>NC_138306.1:89390000-89835000 GCF_965601325.2 Salmo salar | reverse complement strand
GTCAAACACTGGAGTTGAATGTTAACATTAAAGATGAAGAAGAGGAGGAGGAGATTGGGACATCTGTTTCTCATGGTAAGAGCAGGTTCTATCTAACTAAGTTTGTGTTATTCATTCCAACTTCCCACTGTGCCTGAAAAGTTGCTGTAGAACTGTTTTATTTTATTTCATTTTTATTTAACCAGGTAGGCCAGTTGAGAACAAGTTCTCATTTACAACTGCGAGCTGGCCAAGATAAAGCAAAGCAGTGCGACAAAATCAACAACACAGAGTTACACATGGGATAAACAAACGTACAGTAATTAACACAATAGAAAAACCTATATGCAATGTGTGCAAATGTAGTAAGATTAGGGAGGTAAGGCAATAAATAGGCCATAGTGGCAAAATAATTACAATTTAGCATTAACACTGGAGTGATAGATGTGCAAGTTGAGATACTGGGGTGCAAAAGAGCAAAAATAAATAACAATATGGGGATGAGTTAGTTGGGTGGGCTATTTACAGATGGGCTGTGTACAGGTGCAGTGATCGGTAAGCTGCTCTGACAGCATATGCTTAAAGTTAGTGAGGGAGATACTGTTGAAGTCCGAAGTTTACATACGCCTTAGCCAAATACATTTAAACTCAGTTTTTCACAATTCCTGACATTTAATCCTAGTCAAAATTCCCTGTTTTAGGTCAGTTAGGATCACCACTTAATTTAAAAATGTGAAATTGTCAGAATAATATTAGAGAGAAGGATTTATTTCAGCTTTTGTTTCTTTCATTGCATTCCCAGTGCGTCAGAAGTTTACATACACTCAATTAGTATTTGGTAGCATTGTCTTTAACCTCTTCGGGCTAGAGGGTAGTATTCGGAAGTTCGGAGAGCTGGCGTGCCCAAAGTCTAATGCCTGTTACTCAGGCCCAGAAGCTAGGATGTGCATATAATTTGGATTTGGATACAAAACACTCTGAAGTTTCCAAAACTGTTAAAATAATGTCTGTGAGTATAACAGAACTGATATGGCAGACAAAAACCAGAGGAGAACCCATCCAGATTTATTTATTTTTGACCTCACCACCCATTATAATGACTGTCTAAAATAAATGGAAATCCTCCCAGATTGCAGTTCCTAGGGCTTCTACTAGATGTCAACAGTCTTTAGAAAGCGTTTCAGGCTTGTTTTTAGAGAAATGAGCTAGAATTTGTAGTTTTTCCAGGTGGCTCCCATTTTTGCTTGTAGTGTTATGACGCGCATGGATGAGAGCGCGTACTTTGTTGTTTATCTCTGGTAATGGACATACTATTCTCCGTCTTAAATTGTATAGTTAATTTACATAATACAGCACCTGAGGATTAATTATAAATGTTGTTTGACTTGTTTGGAGAAATTTATTGGTAACGTTTGGGATTCATTTTGTATTCATTTTGAATGAGGTTAACCGGTGGATTACTGAGTCAAGCGCGCCAGCTAAACTGTCTTTTTTTGGATATAAAGAAGGACTTTATCGAACAAAAGGACCATTTGTGATGTAACTGGGACTCTTATGATTGCAACCAGATGAAGATTTTCAAAGGTAAGTGATTTATTTAATCGCTATTTCTGACTTTAGTGATGACTCTGCTTGGTTGAAAAATGAATGTAATGCTTTTGTGTGCGGGAAGCTGTCCACAGACAATCGCATGGTATGCTTTCACCGTAAAGCCTTTTTGAAATCTGACAAACGGGCTGGATTAACAAGAAGTTAAGCTTTTAAATTATGTAGGACACTTGTATGTTATCAATGTTTAATATTACGAATATTGTATTTTTGAATTTCGCGCTCTGCAATTTCACCGGATGTTGGCCAGATGGGACGCTAGCGTCCCACCTAGCGCAGAGAGGTTAAATTGTTTAACTTGGGTCAAACATTTCAGGTAGCCTTCCACAAGCTTCCCACAATAAGTTGGGTGAATTTTGGCCCAATCCTTCTGACAGAGCTGGTGTAACTGTCAGGTTTGTATGCGTCCTTATTCACACACGCTTTTTCAGTTCTGCCCACAAATTTTCTATAGAATTGAGGTCAGGGCTTTGTGATGGCCACTCCAATACCTTGACTTTGTTGTCCTTTGTGGTGGCTAATTTCTGCATTACCAAATGAGGAGAGTTACAAACTTCACACACCAGTCAGAGTTATACTTAAACTACATCTTTAATAATTAAGAGCTTTTGCAAAAGCACTTTGACTTTCAATGATGCGCTATCTCTAATGAACCATTGAAAAGTGACTACACAAAAGTACAAAGATCTTTTATAGCCAAGATACACCCCTCTCAACCTACATGACGAACCACAGATCTTAGAAACAGTTCACAAAGGGACTTTGAGAAAAGAGTATCCCTTAGCCAGATAACATTCGCTATAAATTATGGTTCAGTTTGGTCCCCAAGAGGAGGTTCTAATCTCGTTCCTGGTACTTCATAGTACAAAAACACCAGCTCATCCAATGGCATATACCCATTGTCAACTCTAGATACTCCCATCTCAAGTAAACCCCCTCTTGATCCCACTCCTGGACAAGCTCACTGAGGGGAGTGACTTGCGCACAGACATTGTGGAGACAAGTAATTGGTTCCCCATTAATCACGCCATCCCTTCACATGGTTTAAGAATAGGTAAAGACACATTCACATATGAAGACAATCTTCCATCCTGTCTTCTTCCTTTTCTGATATTCTGCACATGTAAAAGACAGGCCTGACCTCTCCCCTCTCTGGGCCCCAAGTGACTAAGCCCTAGCTAAGGGAAAAGTGCCACTGCCAACATTCATTATCCAAAGGGATACATTCTAATGACAAGTATCTCACATAAGCATATTATGCAAATAATACAAATTAATTATCCATGTTACCCAACTAATTCTGATTCATCCGCCACACCTTAATCCATTTTGCCACAACTTTGGAAGTATGCTTGGGGTCATTGTCCATTTGGAAGACCCATTTGCTACCAAGCTTTAACTTCCTGACCGATTTCTTGAGATGTTGCTTCAATATGTCCACATAATATTCTTTCCTCATGATGCCATCTATTTTGTGAAGTGCACCAGTCCTTCCTGCAGCAAAGCACCCCCACAACATGATGCTGCCACCCCCGTGCTTCACGGTTGGGATGGTGTTCTTCGGCTTGCAAGGCTCCACCCTTTTCCTCCAAACATAACAATGGTCATTATGACCAAACAGTTCTATTTTTGTTTCATCAGACCAGAGGATATTTCTCCAAAAAGCACAATCCTTGTCCCCATGTGCAGTTGCAAACCGTAGTGTGGCTTTTTTTATGGTGGTTTTGGAGCATTGGCTTCTTCCTTGCTGAGCGGCATTTCAGGTTATGTCGATATAGGACTTGTTTTACTGTGGATATAGATACTTTTGTACCTGTTGCCTACAGCATCTTCACAAGGTCCTTTGCTGTTGTTCTGGGATTGAGTTGCATTTTTCGCACTAAAGTACGTTCATCTCTAGGAGACAGAACGAGTCTCCTTCCTGAGCGGTATGACGGCTGCTTGGTCCCATGGTGTTTATACTTGCGTACTATTGTTTGTACAGATAAACGTGGTACCTTCAGGCATTTAGAAATTGCTCCCAAGGATGAACCAGACTTGTGGAGGTCTACAATTTATTTTCTGAGGTCTTGGCTGATTTCTTTTGATTTTCCAATGATGTCCATCAGAGTTATTGAGTTTGAAGGTAGGCCTTGAAATACATCCACAGGTACACCTCCAATTGACTCAAACGATGTCAATTAGCCTATCAGAAGCTTCTAAAGCTTTAACAACGTTTTCAGGGAATTTTCCAAGCTGTTTAAAGGTACAGGCAACTTAGTGCATGTACATTTCTGACCCACTGGAGAATTGTGATACAGTGAATTATAAGTGAAATCTGTTTAAACAATTGTTGGAAAAATTACTTCTGTCATGCACAAAGTAGATGTCCAAGAAATTTGTGGAGTGGTTGAAAAACGAGTTTTAATGACTTACCTGGAGCCAGTGGGTTTGGTGACCAATATGAAGTGAGGGCCAGCCTATGAGAGCATACAGGTCGCAGTGGTGGGTAGTATATGGGGCTTTGGTGACAAAACGGATGGCACTGTGATAGACTACATCCAATTTGCTGAGTAGAGTGTTGGAGGCTATTTTGTAAATTAAATCGCCGAAGTCAAGGATCAGTAGGATAGTCAGTTTTACGAGGGTATGTTTGGCAGCATGAGTGAAGGAGGCTTTGTTGCGAAATAGGAAGCCGATTCTAGATTTAATTTCGGATTGGAGATGCTTAATGTGAGTCTGGAAGGAGAGTTTTCAGTCTAACAAGACACCTAGGTATTTGTAGTTGTCCACATATTCTAAGTCAGAACCGTCCAGAGTAGTGATGCTAGTCGGGTGTGCGGGTGTGATCGGTTGAAGAGCATGCATTTAAGAGCAGTTGGAGGCCACGGAAGGAGTGTTGTATGGCATTGAAGCTCGTCTGGAGGTTTGTTAACACAGTGTCCAAAGAAGGGCCACTTGTATACAGAATGGTGTCGTCTGCGTAGACAGAGAAATCTCTGCCCGAGAATTGAACCCTGTGGCACCACCATAGAGACTTCCAGAGGTCCGGACAACATGCCCTCCAATTTTGACACACTGAACTCTATCTGAAAAGTAGTTGGTGAACCAGGCAAGGCAGTCATTTGAGAAACCAAGGCTGTTGAGTCTGCCGATAAGAATGCGGTGATTGACAGAGTCGAAAGCCTTGGCCAGGTTGATGATGACGGCTGCACAGTACTGTCTTTTATCGATGGCGGTTATGATATTGTTTAGGACCTTGAGCGTTGCTGAGGTGCATCCATGACCAACTCGGAAACCAGATTGCATAGCGGAGAAGTTACGGTGGGATTCTAAATGGTCTGTTTAGTTACTAACCCTTGTGATAGTGAGTGGAGGATGATCTAGCTCATAATTTTCATGACTTATTAGATACTTTTAGAATAGTTTTATTCCCATTTTGTATTGCACATTCTTATATGAATACACACAGTGCATTCGGAAAGTATTCAGACCCCTTGACTTTTTCCACATTTTGTTACGTTACAGCCTTTTTCTAAAATTGTTTAACCTTTATAGGACCGGGGGCCGTAATTGAGAAGTTTGGATGAAAAGCGTGCCCAAAGTAAACTGCCTGCTTCTCAGGCCCAGAAGATAGGATATGCATATAATTGATAGATTTGGAAAGAAAACACTAAAGTTTCCAAAACTGTCAAAATAATGTCTGAGTATAACAGAACTGATATGGCAGGCGAAAACCCGAAGAAAATCCAACCAGAGTTTTTTTTTTAAATTCAATCACAGGATTTTATTTTGTAAAGCTATAGAAAACCCCTATGTCCGTCCACCAGATTGATATTGATATAGCTTCTACTAGCTGTCAACCGTCTTTATTCAAGGTTTTGCGGCTATTATTTTGAAAAATGTATTAGTATTTTGACTTAGTGTGGTGACTGCTAGGGTCACATCAGTGGTTTTGCGCACAATAGAAAAGGTGAGCTCTTGCTAATTTGGCATTCATATTGAACACAGTCCTTTCCATATGAAATATTATAGTTTATTTACATTTTAGACAACCTGAGGATGATATAGACACGTTGTTTGACTTGTTTTGACTAAGTTTGCCGGTAGCTTTTAGAACTTTGTCTGCATTTTCCAACGAGAGAAACCGGTGGATTACTGAGTCAAGCGCGCCAGCTAAACTGACTTTTTTTTTAATATAAAGAACTTTATCGAACAAAAGGACCATTTGTGATGTTTCTGTGACTCTTATGATGGCAACCAGCTGAAGATCTTCAAAGATAAGTGATTAATTTTATCGCTATTTCTTTCGTGACTCTTCTACTTGGCTTGAAATTGTTTGTATGCTTTCGTAAGCGGGGGGGGGGGCTGTCCTCAGATAATCGCATGGTATGCTTTCACCGTAAAGCCTTTTTGAAATCTGACACAGCGGCTGGATTAACAAGAAGTTAAGCTTTATTTTGATGTATGATACTAGTATTTTCATGAATGTTAAATATTTCTATTCTGCAATTTGAAATTCGCGCTCAGCAATTCCACCGGATGTTGGTGAGGTGGTGCGCTAGCGGCACGCCTAGCCCAAAGAGGTTTTAATGAAAAACGTTCCTCATCAATCTACACACAATACCCCATAATGACAAAGCAAATGCAGGTTTTTAGAAATGTTTAAACATTTATAAAAAAAATTTAAAAGATACCTTATTTACATAAGTATTCATACCCTTTGCTATGAGACTTGACGTTGAGCTCCGGTGCATCTTTTTTCCACTGATCATAAGGTCCCACATTTCACAGTGCATGTCAGAGCAAAAACCAAGCCATGAGGTTGAAGGAGTTGTCCGTAGAGCTCCATGAAAGGAAAAATTCACAAGCTGGTAAAATGGCGGCACCCACTCGGTCTGCGTCAACGGACTTCAGTGCAGGAAGTGTGGATGCAGCAGAGGGAGACCATTTTACGGTTGCTCTACTGTTTTGAAGCTAAATGTAATGATTATTGGTTTTCTACATGTGTAATAATATTGACGCATTCGGTTTGTCTTTATCTATAAATGTTACTATGGTGTGAACAGGAAATGCAATTGTTTTTTGATGTGAAACAGTGAATACAAGGTTATTATCGAAAATGGCACATAGTGATGCCTAAAAAAAACTAACCTTGTACGAAATGGTTTTTGAGTCATTTATGCATTTATCTACTATAGGGTAAGTATTAGCTCAAAAGTATTGTGGAGGAAGGATACTGCATGGAGTCCGTTGACGGAATTTAGGAAATGGCTGCCTAGTTTTTTGTACTGCACATCGGTTGGGTATTTCCCCCCCAAAATTCAAGAATTTACTCTGAGCATTATAATAACTTACTCGAAATGGAAAAGGGGAAAATAGGAAAAGGTCGCGGAGCTACAACAACAACCCGTAACAAGACAGCAGAAGATATAATCACCGATGAACCCGAGATGGCTAATGCTAGTGCAAATAAGATAGCAGCAGCAAAAGAACCCTCAGTTCGTGAGGTGAGGCGCTCACAGGCTTACGAGAGGAACTTCGAGAAGATGTAATAAAATAACTAAATGAGTTCAAGAAGGACATTAACCAGAAACTCGAAGAAAAGCTGTGATGTTCTTCTTTGTTATCTACAAGAATGGGGGACGCAGAACAGCGCATTGGGGAAACGGACACATGGAACTCCGCAGTCAAGGAAATAATTGAACAGTCACTGAAAAGCCAACACGCACTACAGACAAAAGTGACAGAACTCGAAGGTTTCTCACGTCGAAACAACATTAGACTTTATAACGTAGTAGAGGGCGCAGAAAAAGACTATATGCCCAAATTCGTGGAGGGTCTTTTCAAAGACATACTTGAAGACGACACTGACCTGGGAATCGAGAGGGCACACCGAGCTCTGGCCTCAAAACCCCCCAGCAGCGCCCCACCAAGATGCATATTAGTACGGTTCCTAAAATTCTCAGTTGAAGAGAAAGTCTTATATGCAACCTGGAAAAAGCCTAACTTCCAAGGCCAACGAGTGTTCTTTGATCATGACTACGCGAGAGAGTTACTGAAAAGAAGGAAAGAATACACCCCCATTAAGAAAGCACTTAAAGAGAAGGGTATTTGCTTCCAAACACCATTCCCGGCAAAAATGCGGGTATTTCTGGAAAATAGCCCGGTCACATACGAGCATGCAGACGAGGCGGCTGAGGTCGAGGGGCATCCCAGTGGAGTATACCGCCAGGAGAAAGGCGACATCACCGGCGGAAAGACTCGAGCAGGCTCTCCCATGGATTGTTGTCGACAAGCAGAGTCATGGAGAAAGAGGGAAACCACCTCGGCGAGAGGACGTTCACATCCGAGAGAGACTCAGGCATTTCCAACGGGAAGATGGAAGACACTAAACCGTATTTAACAGAATTCATAGTTACCGGGAGCTGTTAAGACATTGGGTTGTTACGGTTGACATTGCAATAAGTAAACTATCTCCCCTATTTTCCCCCAATGCTGAACAAGGGCGAGTAGCCAAAAGTATGTGTTCTTTATGAACACACTAAGTAGCGTCACATAAATAACGTATATATTAGTTAATCTCTCTGGGACATCTGGGACGCTAGCGTCCCACCCGCGGTACACACTATCAACAGCCAGTGAAATAGCAGGGCGGCAAATTCAAAACAACAAAAATCTCATAATTCAAATTTCTCAAACATACAAGTATGATACACCATTTTAAAGACAAGATTCTCCTTAATCCAACCACATTGTCCGATTTCAAAAAGGCTTTACGGCGAAAGCATAGCATTAGATTATGTTAGGACAGCGCCGAGACAAGAAAAACCACACAGCCATTTTCCAAGCAAGGAGAGGCGTCACAAAAACCAGAAATACAGCTAAAATTAATCACTAACCTTTGATGATCTTCATCAGATGACACTCCCAGGACTCGATGTTACAAAATACATGTATGTTTTGCTTGATAAAGTTCATATTTATATCCATAAACCCCATTTTACATTGGAGCGTGATGTTCAGAAAATGTATTCCCACCAAAACTTCCGGTGAATGAGCACATCAATTTACAAAAATACTCATCATAAACGTTGATAAAATTTACAACAGTTATTGAAAGCATTATAGATACACTTCTCCTTAACCTCTATGGGCTAGGTGGGACGCTTGCGTCCCACCTACTCAACAGCCAGTGTAATCCCGTGGCGCGTTATTCAAATTCCTCAAAAATGCAAAAACTTCAATTTTTCAAACATATGACTATTTTACACCATTTTAAAGACAAGACTCTCATTAATCTAACCACACTGTCCGATTTCAAAAAGGCTTTACAACGAAAGCAAAACATTAGATTATGTCAGCAGAGTACCCAGACAGAAATAATCAGACACCATTTTTTTCAAGCTAGCATATAATGTCACATAAACCCAAACCACAGCTAAATGTAGCACTAACCTTTGATGATCTTCATCAGATGACAACCCTAGGACATTATGTTATACAATACATGCATGTTTTGTTCAATCAAGTTCATATTTATATCAAAAAACAGCTTTTTACATTAGCATGTGACTAGCATTCCCACCGAACACTGCCGGTGAATTTACTAAATTACTCACGATAAACGTTCACAAAAAGCATAACAATTATTTTAAGAATTATAGATACAGAACTCCTCTATGCACTCGATATGTCCGATTTTAAAATAGCTTTTCGGTGAAAGCACATTTTGCAATATTCTCAGTAGATAGCCCGGCATCACAGGGCTAGCTATTTAGACACCCAGCAAGTTTAGCACTCACCAAAGTCAGATTTACTATAAGAAAAATGTTATTACCTTTGCTGTCTTCGTCAGAATGCACTCCCAGGACTTCTACTTCAATAACAAATGTTGGTTTGGTTCCAAATAATCCATAGTTATATCCAAATAGCGGCGTTTTGTTCGTGCGTTCAAGACACTATCCGAAAGGGTAAATAAGGGTGACGAGCATGGCGCAATTCGTGACAAAAAATGTCTAAATATTCCATTACCGTACTTCGAAGCATGTCAACCGCTGTTTAAAATCAATTTTTATGCCATTTTTCTCATAAAAAAGCGATAATATTCCGACCGGAAATCTGCGTTTAGGTAAACAGACGAAAGAAAATAAAGCATGGGGTCGACTCGGGCACGCGCCTAAGCCCATAGTACTCTGATCGGCCACTTGCCAAACGCGATAAAGTGTTTTAGCCAGAGGCTGCCTCGATATCGTTCAGCTTTTTCTCGGGCTCTGAGAGCCTATGGGAGCCGTAGGAAGTGTGACGTTATAGCAAAGATCCTCAGTCTTCAATAAAAAGAGCCAAGATGAAACACAACTTGTCAGACAGGCCACTTCCTGCATGGAATCTTCTCAGGTTTTGGCCTGCCATATGAGTTCTGTTATACTCACAGACACCATTCAAACAGTTTTAGAAACTTTAGGGTGTTTTCTATCCAAAGCCAATAATTATATGCATATTCTAGTTACTGGGCAGGAGTAGTAACCAGATTAAATCGGGTACGTTTTTTATCCGGCCGTGTCAATACTGCCCCCTAGCCCTAACAGGTTAATGCAACCGCTGTGTCAGATTTTAAAATAGCTTTACGGCAAAAGCACATTTTTCAATATTCTGAGTACAGACCTCAGCCATCAAAGCAAGCTATACAGTTACCCGCCAAGTTCTGGAGTCAACTAAACTCAGAATTAGTATTATAAATCTTCCCTTACCTTTGCTGATCTTCGTCGGAATGCATTCCCAGGACTCCCACTTCCACAAGAAATGTTATTTTTGTTCGAAAAACTCCATATTTATGTCCAAATACCTCCGTTTTGTTCACGCGTTCAGATCACTAATCCAAAGGCATAACGCGAGAGCGCAAAACCAGAGACGAAAAGTCAAATAGTTCCATTACCGTTTGTAAAAACATGTCAAACGATGTTTACAATCGATCCTTATGGTCTTTTTAACATAAAACTTTGATAATATTCCTAACCGGACAATAGCGTATTCATTACAGAGGAAAAAGGAGCGGCGCGCCAGCGTGCCTGCGCAGTAAACAACTCACTGGTCCCAGGCAGTCCACTGATTGACTGAGGTCCTATTCTCTGTCCAGTAACAGTAGACACATGAAACAAGTTTCTAAAGACTGTTGACAGCCAATGGAAGCCTTAGGAAGTGCAAAATGACCCCACAGACACTGTAGTTTGAATAGGGATTAGATAGAAAAACTACAAGTCACTTCCTGGTTGGATTTTTTTCTCAGGTTTTTGCCTGCCATATGAGTTCTGTTATACTCACAGACATCATTCAAACAGTTTTAGAAACTTCAGAGTGTTTTCTATCCAAATCTAGTAATAATATGCATATCCTACCTTCTGGGCCCGAGAAGCAGGCAGTTTAATTTGGGCACGTATTCATCTGAATTTCTGAATACTGCCCCGTCACCAAGAAGTTAAGGATTAATTACACATTGACAACGGGGTGACAGAAGGGCATATCAAGGGGAGGATTCAGGATATGCACGCATGACCAATATAGTTTTCACTTGTAATTAACTGATGTGTATAAGCGACAAAATAGGCACCCTTATTATTTTCGGATCCAACAGGTCTTGTTTGTGACAACGTCACGCATTTTCATATCTGAGCGAGGGGCCCCTCCTGCGGATAGGCTCATCCCCTCAAACCCCAGAGGCAAGAGACAGTCCTCTGACATGGGAGTCCAAATACCAAAGTATTTTCCCACTTTGGTTTACCTTATTATCGTTCTTCATTTTTAGGCTCATGATAAGCAGGCAGATATGGTGCACAGGTTTTTTTTATTTATATCGATGCATCATCGGGAATTTATTAAGGTCATAAGTCTCAATGTAAACGGACTGGGGAGTGCCATCAAGAGAAGTAAGGTAACAGCAAAGATGAAACAGGAGAGAGTTGACATACTATTCTTGCAGGAAACTCACTTATCCACACCTGAGCACGAGAAACTCAAGAAAATAGGATTTAAGAATACGTTTTTTTCTTCTTACAAAATGGGTAGTTGCAATCTTGATCCCAAATTCAGTTAATTTTGAGTTTGTCTGTAATAAAAGACGAGGGTAGATTTATACTTGTTAAATGTAAACTGGATAACAAGGAAGTTACATTATTTAATGTATACGCACCACCAGGGAGTGACATGGTCTTCTACAGGAAGGTGTTTGATTGAATTGCCACAGAAACCTCTGGCACTCTTATCTGTGGAGGGGATTTTAACACGATTTTAAACTCAAAATTGGACTGCACAAATCAACATAGGAAAATGAGTCTAGTTGTTAAAAAGATCAATAGGATATTGCAGGATCTAGGACTGCTCGATGTATGGCGTGACACCCACAAGACAGATGAGGAATATACTTTTTACTCAGCCCGCCACACTGAATACTCCAGGTTAGACTACTTTTTCATGTACAATGCAGATAGACACAGGCTTAAGGATTGTAGGATCGGGCAGAGCGACTTATCAGATCATAATGGAGTTTACGTTTTGCTACACCTTGATAGCAAACCAAGAAATCCTATATGGAGACTTAATACAAGCATGCTGAATGATCCAGCATTCAAGGAATCAATAAAGACCGAATTGAACATCTATCTGGAGAATAATGATAACGGGGAAGTATCTCCTGCTACATTGTGGGATGCAGCTAAGGCGGTTATTAGAGGAAAGATCATAGCCACATCATCTCTTAAGAAAAAGATTAAAGCACAGAATCTGCTGAAATTACAGGAAACCCTAAGAAACTTAGAAGGATCTCATAGTCAATACAAAGACCCTCTTACTTTACAAGAGATCCAAAAGGTAAAACAGGAAATTTACCAGATTTATAGTGAAGAAGTAGAGAAAAAGCTCAGGTTCCTGAAACAACGATATTATGGAGCAGGCTCAAAGGCAACCAAATTACTAGCATGGAGACTCCGGAAACAACAAGCACAGAATACCATTTTCAAAATAAAAGACCCCAAAACAAAGAAGATCACATGCAAATTAGATGAAATACAGAATGCATTTGAATCATATTACACATCTGTACAAGCAACCAGAGAAGGCAGATGCACAGACAATAGAGCGTTTTTTGAACTGACTTGATCTCCCCTAAATTGGGACAGAGCAAAA
The DNA here is from genome assembly GCF_965601325.2 of Salmo salar. Taxonomy (NCBI): domain Eukaryota; kingdom Metazoa; phylum Chordata; class Actinopteri; order Salmoniformes; family Salmonidae; genus Salmo; species Salmo salar. The sequence goes on along the minus strand of NC_138306.1, from coordinate 89,822,256 downwards.
TTATAGACTAACTTTAGAAATAACCACAGAAGAAGTTAATAAAGCAATATCTCAACTAACAGTAAACAAGTCTCCAGGCTTCCCTTCAGAATGGTTCAAGACCTTCAGAGAACAACTAACACCTCCACTTAAGGGCCTGATGGCTTCCCTTCAGAATGGGTCAAGACCTTCAGAGAACAACTAACACCTCTACTTAAGGCCTGTTTTAACTGGACTCTGCGGGAGGTCGGTCTCCCACCATCATGGAGTGAGGCCATCATATCTGTAATCCCAAAAGAGGGTAAAGATAAGAAGGAATGCAGTTCATATAGACCTATTGCAATTCTTAACACAGATTATAAACTATATGCATCAATAATAGCCAAAAGAATGGAGAACAAAATCCCAGAATTGATTGACGGAGATCAAACTGGTTTCATACAAAATAGGCAGACACAGGACAATAAGGAGAACACTACATGTTATGGACCACATTACTCAGAATAAGACACGTGCAATATTAATCAGTCTAGATGCAGAAAAAGCATTTGATTCAGTGGGTTGGGATTATCTATTCCAATTTAAGAAGTGATACAGTGCATCAAAACACTGTATTCAGGTCCGACCGCTAGAATAAAGATAAATGGACATTTGTCACGAGCGAGGAACAAGACAAGGCTGTAATATTTCACCCACGCTCTTCTCCTTGTACCTCGAACCATTAGCACAGGCAATAAGACAGGACCCAACTTTAGAGGGAATAACAATAAGAGGCAGTGAACATAAGATATGCATGTATGCTGATGACGTTCTGTTATTCCTTAAAGACCCAGGCTCAAGTGTACCTAGATTGATGGATGTTTTACAAACATTTGGAACATATTCAGGCTATGTGCTTCACGTACACAAGACTCAAGCCCTAGTATATGATTATACCTCACAGGAAGAGCTGAAGAGTACAGTCGTGGCCAAAAGTTTAGAGAATAACACAAATATTAATTTTCACAAAGTTTGCTGCTTCAGTGTCTAGATATTTTTGTCAGATGTTACTATGGAATACTGAAGTATAATTACAAGCATTTCATAAGTGAAAGGCTTTTATTGAGAATTACATGAAGTTGATGCACAATATTTGCAGTGTTGAACCTTCTTTTTCGAGACCTCTGCAATCCGCCCTGGCATGTTGTCAATTAACTTCTGGGCCACATCCTGACTGATGGCAGCCCATTCTTGCATAATCAATGCTTGGAGTTTGTCAGAATTTGTGGGGTTTTGTTTGTCCACCCGCCTCTTGAGAATTGACCAAGTTCTCAATGGGATTAAGGTCTGGGGAGTTTCCTGGCCATGGACCCAAAATATCGATGTGTTGTTCCCTGAGCCACTTAGTTATCTCTTTTGCCTTATGGCAAGGTGCTCCATCATGCTGGAAAAGGCATTGTTTGTCACCAAACTTTTCCTGGATGGTTGGGAGAAGTTGCTCTCGGAGGATGTGTTGGTACCATTCTTTATTCATGGCTGTGTTCTTAGGCAAAATTGTGAGTGAGCCCACTTCCTTGGCCGAGAAGCAACCCCACACATGAATGGTCTCAGGATGCTTTACTGTTGGCATGACACAGGACTGATGGTAGCGCTCACCTTGTCTTCTATGGACAAGCTTTTTTCCGGATGCCCCAAACAATCGGAAAGGGGATTTATCAGAGAAAATGACTTTACCCCAGTCCTCAGCAGTCCAATCCCTGTACCTTTTGCAGAATATCAGTCTGTCCCTGATGTTCCTTTAGAGAAGTGGCTTCTTTGCTGCCCTTCTTGACACCAGGCCATCCTCCAAAAGTCTTCGCCTCACTGTGCATGCAGATGCACTCACACCTGCCTGCTGCCATTCTTGAGCAAGCTCTGTACTGGTGGTGTCCCGATCTCGCAGCTGAATCAACTTTAGGAGACGGTCCTGGCGCTTGCTGGACTTTCTTGGGCGCCCTGAAGCCTTCTTCACAACAATTGAACCGCTCTCCTTGATTTTCTTGATGATCGGATAAATGGTTGATTTAGGTGCAATCATACTGGCAGCAATATCCTTGCCTGTGAAGCCCTTTTTGTGCAAAGCAATGACGGCACGTTTTTCCTTGCAGGTAACCATGATTGACAGAGGAAGAACAATGATTCCAAGCACCACCCTCCTTTTGAAGCTTCCAGTCTGTTATTCAAACTCAATTAGCATGACAGGGTTATCTCCAGCCTTGTCCTCGTCAACACTCACACCAGTGTTAACAAGAGAATCACTGACATGATGTCAACTGATCTTTTTGTGGCAGGGCTGAAATGCAGTGCAACTGGTTTTTGGCGATTCAGTTCATTTGCATGACAAAGAGGGACTTTGCAATTAATTGCAATTCATCTGATCACTCTTCATAACATTCTGGAGTATATGCAAATTGCCATCATACAAACTGAGGCAGCAGACTTTGCGAAAATTAATATTTGTGTCATTCTCAAAACTTTGGGCCACGACTGTAGGTATAAATTCCACTGGACTTCTTCATCCATTAAATATCTTGGAGTATATCTACCAAAAGATACACCCAAACTTTATTGCATGAATTACGATCACATCATCAAGAAAATATATGATGACCTAGACAGGTGGAATTCACTTCCCTTAGATCTTAGAAGTAGAATTGAAACAATCAAAATGAACATCCTGCCGAGGTTACTGTATTTGTTCCAATCACTGCCCATAGAAATCCCACCTAAACAGTTTAGGGATAAACGGATATCAAGGTTTATCTGGAACAGTAGGAGACCAACAATTATATATACAACATTACAATTACCAAACAACTGTGGGGGTGTGGCCTTACCAAACCTAAAAGATTATTTTGTGTCAGCCCAATTAAGACCTCTGGTGTGTTGGTGCAATTCAGAATCCGAATCCAAATGGAAAGACATTGAGACTACTTTGACAGAGAGGACAAAATAAGGACATGGTAATAGAAATATACAATAGACAAAATCAGTGGATTAATTTCTCTCTGAAGACATGGTTTAGGGTAGTTAAGCAAAATAATTTAGATAGCTTCATCCCTGCAACTCAGGACAGCAGATTTAAACAATGGATGCAGAAAGGCATCACATCATTCAGTACAATTATAAGGAATGGGGACCTAGATAACTTCCAGGACCTACCTACAAGTTCGACACTATTTCTGAAGGGAGATAAAAGCGATTGACCCTCGAGCACCTCAAAAATTAATCCAAGTATTCACTAACGCATACAACTTGGGGAGTAACAAGAAAACTATTTCAAATCTCTACTTGGGTATTCAAGCCTCAAATAAACATTCTACAAACTATATTAAAAATAAATGGAACTTAACATTGAAATAACTGATGAAACGTGGTTGAACATATTAGGGACTCAACAAAACTCCATCTCAAGGTCATGGAGAAAATTCTGTTGGAAGAATGTTATACGTTTCTTCATAATACCTAAACTGAAATCAAAACAGACTGGCTCCCTACAACCTTGTTGGAGAGAATGCTGTCTTGAGGGTGGATCACTCTCATATGTTTTGAACCTGCACCGCAATCGAAACCTACTGGGGAGAAATAAGATCTAACATTGGGAAAATAATGGGATTTGACATAGAACAAACATTAATTTCTTTGTACTTGGGTGAAATACCTGATAACTTACACAATAGAGAAAAGTACCTCTTGAAGGTCCTTCTGGCAGCCAGTAAAAAGGCTATCACTGGGAAATGGCTACAAAAAGACCCTCCCACAGTGACACAATGGATAGTCATTGTAAAATCAGTAAACCACATGGAGCGTATGACCTTTGCTTTAAGAACACAAGAGGAGAGAGGTCAGGAATACTGGGGAAAAATAGGTTTTGTACTTGGAAAAGCTCTAATTCAAAGATGTCAATGTAACTAATATGATGAAGGTATGACGTGCACTGGTACTCCTGCACCTAAATATAAACAGTACCGACACCCAAAATGAGTATCGGCAACTATTTCAGTCCAAGTCAAGCACTGAATTAGATAATTGAACAAGAAAAAATATTATATATTTAATAGAGAATAAAGAAGGTATCAGAACTGTCAAGAAAATAATTTTTGTGTCTGTTTCTCTTGTACTACTTGCCGACTCAGGTATGAGGCCGGTAACATCAACAGTGACGACAGACCCAGCCTTCCTCTCTCCTTCCACACTGAGTCCAAACCTACAGTCACTGGGTCCTGATTGTGACAGTGGAGCCCAGTTTGCACTGCAGGATCCAGAGATGGCATCAGTGAAGCTGGAAGACTGCAGTCAAACACTGGAGCTGAATGTCAACATTAAAGATGAAGAAGAGGAGGAGAAGATTGGGAAATCTGTTAATCATGGTAAGAGCTGGTTCTATCTAACTAATTTTGTTGTTTGTTACAACTTCCCACTGTGTATGAAAAGTTGCAGTAGAACTGTTTCATGATGAACTGTTTTAATGAGAAAGTAGATGTTATTTCATGCTACTGATACTTGCATGGTTTGACACCAGTATTGCCAGCATTTGTTTTATTCACTGGGCGATCTGGAGTGCTCAGAGAGTAGACTAAAGAAGTGAAGTAAAACTGCCAGTGTTTTTAAAGTTCTATGAAATTAGTCTGTGTAGTTTCTAACCCTTGTGATAGTGAGTGGAGGATGATATGAAATGAGTCTGTGTAGTTAGTAACCCTTGTGATAGTGAGAGGAGGATGATATGAAATGAGTCTGTGTAGTTACTAACCCTTGTGATAGTGAGTGGAGGATGATATAGGTCATAATTTTCTTGACTTATGAGATACTTTTAGAATAGTTTTATTCTCCTTTTGTATTGCGCAGCCTACTCATATGAATACGTACAGGTAGCCTAGTGGCTAGAGAGTTGGGCCAGTAATCGAAAGGTTGTTGGATCGAATCCCTGAGTTGATAAGGTAAATATAAACTCGGCAAAAAATGAAAACCTCTTACTGTCAACTGCGTTTATTTTCAGCTAACTTAACATGTGTAAATATTTGTATGAACGTAAGATTCAACAACTGAGACATAAACTGAACAAGTTCCACAGACATGTGACTAACAGAAATGGAATAATGTGTCCCTGAACAAAGGGGTGGGTCAAAATCAAAAGTAAAAGTCAGTATCTGGTGTGGCTACCAGCTGCATTAAGTACTGCAGTGCATCTCCTCCTCATGGACTGCACCAGATTTGCCAGTTCTTGCTGTGATGTGAGATGTTACCTCAGTCTTCCACCAAGGCACCTGCAAGATCCCAGACATTTCCTGGGGGAATGGCCCTAGCCCTCACCCTCCGATCCAACAGGTCCCAGACGTGCTCAATGGGATTGAGATCCGGGCTCTTCGCTGGCCATGGCAAAACACTGACATTCCTGTCTAGCAGGTGTGATGTTCGGATGTACCGATCCTGTTCAGGTGTTGTTACTCGTGGTCTATTCCACAGGCCAAAATCAACATCCTCACCAATTCTATGTAAAAGAGATGTGTCCCGGAGGAGGCAGCGGCAGCTACCCACTTCTCCAGTGCTTACTGTGTACATTGGGAGGTGCTGGAACCAAAAGTGAGCCTGAGAGGGTTGACCTGGGGGTCTCTGAGGTACATTACATTTAAGTCATTTAGCAGACGCTCTTATCCAGAGCAACTTACAAATTGGTGCATTCACCTTATGATATCCAGTGGAACAACCACTTTACAATAGTGCATCAAATCTTTTAAGGGGGGGGGGGGGTTAGAAGGATTACTTTATCCTATCCTAGGTATTCCTTAAAGAGGTGGGGTTTCAGGTGTCTCCGGAAGGTGGTGATTGACTCCGCTGTCCTGACGTCGTGAGGGAGCTTGTTCCACCATTGGGGTGCCAGAGCAGCGAACAGTTTTGACTGGGCTGAGCGGGAACTGTGCTTCCTCAGAGGTAGGGGGGCCAGCAGGCCAGAGGTGGATGAACGCAGTGCCCTTGTTTGGGTGTAGGGCCTGATCAGAGCCTGAAGGTATGGAGGTGCCGTTCCCTTCACAGCTCCGTAGGCAATCACCATGGTCTTGTAGCGGATGCGAGCTTCAACTGGAAGCCAGTGGAGAGAGCGGAGGAGCGGGGTGACGTGAGAGAACTTGGGAAGGATGAACACCAGACGGGCTGCGGCGTTCTGGATGAGTTGTAGGGGTTTAATGGCACAGGAAGGGAGCCCAGCCAACAGCGAGTTGCAGTAATCCAGACGGGAGATGACAAGTGCCTGGATTAGGACCTGCGCCGCTTCCTGTGTGAGGCAGGGTCGTACTCTGCGAATGTTGTAGAGCATGAACCTACAGGATCGGGTCACCGCCTTGATGTTAGTGGAGAACGACAGGGTGTTGTCCAGGATCACGCCAAGGTTCTTAGCACTCTGGGAGGGGAGGACACAAGGGAGTTGTCAACCGTGATGGCGAGATCATGGAACGGGCAGTCCTTCCCCGGGAGGAAGAGCAGCTCCGTCTTGCCGAGGTTCAGCTTGAGGTGGTGATCCGTCATCCACGCTGATATGTCTGACAGACATGCAGAGATGCGATTCGCCGCCTGGTTATCAGAAGGGGGAAAGGAGAAGATTAATTGTGTGTCGTCTGCATAGCAATGATAGGAGAGACCATGTGAGGATATGACAGAGCCAAGTGACTTGGTGTATAGCGAGAATAGGAGAGGGCCTAGAACAGAGCCCTGGGGGACACCAGTGGTGAGAGCGCATGGTGCGGAGACAGATTCTCGCCACGCCACCTGGTAGGAGCGATCTGTCAGGTAGGACGCAATCCAAGCGTGGGCCGCACCGGAAATGCCCAACTCGGAGAGGGTGGAGAGGAGGATCTGATGGTTCACAGTATCAAAGGCAGCAGATAGGTCTAGAAGGATGAGAGCAGAGGAAAGAGAGTTAGCTTTAGCAGTGCGGAGAGCCTCCGTGACACAGAGAAGAGCAGTCTCAGTTGAATGCCCAGTCTTGAAACCTGACTGATTAGGATCAAGAAGGTCATTCTGAGAGAGATAGCAAGAGAGCTGGCCAAGGACGGCGCGTTCAAGAGTTTTGGAGAGAAAGGAAAGAAGGGATACTGGTCTGTAGTTGTTGACATCGGAGGGATCGAGTGTAGGTTTTTTCAGAAGGGGTGCAACTCTCGCTCTCTTGAAGACGGAAGGGACGTAGCCAGCGGTCAAGGATGAGTTGATGAGCGAGGTGAGGTAGGGGAGAAGGTCTCCGGAAATGGTCTGGAGAAGAGAGGAGGGGATAGGGTCAAGTGGGCAGGTTGTTGGGCGGCCGGCCGTCACAAGACGCGAGATTTCATCTGGAGAGAGAGGGGAGAAAGAGGTCAAAGCACAGGGTAGGGCAGTGTGAGCAGGACCAGCAGTGTCGTTTGACTTAGCAGACGAGGATCGGATGTCGTCAACCTTCTTTTCAAAATGGTTGACGAAGTCATCCGCAGAGAGGGAGGAGGGGGGGGGGAGGGGGAGGAGGATTCAGAAGGGAGGAGAAGGTAGCAAAGAGCTTCCTAGGGTTAGAGGCAGATGCTTGGAATTTAGAGTGGTAGAAAGTGGCTTTAGCAGCAGAGACAGAAGAGGAGAATGTAGAGAGGAGGGAGTGAAAGGATGCCAGGTCCGCAGGGAGGCGAGTTTTCCTCCATTTCCGCTCGGCTGCCCGGAGCCCTGTTCTGTGAGCTCGTAGTGAGTCGTCGAGCCACGGAGCAGGAGGGGAGGACCGAGCCGGCCTGGAGGATAGGGGACAGAGAAAATCAAAGGATGCAGAAAGGGAGGAGAGGAGGGTTGAGGAGGCAGAATCAGGAGATAGGTTGGAGAAGGTTTGAGCAGAGGGAAGCGATGATAGGATGGAAGAGGAGAGAGTAGCGGGAGAGAGAGAGCGAAGGTTGGGACGGCGCAATACCATCCGAGTAGGGGCAGAGTGAGAAGTGTTGGATGAGAGCAAGAGGGAAAAGGATACAAGGTAGTGGTCAGAGATTTGGAGGGGAGTTGCAATGAGATTAGTGGAAGAACAGCATCTAGTAAAGATGAGGTCAAGCGTATTGCCTGCCTTGTGAGTAGGGGGGGGGGAGGTGAGAGGGTGAGGTCAAAAGAGGAGAGGAGTGGAAAGGAGGCAGAGAGGAATGAGTCAAAGGTAGACGTGGGGAGGTTGAAGTCACCCAGAACTGTGAGAGGTGAGCCATCCTCAGGAAAGGAACTCATCAAGGCGTCAAGCTCATTGATGAACTCTCCAAGGGAACCTGGAGGGCGATAAATGATAAGGATGTTAAGCTTGAAAGGGCTGGTAACTGTGACAGCATGGAATTCAAATGAGGAGATAGACAGATGGGTCAGGGGAGAAAGAGAGAATGTCCAATTGGGAGAGATGAGGATTCCAGTGCCACCACCCCGCTGGCTCGATGCTCTAGGGGTATGCGAGAACACGTGGGCAGACGAAGAGAGAGCAGTAGGAGTAGCAGTGTTATCTGTGGTAATCCATGTTTCCGTCAGCGCCAGGAAGTCTAGGGACTGGAGGGTAGCATAGGCTGAGATGAACTCAGCCTTGTTGGCTGCAGACCGGCAGTTCCAGAGGCTGCCGGAGACCTGGAACTCCACGTGGGTTGTGCGCGCTGGGACCACCAGGTTAGAGTGGCAGGGGCCACGCGGTGTGAAGCGTTTGTATGGCCTGTGCAGAGAGGAGAGAACAGGGATAGACAGACACATAGTTGACAAGCTACAGAAGTGTTGTTTCTTGTATTATTGTCTCTTGTGTCTTTAGAGAACTTTGATATCCTTTTTCTTCTGTCCTGATTTTCTCTTTCTTTACCAGAACACATTAAATAAAATACCTTTATAATAAAGCATTGCATGCATTATCATGGCTTTTGCGTACTGGCATATTATAATTGTTTTATTTTATTTAACTAGGCAAGTCAGTTAAGAACAAATTCTTATTTACAATGACGGCCTCAAAGTACCACTGCTCCACTGCTGCTGGGCCAATTGTGCACCGCCCTATGGGACTCCCAATCATGGCCAGAGGTTATACAGACTGGATTCGAACCAGAGACTGTTGTGATGCCTCTTGCACTGAGATGCAGTGCCTTAGACCGCTGTGCCACTCTGGAGCAGTGGTGTTGAACCGCTTACAGAAGTTACACACATGAAGTACATTTTTTGTAGCCTAGAGTCCGGGAAAAATGTGGCAAAACGGATTTCATGCAGTTCTACATCATTTTAGATGACTGGGGACTTTTGAAGAATCTTTTTTAAACCTCACAAATGACCAAAATGACAGGCTACTTTGACACTGACAAACTGAGAATCTGAGGTCAATAAAAACGACCTTGTCTCTAATCCATCAATAGCCTAGGCCAGGTGTGAGGAGAAACACATTGTACAATATGAGGAGGAAGTTATAGTCCTTAACAAGCTTTCCAGTTTCACTGACTCACCCAATGATGTGCAGCTCACTCACCGGCCAAAAGCCCATCTCTCTCTTGCTTTACTTTGTAAAAAAAAATGCTGTTTGCTCAATAGACCTAGATGGAAGTTGATAACTTCTTAACATACAGACAGATTAGTATTTTATTTTCAGCAGGATCCATTTGCTTTACAACCTGTGTTTTCCAGTGACTGTATTAGAAATATTGCTAAAGGCCTGTTTTGGCTGCATGCTGTTCACTGACAGATTTGCCACACGTTCCTGACTTTAGACATGCCTTGTGATTTGGCTACACACAATCCACAGCTAGGCTATTTTATTTAAATTAGCTATTGATCCTCTGTAGCTAAATACTCCTGGTGTAGTTTTGGGAATGATTTCATTTCTTTCTGAACAGACTGCAGAGTGCTGCAGCAACACACTTCTCACAGCTATTATTCTATCAGGAAATAAATGAAGTGCAATGCTGGAGAGATGAGTTGCTGGCTCATGTCTATAACAGCACAGAGAGGGAGAGAGATCATAGAAAGTGAATCTCATTTTAGTTCTGTGAGAGATACAGGCGTGCTTCTCTCTCACCATAGCAATGGCCACGCCTTGGTCTAAATAGGCTACAATGTTGCATAAACCATAAACCTGGGACGGCCCAACATTAATACATTCTTAGAATATCAGGCACGTTTTCACATTACGTTTTTTAGGAGGCATGACAATTACAGAGGAATCCAAATGTAATTAGCTTGATCACTTATCCAAAGGCATAACGCGCGAGCGCGGAACCAGAGACGAAAAGTCAAAATGTTACATTACCGTACTTAGAAGCATGTCAAACGCTGTTTAAAATCAATCTTTATGGTATTTTTTACGTAAAATTGCGATAATATTCCAACCGGACAAAAGCATATTAATTCAAGAAGAAAAAGAAGGAACGGGGCACTCGCGTGACCGCACATATCCAATCCCTTTGTTGCCAGGCAGACCACTCAGTAACTGAGCTCCTATTATCTGCACAGTGACAGGAGAATGCTCAAACCACTTTCTGAAGGCTTTTGACAGCCAATGGACGCCTTAGGAAGTGCAACGTAACCCCACAGATACTGTAGTTTTGAAAGGGACTAGAAAGAACTACAATTCTCAGATCCTCCACTTCCTGGTTGACTTTTTCTCAGGTTTTTGCCTGCCATTTGAGTTCTGTTATACTCACAGGCACCATTCAAACAGTTTTAGAAACTTCAGAGTGTTTTCTATCCAAATCTACTAATATTCTAGCATATTCTAGTTTCTGGGCCGGAGTAGTAACCTGTTTAAATTGGGTACGTTTTTCATCCGGCCGTGAAAATACTGCCCCCTAGCCCAGACAGGTTAATCAGCTTGGTAAATTCCAGAAAATTATGTCATGGCTTTAGAAGCTTCTGATAGTCTAATTGACGTCATTTGAGTCAATTGGAGGTGTACCTGTGGATGTATTTCAAGGCCTACCTTCAAACTCAGTGCCTCTTTGCTTGACATCATGGGAAAATAAAAAGAAATCAACCAAGACCTCAGAAAAAAATTGTAGACCTCAACAAGTCTGGTTCATCCTTGGGAGCAATTTCCAAACGCCTGAAGGTACCACGTTCATCTGTACAAACAATAGTACGCAAGTATAAACACCATGGGGCCACGCAGCCGTCATACCGCTCAGGAAGGAGACGTATTCTGTCTCCTAGAGATGAACATTCCTCTGGTGCGAAAAGTGCAAATCAATCCCTGAACAACAGCAAAGGACCTTGTGAAGATGCTGGAGGAAACAGATACAAAAGTATCTACATCCACAGTAAAACGAGTCCTATATCGACGCTCAGCAAGGAAGAAGCCACTGCTCCAAAACCACCATTAAAAAAGCCACACTACGGTTTGCAACTGCACATGGGGACAAAAATCTTACTTTTTGGGGAAATGTCCTCTGGTCTGATGAAACAAAAATAGAACTGTTTGGCTATAATGACCATCGTTAAATTTGGAGGAAAAGGAGGAGACTTGCAAGCCGAAGAACACCATCCCAACCGTGAAGCACGGGGGTGGCAGCATCATGCTGCAGGAGGGCCTGGTTCACATCACAAAATAGATGGCATCACGAGGAAGGAAAATGATGTGGATGTATTGAAGCAACATCTCAAGACATCAGTCAGGAAGTTAAAGCTTGGTCGCAAATAGGTCTTCCAAATGGACAATGACCCCAAGCATACTTCCAAAGTTGTGGCAAAATGGCTTAAGGACAACAAAGTCAAGGTATTGGAGTGGCCATCACAAAGCCCTGACCTCAATCCGATAGAAAATTTGTGGGCAGAGCTGAAAAAGCGTGTGCGAGCAAGGAGGCCTACAAACCTGACTCTCTCAGGAGGAATGGGCCAAAATTCGCCCAACTTATTGTGGGAAGCTTGTGGAAGGCTACCTGAAACATTTGACCCAAGTTAAACAATTTAAAGGCAATGCTACCAAATACTAATTGAGTGTATGTAAACTTCTGACCCACTGGGAATGTGATGAAAGAAATGAAAGCTAAAATAAATCATTCTCTCTGCTATTATTCTGACATTTCACATTCTTAAAATAAAGTGGTGATCCTAACTGACCTAAAACAGGGAATATTTACTAGGATTAAATGTCAGCAATTGTGAAAAACTAAGTTTTTAAATGTATTTTGCTAAGGTGTATGTAAACTTCCATCTTAATCTGTAGTCTACCTGACCCTGGCAAATGGGTTCCAGAACGAAAGACTACAAAACTGAGAGGTGCTGGAGGATCCGGCTCAAATTAAGCACTGCCCTTTTCATAATGGGGTAGGGCCATCCCAAGGATCCCTGAATGCATGGACGATTGCACTGAAGATAGACCACAACCAGTCGTTTCCGATGGGGAACAGATGAGTCATAGCGGGCAGAGCCAAGCACCAGCTACCGAGATCCAATTTGGCGCGTTCTAGCACACATCTGCATATTTCTGTTAGGCACCGCCTCCTCTGTGAAGCACTTGTGTGCAATAACTCAATTTGCCTTTACATTCCTTCTAAACAACGCAATTAAAAAAAATACTTTTGCGAAGGGTAAAGTCTACAAAACTTAGTCCACTCTGTTCATAACAGATTTTCGTTTTGGGAACAGAAAACTGTATTAAGATCAGATGTTTCATTAATTGGAACATTTGCAGAATGTCAGCCAAAATCCATCTCGTTCCATCTTCTCCCACTGCCGGCCAGTGGGCTTCCTCTCACTACCATATTTGTTAGTGAGTGGAAACGCTAAGCGGATGCTTCACATTTATACATCCGGTGAAATATCTGTCTCATTGTTCTATCTGTGGCTGCACTGTGGTAGTGGGGAAACAGGAAGTTTTGGGCAGGTACGCACCATTCTACAGAATAAAGTGCAACAACTGTGATGTTAAGAAGATAACATTTGTGTCCTTTTATATTTATTACTACAGATGTGTAGTAGCAGGTTTAAACTTCCTAATATCAAAAGAACATGTCATACCATGCTAGGTAACAACCGTGAAGGTATTATCACGTTTGGTAAAGGGTTGAGTTGTTATTTTTGTGTCAAACCAAGTGAAGAACGTGATAACTATTTTACAAGCCACATAGCTAGAGACTTTGGGTTTGTCTGAATAGATGTACATAATTTTCTCAAGGTAATTTCAAATGATCAATTTATTTGAGATTTCTGAGTTCGTTTTGCATGTTATTGGTTTTGTGTAAAATTCACAAGCTGGGAAAACCGCGGCGCCCACTCTGTCTGCGTCGAAGAGAGTCAATTTTATGTAGTAATATTCAGACTCATTCAGTTTCTATCTTTGTCTATAAATGTTAATATGATGTGAACGGGAAATACAATTGGTTTTTGATTGACATAATACAGTGAAGACAAGGTTATTCAGGAAAATAGTACATAGTGCTGCCTAAAACATACTGGAACCTTGTATTAATGGTTTTTGAGTAATTTATTAATTTATGTAAATCCAAGAAATCTACTATAGGTTAAGATTAGTTACGTTGTGTAGCGTATACTTTGTCTAATTTGAATAAATTCATGTTTTGTTGTCAATGCTTACCTACCTGATCTATTGAAATGAGATGGACAGGAGCTCACTGCAGCTGAGTACCGGCACTTTTTCTACTGCTTGAACTCATGTTCTTATAGAATATTACCTCAACAGTATTGTGGAGCTCCTGCATCTAAATATTAACAGTACCGCCCCCAAAATGAGTATCGACAACTATTTCAGTCCAAGTCAAGCACTGATTTAGATAATTGAACAAGAAAATATACGATGTATTTTAATAGAAAATAAAGAATGTGCCAGAACTGTCAAGGCAATAACTTTTTATGTCTGTTTCTCATTGTTACTACAGGACGACTAGAAGTGAGTCTGAGGCCGGTAACGTCAATAGTGAGGACAAACCCAGCCTGCCTCTCTCATTCCACACTGAGTCCAAACCGACAGTCACTGGGTCCTGATTGTGACAGTGGAGCCCAGTTTGCACTGCAGGATCCAGAGATGGCATCAGTGAAGTTGGAAGACTGCAGTCAAACACTGGAGCTGAATGGCAACATTAAAGATGAAGAAGAGGAGGAGAAGATTGGGAAATCTGTTTCTCATGGTAAGAGCAGGTTCTATCTATCTGATTTTGTGGTTCGTTCCAACTTCCCACTGTGCAGGAAAAGTTGCAGTAGAACTGTTTCATGATTAACTGTTTCAATGAGAAGGTAGATGTTATTTCATGCTACTCAGACTTGCATGGTTTGACACCAGTATTGTCAGCATTTGTTTTATTCACTGAGCTATCTGGAGTGATCAGAGAGTAGACTAAAGAAGTGAAGTAGACAAACTGCCAGTGTTTTAAAGTTTTATGAAATTACTCTCCTTTTTTTAACCTTTATTTATCTAGGCAAGTCAGTTAACCTCTCTGCACTAGGTGGGACGCTACCGTCCCACCTGGCCAACATCCGGTGAAATTGCAGACCGCCAAATTCAAATTACAGAAATAGTCATAATAAACTTTCATGAAAATACAAGTGTTATATATCAGTCTAAAGATTAACTTCTTGTTAATCCAGCCACTTTGTGAAATCTGACAAAGACTTTTCGGCGAAAGCATACCATGCGACTATCTAAGGACAGCGCCCCGCTTACAAAAGCTTACAAACATTTTCCAACCAATTAGAGGAGTCACGGAAGTCAGAAATAGCGATAAAATGAATCACTTACCTTTTGAAGATCTTCATCTGGTTGCAATCATAAGGCTCCCAGCTACACAATACATGGTTGTTTTGTTCGATAAAGTCCCTCCAAAAACTCAGTTTTGTTGGTGCGTTTTGTTCAGTAATCCACTGGCTCAAAGGCGGTCAAAACATGCAGACGAATACATCCTAATAGTACCGGTAAAGTTCGTCGAAACATGTCAAACGATGTTTATAACTAATCCTCAGGGTGTCAATTATCTAAATAATCGCTAATATTTCAACTGGACAAAAGTGTTTTCAATAGAAAGGAAAAAGAACAAAGAGCGCGCATAGTCACGCGCGTAAACCAGTACTGCATGACTCCCCAGTCCCCTAACAGAAAGGTCTCATTCTTCTTCATTTTTCAGAAAACAAGCCTGAAACCATGTCTAAAGACTGACATCTAGTGGAAGCCATAGGGACTGCAATCGGGCCCTAACCCATGACATAATCAATAGGCTGTCAATGGAAAACCACTCGCATCAAAAAGATCCCACTTCCTGGTTGGATTTTCCTAGGGTTTTCGGCTGCCATATCAGTTCTGTTATACTCACAGACATTATTTTAACAGTTTTGGAAACTTTAGAGTTTTCTATCCAATACTACCAATTATATGCATATCCTAGCTTCTGGGCCTGAGTAACAGGTTTACTTTGGGCACCTCATTCATCCAAACTTCCGAATACTGCCCCCTAGACCGAAGAAGTTAAGAACAAATTATTATTTACATTGACGGCCTACCCCTGGCCAAACCCGGACGATGCTGGGCCAATTGTGTGCCACCCGATGGGACTCCCAGTTACGGTCTGGGATACAGCCTGGTTACTAACCCTTGTGATAGTGACTGGAGGATGATATGATGATAATATTTATGATGATATTTTCATGACTTTTACCCACTTTTAGAATAGTTTTATTCACTTTTGTATTGTACAGCCTACTGATATGAATACGTATGTCACCCGGTACAGCCAGAAGAGGACTGGCCACCCCTTTGAGCCTGGTTCCTCTCGACGTTTCTTCCTAGGTTCCTTCTTGCTGGGAAGTTTTTCATGGCCACTTTGCTTCTACACCTGCATTGCTTGCTCTTTGGGGATTGAGGCTGAGTTACTGTAAAGCACTTTGTGAAAACTTCTGATGTAATAAGGGCTACATAAAATACATTTGATTGACATGTATATCACACCAATTGACTGGTTCTTCTGATGTTGTTCACACAGGAGACCGTGTTGATACATCCTCTACATCCAGAGAGCAACAGCAGGAAGATCACAGAGCTAAGAGGTCTCACCACTGCCCACATTGTGAGGAGATTTTCCCAATTCTATCAAAACTAGAAATACACCTAAAAATACACAAAGGAGATAATCAGTATTCCTATACTGACGGTGGGAAGAATTTCACCACATCCAAGGCTCTGACAGTTCATCAGAGAGTGCAGACAAGAGAGAAGACTTACTCCTGCTCTGAATGTGTAAAATGCTTCACAACATCAACTTGGCTAAAAGTTCATCAGAGAACACACACAGGAGAGAAGCCCTACTCCTGCTCTGATTGTATAAAATGCTTCACAACATCAGCTAAACTAAAAGTTCATCAGAGAACACACACAGGAGAGAAGCCTTACTTCTGCTCTGCCTGTGCGGCGAGTTTCTCTCTAATGTGCAACTTAAAACGACATGAACGTATACACACAGAGAAGCTTTACTCCTGCTCTGACTGTGCGGCAAGTTTCTCTCTACTGTGCAAATTAAAACGACATGAAAGTATACACACAGGAGAGAAGCCTTACTCCTGCTCTGACTGTGGAAAGAGTTTCTCTCGACTGGGCCACTTAAAAACACATGAACAAAAACATACAGGAGAGAAGCCTTACTCTTGCTCTGACTGTGGAAAGAGTTTCTCTATACTGGGCCACTTAAAAATTCACCAACATATACATACTGGAGAGAAGCCTTACTCCTGCTCTGACTGTGGAAAGAGTTTCTCTCGACTAGGCCTCTTAAAAACACACGAACAAAAACATACAGGAGAGAAGCCTTACTCCTGCTCTGACTGTGTAAAATGCTTCACAACATCAACTGAGCTAAAACTTCATCAAAGAACACACACAGGAGAGAGGCCATACTCTTGCTCTAACTGTGTAAAATGCTTCCCAACATCATCTAGGCTAAAAGTTCATCAGAGAACACACACAGGAGAGAAGCCTTACATCTGCTCTGACTGTGCGGCGAGTTTCTCTCTACTGTGCAACTTAAAACGACATGAAAGTATACACACAGGAGAGAAGCCTTACTCCTGCTCTGACTGTGCGTCGAGTTTCTCTCTACTGTGCAACTTAAAACGACATGAACGTATACACACAGGAGAGAAGCCTTATCACTGCACTGACTGTGAGAAGAGATTCTACAGATTGAGCCATTTAAAAAGACACCAATGTATACATAAAGGAGAGAAGCCTCATCAGTTCTCTCAGACCAGCTAAGATTAGACACTCCACTTAATTATCATGTCATTAAATAATTGGCAACGTTGAATTGGATCAAATGAAGAAAGCGTAGAACACTCAATTGTAATCCTATAGTTTCTCACTATGAGAGAACTTTACAGAGGAAAGGGAGCGTTATAGAATGTTTGCCTCCCTTTACTTTACTGATTAGTGTGCACCTTATGAGTTTTGTTCATTTCTACTGTAAAGATATTGAGATTAATTTAGGGTTGAATATCCTCTGTGAGATGTCTCACAATGGAGTCTGATGGTTGACTGGGTATTACTGCTTCCCTCTGCAGTTTTCTGTGGGATTGAGCTGGTAGACACAACATACAGGGGGGGAAAAAGGTATTTAGTCAGCCACCAATTGTGCAAGTTCTCCCACTTAAAAAGATGAGAGAGGCCTGTAATTGTCATCATAGGTACACGTCAGCTATGACAGACAAAATGAGAAACATTTTTCCAGAAAATCACATTGTAAGATTTTTTATGAATTTATTTGCAAATTATGGTGGAAAATAAGTATTTGGTCACCTACAAACAAGCAAGATTTCTGGCTCTCACAGACCTGTAACTTCTTCTTTAAGAGGCTCCTCTGTCCTCCACTCGTTACCTGTATTAATGGCACCTGTTTGAACTTGTTATCAGTATAAAAGACACCTGTCCACAACCTCAAACAGTCACACTCCAAACTCCACTATGGCCAAGACCAAAGAGCTGTCAAACGACACCAGAAACAAAATTGTAGACCTGCACCAGGCTGGGAAGACTGAATCTGCAATAGGTAAGTAGCTTGGTTTGAAGAAATCAACTGTGGGAGCAATTATTAGAAAATGGAAGACATACAAGACCACTGATAATCTCCCTCGATCTGGGGCTCCACGCAAGATCTCACCCCGTGGGGTCGAAATGATCACAAGAACGGTGAGCAAAAATCCCAGAAGCACACGGGGGGACCTAGTGAATGACCTGCAGAGAGCTGGGACCAAAGTAACAAAGCCTACCATCAGTAACACACTACGCCGCCAGGGACTCAAATCCTGCAGTGCCAGACGTGTCCCCCTGCTTAAGCCAGTACATGTCCAGGCCCGTCTGAAGTTTGCTAGAGAGCATTTGGATGATCCAGAAGAGGATTGGGAGAATGTCATATGGTCAGATGAAACCAAAATATAACTTTTTGGTAAAAACTCAACTCGTCGTGTTTGGAGGACAAAGAATGCTGAGTTGCATCCAAAGAACACCATACCTACTGTGAAGCATGGGGGTGGAAACATCATGCTTTGTGGCTGTCTTTCTGCAAAGGGACCAGGACGACTGATCCGTGTAAAGGAAAGAATGAATGGGGCCATGTATCGTGAGATTTTGAGTGAAAACCTCCTTCCATCAGCAAGGGCATTGAAGATGAAACATGGCTGGGTCTTTCAGCATGACAATGATCCCAAACACACCACCCGGGCAACAAAGGAGTGGCTTCGTAAGAAGCATTTCAAGGTCCTGGAGTGGCCTAGCCAGTCTCCAGATCTCAACCCCATAGAAAATCTTTGGAGGGAGTTGAAACTCAGTGTTGCCCAGCGACAGCCCCAAAACATCACTGCTCTAGAGGAGATCTGCATGGCGGAATGGGCCAAAATACCAGCAACAGTGTGTGAAAACCTTGTGAAGACTTACAGAAAACGTTTGACCTGTGTCATTGCAAACAAAGGGTATATAACAAAGTATTGAGATAAGTATTTGGTCAATAACAAAAGTCTATTTTCCACCATAATTTGCAAATAAATTCATAAAAAATCCTACAATGTGATTTTTCTGGATTTTTTTTCTAATTTTGTCTGTCATCGTTGAAGTGTACCTATGATGAAAATTACAGGCCTCTCTCATCTTTTTAACTGGGAGAACTTGCACAATTGGTGGCTGACTAAATACTTTTTTCCCCCACTGTACTCTGAGTTTACAAAACATTAAGGACACCATGACATAGACTGACCAGGTGAATCCAGGTGAAAAGCTATGATCCTTAATAATGTAGTTGTGGTGTATTTATTATGGATCCCCATTAGCTTTTAGTAGAAAACAAGATACTGTGGTTGCAGAGGGCTAAGGAATGAAAACACTGGAAAATTGGGAACATATTGCCTGGTCTGATGAATCCCTGTTCCTGCTGTTTCACGCTGATGGGAGGACTAGGGTATGGAGGAAACTACGAGTACATGCATGGAAAAATTACCTAACTGTCATACTTGAGTAAAAGTAATGATACATTAATAGAAAATTACTCAAGTGAAAGTCACACATTAAAATACTACTTGAGTAAAAGTATTTGGTTGTAAGTATACTTAAGTATCAAAAGAAGTATGAATAATTTCAAATTCCTTAAATTAAGCAAACCAGATCGCACAATTGTCTTGTTTTTTTTAATATATTACAGACAGCCAGGGGCACACTCCAACACTCAGACATCATTTACAAATGGAGAATTTGTGTTTAGTAAGTCTGCCAGATCAGAGGCAGTAGGGGAGGACCAGGGATGTTATCTTGATAAGTGTGTGAATTGGACCATTTTCTGTCCTGCTAATCATAAAAAATGTAAGGAGTTCTTTTGGGTTTCAGGGAAAATGTATGAAGTAAAAAATATTTTCTTTTCTTTAGGAATGTAGTGAAATAAAAGTTATAAACAATATAAATAGTAAAGTACAGATATGCCCAAAAAACTGCTAAAGTAGTCCTTTAAATAAATTATTCTGAAGTACTTTACACCACTGCCTGCATCCATGCCGTGTGTCAGCATTGCAGGCTGGTGGTGTGATGTGTGGGGTGTTTTCAGGGCACACATTGGGCCCCTTGATAAAAGATGCACAATGTTTGAATGCCACAGGATATCTAAATAATCCTTGCCAATCAGATGCATCCCTTCACGGCAGCAGTGTATCCTTCTGCAAAGGGATTTTTCAGCAGCATTATGCCCCGTTCCACAAGGCTTGTCCAGGAATGGTTCCAAGAACATGACAGTGAATTCAGCTTACTGCAGTGGCCTGCTGAGTCACCAGATCTCAATCCAATTGTGCATCTGTGGGAGGAGATGGAACAAGCTATTCAGAGTTGATCCACTCCCAGGCAACTTGACACAATTGTAGGAAGCATTGGAGTCAACATGGACCAGCATCCCTGTGGAACGCTCTCAACACCTTGGACAGTCCATGTCCTGACGAATTGAGGATGTTCTGAGGACAAAGGGGGTGCAACTCAATATTAGGAAGTTGTTTCTAATGTTTTATACACTCAGTGTATATCAGATAAAGATGGTGTAATGATCAGTTTTTAGTGTTAGTTTGGGTGGATTATTTTATATTACTAAACTATTTTGTTTAATGATAAACAGGCTATGAATCGACTACTTGTGTTTATTAAATTGTATTTTAATACTAGATTCATTATTTTAGTCATTGATGATAAATGTATTTGAATAACTGTATTGAAGTTAATTGATCTGGCGGCAGGTAGCCTGGCGGTTAAGAGTGTTGGGCCAGTAACTGAAAGGTCGCTGGTTTGAATCATTTACATTTACGTCATTTAGCAGACGCTCTTATCCAGAGCGACTTACAAATTGAATCCTGAGCCGACTAGGTGGAAAATCTGGCATTGTGCCCTTGAGCAAGCCAATTAACATTTATTTGTCCTGTAAATTGCTCTGGATAAAAACATCTGCTAAATGACAAGAATGTAATGAAAAATAATGTTTGAACATTAATTTTTGCTGGGCAACCTCTTCTTCTCTTGTGTATAATTAAATTAAATAAACTGAAGTGAAATACTGTATATACAATACACAACATTACCACTTTGTTTACCCTGGTCAGAGGGACAGGACCATAGTAAACTAGACTATGTAGCTGCTGTTGTTGATAAGAGAATGATCTAATAAAGGTAAATGAATCAATAAACCATGATGAATTATTAGTCATACAGCATGGTTAATGAATAATCAATGTAATGATCAATGTAGGGATCGATTAGTCTGATTAGTTCCGGAAAGTCCAGGAACCACTGGAGAGGGAAAGAAATGTGTGTATGCAATTAGTATAGAGAGATAGAGAAGCAGATGGTCAAGGGAGTAAAGCTTCAAAGAGTTCCTAACCTTGGAGGAAAAGAACAGGCTGAGCCAGAAGGTGATAAACAGTGTGAGAAGTTTATGGGGGTTGCAGGTCACCAACGGATTGTGTGTAAATGCATGTGCGTAAGTTAGCAAGAACTATATAATGACTGTTTTGTTATCCTGACACCAGAACGTTCTCTGAATAAAGCCACAGAAACCTTTTGCAGAAAGCTGAGTCCTTGCCTAATTATTTTAACCCATTGTCTTACAAACCTTGGGAATTAGTCAAGGCGAATTGATTATTGATTATTATCATCAAGATATAAAATTATTTTAACAGTTGTTAGTAGCCTACAGTTTCCATGCAATACAGCATGTCAGATCACTAATGATTAGGTGTACAGGCTGCTACATTTATACAAGAGTTTCTGCCTGTGTCTGTCAGGAGTGATGTGTTATCAGGCTTGTTAAATAACTATTGGAGGGAAGTGGAGAGCCGCCTTGACCTTTGTGCCCGGCCCACCCGACATGGTCAAGCGACGCAAAGTGCATGCCGCAGCACTCCAATGTGAAGAACAGCCCTTACGTGGAATGGTAGTGACCAAAAAAAACTATGTTTTTCATTGTACTAGAACTAGGAACATAGAAGAAACTGACAGATGTCATTATAGCCCGGAACTAAAGCAGCACTGGGAATGGAATACATTGAAAACATTCAGCAGGGTGGAAATAATCACAGTAAAACACGATTGAAATGTATTGTTGGAAGGGCTGTGGTCACCATTCATGTAATACATTAAATATATACATCAGACGGTATTGGGGAGATATTTCATAGGGTTTTCATGGGTACATTATTTTCCCATTTCAATCTTTTACCAACCAACCCTATGCTTGGTGTGACTGTTATGGTCAGAGCAGACCATCTGATATGCCCTTAAATATTGTAATATGATATATTGCCAATATACCACGATTAAGGGCTGTGTCCAGGCACTCTGCTTTGCAACCTGGGATTCAAATGTAAAAGGACCAGTGCTTCTACAGTGAAACACATCTTTGCCGTTTGTTTCCTCTTCTGAGTGCACTGGTGGGCAACAACATTTCAATAAACAGAGCCAATGAGTCCTTCAAATGTAGCACTATATCCACACGTTTGAATTATCTGAATGATAGTGAATGGGGAGATTGAATTAAGCAACAAGGCCCGAGGAGGTGTGATATATGGCCAATATACCACGGCTAAGAGCTGTTATTATGCACGAAGCAAAGCGGAGTGCTAGGACACAGCCCTTAGTCGTGGTATATTGGCAATACATCACAAACCCCGGAGGTGCCTTATTGCTATTATAAACAGGTTACCAAGGTAATTAGAGCAGTAAAAGTACATGTTTTGTCATACCCAGCTAATCAGCATTCAGGGCTCGAACCACCCAGTTTATAATTTACATTATACAATGTGGGTTGGTAACTCGGTTTGGCCTCCAGTCAATTTAATGCTGAGTTTGTAGCTAGTCTGCAGGCCAGAACATAACTAGCCAATAGCTGCCCAATTCATACTCCTACACAGTGTAGGCTACACTACACATTTAACATGTGGTTAGTGGGCTAATCAATTCAATGACCATAACATAATAATGTTGATATGATTACAGTGGTAAAATCACCAATGTCTATATTAATAGTCCTACCTGTTCTACTACAATATATTCATCGTATTTCTCCAATGCCAAACCAGTGTGTCTTGTTTGTAACGAGACTGTCGCTGTTTGCAAAGAGTTCAATCTGAGATGTCATTATGAATCTAAGCATGGTACTTTCAGAAGTAGATGTTCCACCCCAGACATGAGGCTGAAGTCTGATGCAGAAAGGAAGGTGCGCCTAAGGAGTGAGGCTGTGTGTTTTACAGTGGTGATTTTAGCATGTACATTTTTTATTATTTAACCTTTATTTAACTAGGTGTTTCTTATCGACTTACACAAATCCACAAGGAGTCAGTAGAAACCATATTTGTTTAAGCAAGTCAGTCATATCAGCAGTAACTGAGGCTGAATTAACTGTTTAGCTGCCAGGCGAGACTCCGGTGGCTGATAGCCAGATGTAGCGGTGGTAAGGATTCACTCCATGGTGCTGAAAGGAAAGCTCAAGCTTTATGTTGGACTAAGTAAAATTCTGTAACAAATGGTTTAATTGAGCTGTTCTTGCCACAATATGGACTTGGTCTTTTACCAAATAGGCCTATATTCTGTATACCACCCCTACCTTGTCACAACACAACTGATTGGCTCAAACACATTAAGAAGGAAAGAAATTCCACAAATTCATACACATGTTAATTGAAATGCATTACATGAAGCTGGTTGAGAGAATGCCACGAGTGTGCAAAGCTGTCATCAAGGCAAAGGGTGGCTACTATTTTGATTTGTTTAACACTTTTTTTGGTTAATACATTATTCCGTATGTGCTATTTCATAGTTTTGATGTCTTCACTATTATTCTACAATGTAGAAAAAATAAAGAAAAACCCTTAAATGAGTAGGTGTGTCCAAACTGTTGGCTGGTACTGTATGTATTCATATCCGTAGGCTTTACAACACAAAAGGGGAATACAACAATTCTAAAAGTGGGTAAGAGTTGAAAGCTAAAAAGGGGTGTGTCATCCTCCACTCACTATCACAAGGGTTAGTAACTACACAGACTAATTTCATATCATCCTCCACTCACTATCACAAGGGTTAGTAACTACACAGACTCATTTCATATCATCCTCCTCTCACTATCACAAGGGTTAGTAACTACACAGACTCATTTCATATCATCCTCCTCTCACTATCACAAGGGTTAGTAACTACACAGACTCATTTCATATCATCCTCCACTCACTATCACAAGGGTTACTAACTACACAGACTCACTTCATATCATCCTCCACTCACTATCACAAGGGTTAGTAACTATACAGACTAATTTCATATCATCCTCCTCTCACTATCACAAGGATTACTAACTACACAGACTCATTTCATATCATCCTCCACTCACTATCACAAGGGTTAGTAACTACACAGACTCATTTCATATCATCCTCCTCTCACTATCACAAGGATTAGTAACTACACAGA
Organism: Salmo salar; assembly: GCF_965601325.2. Taxonomy (NCBI): domain Eukaryota; kingdom Metazoa; phylum Chordata; class Actinopteri; order Salmoniformes; family Salmonidae; genus Salmo; species Salmo salar. The sequence continues at coordinate 89,797,862 of NC_138306.1, read as the reverse complement.
CTCATTTCATATCATCCTCCTCTCACTATCACAAGGGTTAGTAACTACACAGACTCATTTCATATCATCCTCCACTCACTATCACAAGGGTTACTAACTACACAGACTCATTTCATATCATCCTCCTCTCACTATCACAAGGGTTAGTAACTACACAGACTCATTTCATATCATCCTCCTCTCACTATCACAAGGATTAGTAACTACACAGACTCATTTCATATCATCCTCCACTCACTATCAGTTAGAAACTACAGACTCATTTCATATAACTTAAAAAAAAAATAACAACGTTTTATTAGGTACCAAAGTCCAGAGACAATATTTCCCATTCAATTCAAGAATTACCCACTATCTATCTATTGGGGAATGGAACCAGAGAGGAAGCTTGTGTTACCTTTCTCTACACCGTTACAGTATTCATTTCAACAGACCTTTTCCACGCCCCTTTGTTAGAGCTCAATATATGCCCAAGACTATATTGAGGGTCAGACTGTTGTGATGCCCAGTTGATTATGTAAATAGTATTGTAGAACTGTGGTACTAATGGTCCATTTGAGGGTGAGTCATTAATATGAATGCTCAGAGTGAAAGAGCTGTGAACTCACCTGTGATGGCCCACATCTACCACAACCTTTCCTATTGTGTTAGTAAGCACCACAGCATTTTAGGAAGCCATTGTTCAAAATGTGTTCATACACACAGTAACAATGGGAGGGGGTGTAGCATGCACAGGGGAGGACCAGGAGGTTGATCTCAGACTTCTATTTAGGACTGGGATCCTATCCAGAGTTGACAGATTAACAGTGAGGACAACCCCAGCCTGCCTCTCTCCTTCCACATTCCAAACCTACAGTCACTGGGTCTTGATTGTGACAGTGGAGCCTAGTTTGCATTGCAGCATCCAGAGATGGCATCAGTAGACAGGTTTCCATTGGCCTATGTTTATTTGACTATTTTTTATTATTTTAAATCTGGAAAACATTGAAGAACCACAGTGCAATGATGTGAAGGTGTAAGAATGGTGCTGCGAAGATCAGGTATTTGTATTTATTAGGGATCCCTATTAGCTGCTGCAAAGGTGATATAAACGGTGTTATATAAAAGTGGTATAAAAGGTGTTATATCTCCAGTTTAATAAAAGTGTTATATAAAGGTGGCATAAAAGGTGTTATATCTGGAGTTTAATAAAGGTGGTATATAAAGGTGGTATAAAAGGTGTTATATCTGGAGTTTAATAAAGGTGTTATATGAAGGTGGTATAAAAGGTGTTATATCTGGAGTTTAATAAAGGGGTTATATAAATGTGTTATATCTGGAGTTTAATAAAGGTGGTATATAAAGGCGGTATAAAAAGTGTTATAGCTGGAGTTGAATAAAGGTGTTATATCTGGAGTTTAATAAAGGTGGTATAAAAGGTGTTATATCTGGAGTTGAATAAAGGTGTTATATATAGGTGGTATGAAGGAAAAAGGAAACCGCACACTGCTCTTGATAGTATCACTGATATTTAATAAGCTTATGTATCGGCCTCACGGCCTTCGTCAGAGCTTTTGTGATTTTTTTTAAATTAGCACCCTTATGTAGACCTAGCCCCACCCACATCCGTTCCACACATCGAAAGGGGTTGTAGACAAAGGAAAAACAAATAAGTACTACCAAATATAACAATATGCATTTCATAAATATTACAAAAGTGTATAAATAAGACGTATTAAACACGTCTGTTAAACCATAATGAGGACATAGCAAGTTTTCATGAATCATTGGGTACATCGTACGAAAAACATCAGAGTAATCTTAAATAGGCACATAATTCATGTTCAAATTCACAACATAACATACATAGGCATTTCATCATTAAGTCCTTTAGGAAATAATGTCTGGAGGGTGAAAATCCAAATAAATGACATTATTACATGTTCCACCACCCATGTTATTTACATTATTAAATGCCCATGTGGGCTCTACTATGTCGGTAAAACATCCCGCTCTCTCAAACAGAGAATTAGTGAACATAAAAGTTAAATCAGGAGAAACGACAGGGATTATCCAGTCGCAGTACATTTTAATGACCTGAAGCATGACATTTCTACCTTTAGATTTTGTGGCATAGAGAAAGTTAAGATATCAGATAGGGGAGGTGATATTAATAATACTCTGAGTAAAAGAGAATGTTTTGAGATTTTCACCCTCCAGACATTATTTCCTAAAAGACTTATAAAACAGCAGATGAAACAGTGAACTATGTTTGTACTGAATGAGCTAAAGATAAAACAGTACATATGACATCCCTACACCACCACATGTCCACAACACAAAATGTTCAATACCACCATACAACAATATCACAATGTGTGCTTATGCATGTGTCTGTACCTTTGTGTGTGTCTCTTCACAGTCCCCGTTGTTCCATAAGGTGGTATTTTTACCTGCTTTTTAAATCTGATTCTACTGCTGGCATCAGTTACCTGATGTGGAATAGAGTTCCATGTAGTCATGGCTCTATGTAGTACTGTGCGCCTCCCATAGTCTGTTCTGGACTTGGGGATTGTGAAGAGACCTCCGGTGGCATGTCTTGTGGGGTATTCAGGGGTTTCTGAGCTATGTGCTTGTATTTTAAACAGACAGCTCGGTACATTCTGCTTGTCAACAGCTCTTACAAAAACAAGTAATGATGAAGTCAATCTCTCTTCCACTTTGAGCCATGAGAGGTTGACATGCATGTCATTAATGTTAGCTCTCCGTGTACTTTTAAGAGCCAGCCATGCTGCCCTGTTCTGAGCCAACTGCAATTTTCCAAAGTCCCTCTTTGTGGCACCTGACCACACTACTGAACAGTAGTCTAGGTGCGATAAAACGAGGGACCTGCCTTGTTGATAGTGTTGTTAAGAAGGCAGAGTAACGCTTTATTATGGACAGACTTCTCCCCATCTTAGCTACTGTTGTATCAATATGTTTTGACCATCACAGTTTACAACCCAGGGTTACTCCAAGCAGTTTAGTCACCTCAACTTGCTCAATTTCCACATTATTCATAACGAGACGTAGTTGAGCCACATCCGTTTTTCCAGCAGCAGACTATGATCGATAATGTCAAAACATACTGAAGTCTAACAAGACAGCCCCCACAATCATTTGATCATCAATTTCTCTCAGCCAATCATCAGTCATTTGTGTAAGTGTTGAGTGTCGAGTGTCCTTCTCAAACATAATTTTTTCCAGAAGTTTGTTGACAGGCTGATTGGTTGGCTATTTGAGTCAATAAAGGGGGCTTTACTATTCTTTGGTAGTGGAATGACTTTATCTTCCCTCCAGGCCTGAGGGCACACACTTTCAAGTAGGCTTAAATTGACGATGTGGCAATATCATCTGCTATTATCCTCAGTCATTTTCCATCTCGATTTTTTTAACCTTTATTTGATGAGGCAAGTCAGTTAAGAACAAATTCTTATTTACAATGACGGCCTATTGGGGTCATTGTGGGTTAACTGCCCTGTTCAGAACAACAGATTTTTACCTTGTCAGCTCAGGGATTTGATTCAGCAACCTTCCAGTTACTGGCCCCACTAGGCTACCTGCCGCCCCTAGATTATCAGACCCCAGTGGCTTCTCATTGTTGAAAGACAACAATCGTTTTTTTCACCTCTTCCACACTGACTTTACGGAATTCAAAAGTACATTTCTTGTCTTTCAGAATTTGGTCAGATATACTTGGATATGTAGTGTCAGCATTTGTTGCTGGCATGTCATCCCTAAGTTTGCTTATCTTGGCAATATCAGTGGGTTTTGTGATAAATGAGCCACCTGATTCAATGTATGAAGGAGCCAAGTTGACTTTTTCCCCCAGAATTTTGTTTAATGTGCTCCAACGCTTTTTACTATCATTCTTTATATAATTTATCTTTGTTTCATAGTATAGTTTATTTTTATTTAGTTTAGTCACATGATTTCTTAATTTGCAGTACGTTTGCCAATCAGTTGGGCTGCCAGACTTATTTGCCATACCTTTTGCCTCATCCCTCTCAACCATACAATGTTTTAATTCCTCATCAATCCAAGGAGATTTAACAGTTTTTACAGTCATTTCCTTAGTAGGTGCGTGCTTATTAGTAACTGGAATAATCAATTTCATAAATGTGTCAAGTGCAGCATCTGGTTGCTCCTCATTACACACCACAGACCAGCAAATATTCTAGAAATAGCATTACACAATCAACATCTTGATCAACTCTATGCAAAGGAGATGTGTCCTGCAGGAGGCTACGACCCCTTCTCATGCAATGTGGTAGGGCCTTCCCAAGGATCCCGAAATGCACGGACGGTGTTAGTGGGGGAACAGGAAGTTCCGGGAAGGCGCCCACCATTCTTCAGTATAAAGAAAGAGCCAGAACGATGCAGTCAAGAATATAACCTTCGTGTCCGTTTCTATTTATTACTACGAGTATGTAATAGGACGTTTAAACTTTCTAATATCGAAAGAATATGTCATACCATTTTAGGTAATACATCCGTTAAGGTATTATCACGTTTGGTAAAGGTTTGAGGTGTTTTTGTGTCAAGCCGAGTGAAGAAGGTGATAACTATTTTACAAGTTAACGTTACATAGTTAGAGCTGTTGGGGTTTGTCAGAGTGGATGTACATCATTTTCTCAAGGTCATTTCATAAAGAATATATTTGCTTCAGATTTCTGAATTCGTTTAGCAAGTTATTGGTTTTGTGTAAAATTCACGAGCTGGTAAAATGGCGGCACCACTCGGTCTGCATCAACGGATTTTTTTTATTGCAACAATAATAACAATATTACAGGTCAATGCAGGAACATTTCTGTGAATACAATGAAACAACTTTCAAGTCCAGGCAGTGAGGGTGCAGCAGAGAGAGACAATTTCACGTTTGCGCTACTTTTTTGAAGCTGAATGTAATGATTATCAGTTTTCTACATGTGTACTAATATTCAGAGACATTCAGTTGTTTCTATCTTTATCTATAAATGTTACTATGGTGTGAACAGACATACTATTGGTTTTGATTTAAATAATACAGTGAAGACAATGTTTTTTAGGAAAATAGTACATAGTGCTGCCTAAAACAAACGGTAACCTTGTACTAAATGTTTTTTGAGTCATTTATGCATTTGTGAATTCAGGAAATCTACTATAGTTGAGTGCACTTAAGTTGTGTAGTCTGATTTAAAGTGTATACATTGTCTAATGTGAATCAGAGTTATTGAAATGAGATCAGTGCTTGACTTGGACAGGAGCTCACCAAAGCTGAGTACCATCACTTCAAATTTCTACTGTTTGAGCTCATGTTCCTCTTATAGAATATTAGCTTTACAGTATTGTGGAGCTCCTGCACCAAAATATAAAGTGTTTTTTTGAGAATAAAGAAAGTGCCTGAACTGTCAATACTAACTTTTGTATCCGTTTCTCTTTATTACTACTGGCTGACTCAGATTAAGTCTGAGGCCGGTAACATCAACAGTGAGGACAGACCCAGCCTGCCTCTCTCCTTCCACACTGAGTCCAAACCTACAGTCACTGGGTCCTGATTGTGACAGTGGGGCCCAGTTTGCACTGCAGCATCATGCTGTGGGCATGTTTTTCAGCAGCAGAGACTGGGAGACTAGTAAGGATCGAGGGAAAGATGAACGGAGCAAAGTACAGAGCTCCTTGATGAAAACCTGCTCCAGAGCACTCAGGACCTCATACTGGGGCGACGGTTCACCTTCCAACAGGACGACGACCCTAAGCACACAGCCAGGACAACGCAGGAGTGGCTTCGGGACAAGTCTCTGAATGTCCTTGAGTGGCCCAGCCAGAGCCCAGACTTGAACCCAATCGAACATCTCTGGAGAGACCTGAAAATAGCTGTGCAGTGACACATCCAACCTGACGGAGCTTGAGAGAATCTGCAGATCCGAATGGGAGAAACTCCCCAAATACAGGTGTGCCAAGCTTGTAGCATCATTCCCAAGAAGACTCGAGGCTGTAATCGCTGCCAAAGGTGCTTCAACAAAGTACTAAGTAAAGGGTCTGAATACTTATGTAAATGTGATATTTCTGTTTTTTATTTGTATTCAGTTAGCAAGAGATTGTCATAAAACCTAACAGGGAAATGGTTCCTTTCATTTTAGAAACACTTAAAATAAGGATTGTGTTTTGTGTAGGCTTACCCTGGTGTGATGTTTTGATAACCGTGTAAATTTCTCTCAGACAAGTTGACTTGTATCAATATATTCCGCTCTATTTCCTCTCAGATTATAAAACTCTAATTAGCATCAAAGTAGATATCATGGAAAATAACATCACTGTAGCATATTTATGCATTACTACATTTAACTAACATTAGTTCACCCAGAGATCCTTTGCCTAGATTCAGCACTCTTGTCCAGATCATCATGGCATTTGTAGTTCTTTATGATAGCCACATTAGCAGCTAATTAACATTTCATTTTTGTTGTTGGTAAAAGCAGGCGACTATATTGATACCTCACGGCCCTTATTTGAAGTGTTTCTAAAAATCCTCTATGGGAAAAGTGAATGGTGGAAAAATAATTGGAACCATTTTCTTGTTTGACTGCTATGTTTTTTATGGGTATTTTTTATTTATTCTATGGTACTCTATTGGTATGCAGCTACCCAAAGCTAGAGGGGTGTGGATGAGCTGAGACAATTTTTTTGGCGAACAAGGAAAAAAAGTGGAATGGGGGATTGCACAAGCCTTCTGGAAGATCTGATGAAGGAGAAGATGGTGGACAAGGAAAAAAAGGAGAAAGGTGGAATATGTTTTGAGTGAATATGTAATGGCGGATCACACAGAACTTTTAGAAGAGCTACAGGAGGAAAGTGAACGTGATGAGTGAGGATGAATTTACTGCAATGGCCGGTGCAATGATGACCCTCAAGATGGAGCTGAGTGTAGAGGGAAGCAGTGTGGTGAGGAAGGAGATGAGTGTAGAGGGAAGCAGTGTGGTGAGGAAGGAGCTGAGTGTAGAGGGAAGCAGTGTGGTGAGGAAGGAGCTGAATGTAGAGGGAAGCAGTGTGGTGAGGAAGGAGCTGAGTGTAGAGGGAAGCAGTGTGGTGAGGAAGGAGCTGAGTGTAGAGGGAAGCAGTGTGGTGAGGAAGGAGCTGAGTGTAGAGGGAAGCAGTGTGGTGAGGAAGGAGCTGAGTGTAGAGGGAAGCAGTGTGGTGAGGAAGGAGCTGAATGTAGAGGGAAGCAGTGTGGTGAGGAAGGAGCTGAGTGTAGAGGGAAGCAGTGTGGTGAGGAAGGAGCTGAGTGTAGAGGGAAGCAGTGTGGTAAGGAAGGAGCTGAGTGTAGAGGGAAGCAGTGTGGTGAGGAAGGAGCTGAGTGTAGAGGGAAGCAGTGTGGTGAGGAAGGAGCTGAGTGTAGAGGGAAGCAGTGTGGTGAGGAAGGAGCTGAATGTAGAGGGAAGCAGTGTGGTGAGGAAGGAGCTGAATGTAGAGGGAAGCAGTGTGGTGAGGAAGGAGCTGAATGTAGAGGGAAGCAGTGTGGTGAGGAAGGAGCTGAGTGTAGAGGGAAGCAGTGTGGTGGGGAAGGAGCTGAATGTAGAGGGAAGTTGAGTTGATGAAAGTAACTGAGTGGACTCATATTGATTGATTTTTTCTCCTCTGTCCAGAGGAAGCGGGCGCTCCGGATTATACGATTAGGAACAAGAACTGTGACTCGACTTGCTCTCCAGAACAGGGCGGCATTGAAAGGAGTGATAATGGGATTAGGTTTAAGTGTTAAGGAGGAGCAGTTGAAATGGAATATTCCAGGTGTTTGTGATGCCCGCCGTTTGGTGAGACATAGATCCAGTGTAGAGCCTTGGGAAACAGAAGACATTCTGTCATGCTGAGTTTTGATGCAGAGTCTCTGCCAGAAAGGTAAAGGTAGGAAGTGTCAGTTATCCCGTAGGCGCTTTTGTTCCGTAAATACTGCAGTGTTTTAGGTGTCAGGTTTATGGGCCTGTTGCAGCAGTGTGTAGGCATGAGAATAAGGAATGTGTGGTATCGTGGAGAAAGTTCTGTTAATTAGTTGTGGGGGGGCCAATGGGGCTGGAGATCTGAGGTGTCAGGTGAGAGAAAGGCAGATTGAGGTTGCCAGGGTTACAGTAGTACAGAAAGTGTTGTATATCGATGCAGTAAAGAGAGTGGTAGAGGAAGATGGGTACAGGGTAAGTGATCTTGAGAGGAAGTGGTCTGGTGTAGGACTAGATAGGGTTAAATAGTGGAATGGGCTGGTGGGTTTTTGTCGTGGAAAATCACCACATAGGGACTAAGTGAAACTTAAATGAATCGTTCTTTATTATCAGCAAGCTGGAGAGGTTCCAACAAACCTAAAGCACCAGAGTACACGTCGGTCTGGAGCTCTGCCGGGGCAGTCCTGTTAGTTCTCCTATATACTGCTTAGACAAGTTATATTTGTATGATTTAGCTTATTCATCATTAACGTTTGGTTCCTGCATGTGACCAACCAGTACCTCATGAGGCTTCTTCTCTCCAAGCTGAGACCTTGAAACTGAGAGATCCCTTTTGGTAAATAAAAGCTGAAATAAATCACTCTCTCTACTGTTATTCTGACATTAAAACATTCTTAAAATAAAGTGGTGATCTTAACTGACCTAAGACAGGGAATCTTTACTGGGATTAAATGTCAGAAATTGTGAAAAACTGAGTTTAAATATATTTTGCTAAGGAGTATGTAAACTTCCGACATTAACTGTATGTGAATTTGTGAAATCTACTATAGGTTAACTATACCTTACTTACCTAATTTAAAGAGTCTACTTTGTCTAATTTGGATGAATTAATGTTTTATTGTCAATGCTTACCTACCTGATCTATTGAAATGAGTATCAGCACCTCACATTTCTACTGTTTGAGCTAGATTTACATTTTAGTCATTTAGCAGGCGCTCTTATCCAGAGCGACTTACAGTAGTGAATGCATACATTTCATTTTTTTTTTTCGCACTGGTCCCCCGTGGGAATCAAACCCACAACGCTGGCGTTGCAAACACCATGCTCTACCAACTGAGCTCACGCTCATGTTCCTCTAATAGAATATTAGCTCAACAGTATTGTGGAGCTCCTGCACCTAAATATAAACAGTACCGGTAGCTATTTCAGTCCAAGTCGTGTGGTGAATTAGATAATTGAACAAGAAGAAATGTATAATATATTTTTAGAGAATAAAGAAAGTGTCGGAACTGTCAAGACAATAACTTGTCTGTTTCTCATTGTTACTACAGGCCGACTCAGATTAAGTCTGAGTCCGGTAACATCAACATTCTCATGGTAAGAGCAGGTTCTATCTAACTACTGTAAATTCCGGACTATAAGCCGCAACTTTTTTCCCACGCTTTGAACCTCACGGCTTAAACAATGACGCGGCTAATATATGGATTTTTCCCGCTTTAATTTTTTTTTCAAGAAAAAAAAAACACATTCTGTGACGTGCTCAGTTTTTTGCCGGCATGAAGCTTTCATTAGACCAATGAAATTGCCGAACGAGTTAAGGTCAAACAGTGACGAGAGCGACAATGAAAACGATCCAATATCGGATGAAGCAATTCTGAGGCTATTCAACTCCGACACCGAAGGAGATGACTTCGGTGGTTTCAGTGCACAGGAGGAGGAAGATGGTGACCAATGACTTTCTTGGTAGGCTACTGTTTACTGCTAATTGTTTTTTTTTTGTTACAAGCCGTGTTTCGTTAAAGCCTGTGTAAAGTTAATTTGTTTCAATGTACCGGTAGGCACCTGCGGCTTATAGACATGTGCGGCTTATTTACGTTCAAAATAATATATATTTTTTAATTCAGTGGGTGCGGCTTATATTCAGGTGCGCTCAATAGTCCGGAAATTACGGTGATTTTGTTGTTCGTTCCAACTTCCCACTACGTATGAAAAGTTGCAGTAGAACTGTTTCATGATGAACTGTTTCAATGAGAAGGTAGATGTTATTTCATGCTACTCAGACTTGCATGGTTTAACACCAGTTTTGCCAACATTTTGTTTTATTCACTGGGCTGTCTGGAGTGATCAGAGTAGAGTAAAGAAGTGAAGTAGACAAACTGCCAGTGTTTTTGGGTTCTATAAAATGAGTCTGTGTAGTTACTAACCTTTGTGATAGTGAGTAGAGGATGACACACCCCTTTTTAGCTTTCAACTCTTACCCACTTTTAGAATTGTTTTGTGACAACTGCTGATGTTAAAAGGGCTTTGTAAAATAAATGTGATTGTTTAATGTACAGTACCAGTCTAAATTTTGGACACCTACTCATTTAAGGGTTTTTCTTTCTACATTGTAGAATAATAGTGAAGACATCAAAACTATGAAATAACACATATGGAATCATGTAGTAAATAACATATATTTTTTGAGATTCTTCAAAGTAGCCACCTTGATGACAGCTTTGCAAACTCTTGGCATTCTCTCAACCAGCTTCATGAGGTAGTCACCCAGAATGCATTTCAATTAACCTCTCTAGGGCCGGCGGGACGAAATCGTCCCACCTACGTAACAGCCAGTTGAATCCTGTGGCGCGATTTTCAAATACCTTAGAAATGCTATTACTTCAATTTCTCAAACATATGACTATTTTACAGCTATTTAAAGACAAGACTCTCGTTAATCTAACCACACTGTCCGATTTCAAAAAGGCTTTACAACGAAAGAAAAACATTAGATTATGTCAGCAGAGTACCCAGCCAGAAATAATCAGACACCCATTTTTCAAGCTAGCATATAATGTCACAAAAACCCAGAAGACAGCTAAATGCAGCACTAACCTTTGATGATCTTCATCAGATGACACACCTAGGACATTATGTTATACAATACATGCATGTTTTGTTCAATCAAGTTCATATTTATATCAAAAACCAGCTTTTTACATTAGCATGTGACGTTCAGAACTAGCATACCCCCGCAAACTCCCGGCGAATTTACTAACAATTCACTAAATTACTCACGATAAACGTTCACAAAAAGCATAACAATTATTTTAAGAATTATAGATACAGAGCTCCTCTATGCACTCGATATGTACGATTTTAAAATAGCTTTTCGGTGAAAGCACATTTTGCAATATTCTCAGTAGATAGCCCGGCATCACAGGGCTAGCTATTTAGACACCCACCAAGTTTAGCCTTCACCAAACTCCGATTTACTATAAGAAAAGTTTGATTACCTTTCCTGTTCTTCGTCAGAATGCACTCCCAGGACTTCTACTTCAATAACAAATGTTGATTTGGTCCAGAATAATCCATAGTTATGTTCCAACAGCGGCGTTTTGTTCGTGCGTTCAGGACACTATCCGAATGGTAAATAAAGGTCACGCGCACGGCGCATTTCGTGACAAAAGATTTCTAAATATTTCATTACCGTACTTTGAAGCATGTCAACCGCTGTTTAAAATCTATTTTTATGCCATTTTTCTCGTAAAAAAAGCGATAATATTCCGACCGGGAATCTGCAATTAGGTAAACAGCCGAAAGAAAATATATCACTGGGTCGACTCGGGCACGCGCCTAATTCCTTTGTCCTCTGATCGGCCACTTGGCAAAGCGATTATGTGTTTCAGCCTCGGGCTGCCTCGACATCGTTCAGCTTTTTCCCGGGCTCTGAGAGCCTATTGGAGCCGTAGGAAGTGTCACGTTACAGCTAAAATCCTGACTCTTCAATAAACAGAGGCAAGAACAACAACACCTTGTCAGACAGGCCACTTCCTGCATGAAATCTTCTCAGGTTTTTGCCTGCCATATGACTTCTGTTATACTCACAGACACCATTCAAACAGTTTTAGAAACTTTAGGGTGTTTTCTATCCAAAGCCAATCATTATATGCATATTCTAGTTACTGGGCAGGAGTAGTAACCAGATTAAATCGGGTACATTTTTTATCCGGCCGTGTAAATACTGCCCCCTAGCCCTAACAGGTTAACCTCTATGGGCTAGGTGGGACGCTTGCGTCCCACCTACTCAACAGCCAGTGGAATCCCGTGGCGTGATATTCAAATACCTTATAAATGCTATTACTTCAATTTCTCAAACATATGACTATTTTACACCATTTTAAAGACAAGACTCTCGTTAATCTAACCACACTGTCCAATTTCAAAAAGGCTTTACAACGAAAGCAAAACATTAGATTATGTCAGCAGAGTACCCAGCCAGAAATAATCAGACACCCATTTTTCAAGCTAGCATATAATGTCACAAAAACCAAAACCACAGCTAAATGCAGCACTAACCTTTGATGATCTTCATCAGATGACACTCCTAGGACATTATGTTATACAATACATGCATGTTTTGTTCAATCAAGTTCATATTTATATCAAAAACCAGCTTTTTACATTAGCATGTGACTAGCATGTGACTAGCATTCCCACCGAACACTTCCGGTGAATTTACTAAATTACTCACGATAAACGTTCACAAAAAACATAATAATTATTTTATGAATTATAGATACAGAACTCCTTTATGCAATCGCTATGTCCGATTTTAAAATAGCTTTTCGGTGAAAGCACATTTTGCAATATTCTGAGATGATAGCCCAGCCATCACAGGCTAGCTATTTTGACACCCACCAAGTGTGGTACTCACCAAACTCAGAATTACTATTAGAAAAATTGGATTACCTTTGCTGTTCTTCATCAGAATGCACTCCCAGGACTTCTACTTCAATAACAAATGTTGGTTTGGTTCCAAATAATCCATAGTTATATCCAAATAGCGGCGTTTTGTTCGTGCGTTCAAGACACTATCCGAAGGGTAAAGAAGGGTGACGCGCCCGATGCGTTTCGTGACAAAAAAATTGAAATATTCCATTACCGTACTTCGAAGCATGTCAAACGCTGTTTAAAATCTATTTTTATGCGATTTTTCTCATAGAAAAGCGATAATATTCCGACCGGGAAACCCTGTTTTCGTTCAAAGATGAAAAAATAAAAACATGGTGTCGGCTCGTGCACACGCCTCAGTCTCATTGTTCTCAGATCGACCACTATCCAAATGCGCTACTGTTTTTCAGCCATGGCCTGCAAAGTCACCATTCATCATTCTAGCGCCTTCTGAGAGCCTATGGGAGCGTTAGAAAATGTCACGTTATGCCAGAGATCCCCTGTTTTGGTTAGAGATGATCAAGAAGGCCAAGAAATAGTCAGAGAGAGCGCTTCCTGTTTGGAATCTTCTCAGGTTTTGGCCTGCCAAATGGGTTCTGTTATACTCACAGACACCATTCAAACAGTTTTAGAAACTTTTGGGTGTTTTCTATCCAAATCAAACAATTATATGCATATTCTACTTACTGGGCAGGAGTAGTAACCAGATTAAATCGGGTACGTTTTTTATCCGGCCGTGCAAATACTGCCCCCTATCCCCAACAGGTTAACCGCTGTGTCTTTGTGAGACTCAGAGTAGGTGACCGGATGATCTCCGCATGTGTATTTCCTACCGTGAAGCATGGAGGAAGTGTGATGTTGCGGGGGTGCTTTGCTGGTGACACTATGATTTATTTAGAATTCAAGGCACACATAACCAGCATGGCTACCACAGCATTCTGCAGCGATACGCCATTCCATCTGGTTTGGGCTTAGTGGAACTCATTTTGTTTTTCAACAAGACAATGACCCAACACACCTCCAGGCTGTGTAAGGGCTATTTGACCAAGAAGGAGAGTGATGGAGTGATGCATCAGATGACCGGGCCTCCACAATCACCCGACCTCAACCCAATTGAGATGGTTTGGGATGAGTTGGATCGCAGCGTGAAGGAAAAGCAGCCAACAATTGCTCAGCATATGTGTGAACTTCAAGACTGTTGGAAAAGCATTCCAGGTGAAGCTGGTTGAGAGAATGCCAAGAGTATGCAAAGCTGTCAAGGCAAAATAAAATATGTTTTGTTTCGTTTTAACACTTTTTTGGTTACTACATGAGTCCATATGTGTTATTTCATAGTTTTGATGTCTTCACTATTATTATTCAATGTAGAAAATAGTAAAAATAAAGAAAAACCCTTGAATGAGTAGGTGTGTCCAAACTTTTGACTGGTACTGTATATTACTCCAATTGACTGGTTCTTCTGATGTTGTTCACACAGAAAACCATGTTGAGACATTCTCTACATCCAGAGAGCAACAGCAGGAAGATCACAGAGCCAAGAGGTCTCACCACTGCCCACATTGTGAGGAGATTTTCCCAATTCTATCAAAGTTAAAGATACACCTAAAAATACACACAGGAGAGAATCTGTATTTCTGCACTGACGGTGGGAAGAATTTCACAACATCAAAGGCAGTTCAACAGAGAGCACACACAGGAGAGAAGCCTTACTCCTGCTCTGACTGTGGAAAGAGTTTCACTCGACTGGGCGACCTAAAAATACATGAACGTATACATACAGGAGAGAAGCCTTACTCCTGCTCTAATTGTGTAAAATGCTTCACAACATCAGGTGAGCTAAAAGTTCATCAGAGAACACACAGGAGAGAAGCCTTACTTCTGCTCTAACTGTAGGGCGAGTTTCTCTCAACTGGGAAACTTAAAACAACATGAACGTATACACACAGGAGAGAAGCCTTACTCCTGCTCTGACTGTGGAAATAGTTTCTCTCGACTGGGCCACTTTAAAACACATGAACATATACATACAGGCGAGAAGCCTTACTCCTGCTCTGACTGTGGAAAGAGTTTCTCTCGAAGGGGCGACCTAAAAATACATGAACGTATACATACAGGAGAGAAGCCTTACTCCTGCTCTAATTGTGTAAAATGCTTCACAACATCAGGTGAGCTAAAAGTTCATCAGAGAACACACACAGGAGAGAAGCCATACTCCTGCTCTGACTGTAGGGCGAGTTTCTGTCAACTGAGCCACCTAAAACAGCATGAACGTATACACACAGGAGAGAAGCCTTACTCCTGCTCTGACTGTAGGAAGAGTTTCTCTCAATCGAGCCACCTAAAACAACATGAACGTATACACACAGGAGAAAAGTCTTACTCCTGCTCTGACTGTGGAAAATGCTTCACAACATCATCTGAGCTAAAAGTTCAACAGAGAGCACACACAGGAGAGAAGCCTTACTCCTGCTCTGACTGCGGAAAGAGTTTCACTCGACTGGGCGACCTAAAAATACATGAACGTATACATACAGGAGAGAAGCCTTACTCCTGCTCTAATTGTGTAAAATGCTTCACAACATCAGGTGAGCTAAAAGTTCATCAGAGAACACACAGGAGAGAAGCCTTACTTCTGCTCTAACTGTAGGGCGAGTTTCTCTCAACTGGGAAACTTAAAACAACATGAACGTATACACACAGGAGAGAAGCCTTACTCCTGCTCTGACTGTGGAAATAGTTTCTCTCGACTGGGCCACTTTAAAACACATGAACATATACATACAGGCGAGAAGCCTTACTCCTGCTCTGACTGTGGAAAGAGTTTCTCTCGAAGGGGCGACCTAAAAATACATGAACGTATACATACAGGAGAGAAGCCTTACTCCTGCTCTAATTGTGTAAAATGCTTCACAACATCAGGTGAGGTAAAAGTTCATCAGAGAACACACACAGGAGAGAAGCCATACTCCTGCTCTGACTGTAGGGCGAGTTTCTGTCAACTGAGCCACCTAAAACAGCATGAACGTATACACACAGGAGAGAAGCCTTACTCCTGCTCTGACTGTAGGAAGAGTTTCTCTCAATCGAGCCACCTAAAACAACATGAACGTATACACACAGGAGAGAAGCCTTACTCCTGCTCTGACTGTGGGGCGAATTTCTCTCAACCGTGCAACCTAAAAAATCATGAACGTATACACACAGGAGAGAAGCCTTATTCCTGCTCTGAATGTAGGAAGAGTTTCTCTCAAATGGGCCACTTAAAAAGACACCAAAGTATACATAAAGGAGAGTAGCCTTGCTACTGCTCTGACTGTGGAAAATGTTTTAAATTATCAGCTGAGCTAAACGGTCATCGGAGAACAGTCACAGGAGAGAGGCTTTTCTTCTGCTCTTACTGTGGCAAGAGCTTCTCCCGTTCGGGCAATGTAAAAACCCACCAACGGCTACACACTTGAGAGAAGCCTCATCTGTTCTCTCAGACCAGCTGAGATTAGTCACTCCACTTAATTCTTATCTCATAATATAATTGGCAACGTTGAATTGAACAATGCAGAGAACAGGGAGCATTATAGAATGTTAGCCTCTCTTTACTTTACTGATCAGTGTGCATCTTGTAAGTTTTGCTGTGTTTTTTTAGCTTTTACTGTTTTTCTTCACATTTTCAAACAGCCATTTCAATTTTCCAACTGGGCTATACATGTGGGTGAGGTTTTTTCTCGCCTGAGTAGCCTCGTTTCACTGCCAAAAATACTAGTGTAGCGAAATAACAACACAATGTCAAATAGAGCTAGCCTAGTCAAATAATTAACATCCAATCACGTTAACCATTACTCTCTCGCAGGAATTCCACTCATGGTCCGTATGTAGCCAAACGTAGCTGCCACTCATTCCTTTTGCTCGAAAATTGATTAATGGTTAAAACAAGTAAGACCCGCGTCCATAGAGACACATACCAGCTCTGCTGGTAGTACTGCTACTACCAGCAGTACTACACCTGCTTCCACGAGCACATCCAATGCTAGCATCAGTAATTCTACATTTGTTGTTTGCCCAGCTAGCATGGACACTGACAGTTGTGAATCTGATGCAGCCGAAGAGCTACTGCCCCTTTACCCGGGAAAGCACCGAACAACAGACAGGGATGTTGGACCATCGAAGAAGTGCAAATATGATGAGAACTACATTGATTTGGGATTTACTTATATTGGGAATAGTGCCTTTCCTCAGCCACAGTGTGTTTATATCTCACAACTCGATGAAACCTTCACTCTTGCGCAGACATTTAGAAACAAAACATGCCAATTTGAAAAATAAGCCACAGGAGTTTTTTGAGTGAGAATTAAGACGACTTTCACGTAGTAAGACATGTATAAAAGCAACAGATACCATTAATAAGAAGGGGCTAGAAGCGTTTTATACGGTGAGCTACCGAGTGGCTAGGACAGGCAAGCACCATACTATTGTGGAAGACTTCATTCTTCCTGCTTCCGCGGATATGGCTGGAGGAAAAGGCCAAAAAACGATACCGTTTCACGACGCATCAGTGACATGGCAGATGTTTTGAAACAATTACTGCTTCGCATACAAGCCAGTGAATTCTATGCATTACAGCTGGATGAGTCAACAGACATGGCGGGCCTGGCACAGCTCCTGGTATATGTCCGTCTTTGTCACTTCCCACGAGCTGGGTTGTGACGACAACTCACACTCATTCTTATGTTTAATAAGTGTATCGTATAGTGTGTGTTGACAGGCTTACAATATTTGAGAGCGCGCTGACCCTGGTGCTAGAGGGGTACGTAGCTGGAGGTTGAATGTTTGAAGGGGTACGGGACTATAAACATTTTGGGAACCGCTGGTCTAGATAATCCCAGTTCCTGCTGTGTCATGCTGATGGGATACTAGGGTATGGAGAAAACCATGAGTGAATGCATCCATGCCGTGTATCAGCATTGCAGGCTGGTAGTGTGAAGGCGTTCGGGTGTGTTTTCATGGCACACATTGGGCCCCTTGATAAAAGTGGAGCAACATTTGAATGCCACAGGATGTCTAAACATCATTGCCAATCAGGTGCATCCCTTTATGGCAGCAATGTATCCAGCTGCAAAATGATTTTCTTTCAGCAGGATTATGCCCCATGCCACAAGGCTTGTCCAGGGATGGTTCCACGAACATACGTGAATTCAGCTTACTGCAGTGGCCTGCTGAGTCACCAGATCTCAATCCAATTGAGCATCTGTGAGAGGAGATGGAACGAGCTATTCGGAGTAGAGATCCACTCCCAGCCAACCCGACAAAACTGTGGGAAGCATTGGAGTCATCATGGCCCAGCATCCCTGTGGGTTTCTTTCGACACCATGTGGAGTCCATGGCCTGACGAATTGAGGCTGTTCTGAGGACAAAGGGGATTGCAACTCAATATTAGGAAGGTGTTCCTAATGTTTTGTACACTCAGTGCCAAAGGAAAGTATTCAGACCCCTGGACTTTTTCCACATTTTGTTACGTTACAGCCTTATAATAAAATCGATTTAAATAAAAAATGTCCTCAATCTACACACAATAGCCCATAATGAGAAATTGAAAACAAGTTTTTTTTTTTTTTATTTGCAAATAATAAATAAGTATTCATACCCTTTGCTATGAGACTTGAAATTGTTCTACTCTACGGTATAAAACATGAGTTAAGAATTTACATATCAGACTAAGTTTACCACGTGCTGCAACCGAGGTCTATGACTAGTCGTGACCCCGAAACTCAACACGAGGTTGAAGACAAAGTAAATCTCTGAACAATCAAGTTTATGGTGGAGCTATTCTAAGTTTTGTATCTAGGAAGTTGAATTTAAGCAGAACCATCCGGCTATTCTTTTCAAGTCACCGGTTGTCTACACGGCCCTCTTACCCACGCCAGGAGCATCGACACGGCTGATTAGCCTCCTCAGAAGCCCACTCTCACAGAACAAGTGCAAGGAAACTGACAACTAAATGAAAGGACATTGTGACATCGTTTGGAAAATCAGAGACTTACACCTGAAGACGAATGAACAAGGCGTTGGCCAAACCTTTCCCACTAAGCGGAACTTGAACCACAAAGAGATACCCAACAGAGACCTTCAATACGTAAATACATGCATTACACTTTTTACCCATAACAGGGGCAGTTCAGGGCAAGGTGTTAAGGCTGAAACTAAGCATAGTTTACAAATGTTGAATCTCTCTTCTCTTCTCTCTCATTGGTCCACTAGGGACCTGTTGCCATTGTATGAAGTTCTAACCAATAACCTAGACTGTTTGTGTATATGTATCTTATGTTATCATTAGGAAATAAATAATCAACTCAATTTGTGTGGTACGAAATAATTAGTGAGACCCGGGTTTGTGAAGATTTACTAATTATACAACATTCAGAATGAGATCATTATTTATTTTACTAGGCAAGTCAGTTAAGAACAAATTCTTATTTTTAATGACAGCCTAGGAACAGTGGGTTAACTGCCTTGTTCAGGGGCAGAACGACAGATTTTTTTACCTTGTCAGCTCAGGGATTTGATCTTGCAACCTTTTAGTTGCTAGTCCAACGCTCTAACCACTAGGCTACCAGCCACCCCATTGCCCACTTTAATAAATGGATCACTAGTCACTTTAAATAATGCCACTTTAATAATGTTTACAAATCTTACAATACTCATCTCATATGCATGATGCCTATGCCGCTCATCCATATATTTATATGTACATATTCTTATTCCATCCCTTTAGATTTGTCTGTATTAGGTAGTTGTTGTGGAATTGTTAGATTACTTGTTAGATATTACTGCGCTGTCGGAACTAGAAGCACAAGCATGTCACTACACTCGCATTAACATCTGCATGTGACCCAATAAAATTTGATTTGAGCATGTGGTTGCAGTCACAAGAAATTATAAAAATGTTTTAAAAAATGTAATTACTTGCGATTCATCACCACTAGGGGTCACTTATCCCTGAAAGCTGAAATCCCACTGGATTCTAGCAAAGGCGGGACTTCCAACAATACCAGATCAGTAATGTGGGAGTTGGCTCTAATGAGCTCGTAAATATAATTGTTCAATTTAAATAATGTTATTGATGACTCATACCTGTCTAGGCTATTTGGAAAATAAAACTTTAATTAGCCTGAAATCGTTGCTTAATCTAAATTAATGTAGAAAGTTGAAAATCATATCATACAGTGTAACCTGAATTATTTAAAAACAATTACTGGCGATTCTTCTGCTGTGTTAGTGATGGTTTTTCAGTCCCAGCTTTGATGCACCTGTACTTGCCTTCTGGATGGTAGCGGGGTAAACAGGCAAAGGCTCGGGTGGTTGTTGTCCTTGATATTTTTGGCCTTCCTGTGACATCGGGTGCTGTAGGTGTCCTGGAGGGCAGGTAGTTTTCCCCGGTGATGTGTTGTGCAGACCGCACCACCCTCTGGAGAGCCTTGCGGTTGAGGGCGGTGCAGTTGCCGTACCAGGCAGTGATACAGCCCGACAGGATGCTCTCAATTGTGCATCTGTAAAAGTTTGTTAGGGTTTTAGGTGACGAGACAAATTTCTTCAGCCTCCTGAGATTGAAGAGGCGCTGTTGAGCCTTCTTCACCACCCTGTGTGGGTGGACCATTTCAGTATGTCTGTGATGTGTACGCCGAGGAACTTAATAACGTTCCACCTTCTCCACTATTGTCCTGTTGATGTGGATAGGGGGGTGCTCCCTCTGCTGTTTCCTGAAGTCCACGATCATCTCCTTTGTTTTGATGATGTTGAGTGAAAGGTTGTTGCTCATGTTTGGTACAACGGGGTACACTGTATGGTATCCAACCAATCTCAACTGATTGGATATCATTGTCTCGTTCAATTTAATAAATAAGTTAAATTGCCATACTACCTTTTCAGGTCGTTTATTGGGATAATACACAAACTGATTGAGACATTGTTAACCTTTTCCACATTAACTTAGATACAGCAACGCTTTCAGGTTAATTAAAGTTTAATTCCTAAATAGCCTATACAGGTTTGATTTATCATTAATATTGATTAATCAATAGATATTTGCTTTCGGAAGTTCATTAATAGCCAACTCCCACATTACTGATCCAGTATTGATGATTCATTGACGTCTATAAACTGATTTAAATCGTGTTTGCAGCTTCCAACTCAACCCTAACTATATAAATTGAAATAACTGATAATCATAATAAGGAGCAAGCTATCGCAAGCTATTGCCACCCATTCCCTCACTAATAAGTGAACCCTCACTCACGGAAACATTGATCGCTGACCTCAGCAGTGATGAAAATCCTAATTATGCCGAGGTGCTGAGAATGTTATATCACAATGCCATGATCGAAAAAAACTGCAGAAATTGCAACAGATGCTCTCCACAATAGCCCATCAGGCACAGGCCTTGTGAAGGTCCTCTCCAGTCTAGCCCTAAACTATGCCCATCAGCAGAGATGGACAGTGGCCCAATACCTCAGTGCCCAGCAGAGGCACGAGCAGGAGGCTGTGGAGCTGAAGGTACAGGTGGAGAGAACCAGGAAGTTGACGATAAAAATCGACAAAGACTACTGCTAGCCGAGGAACTGCATTTGAGAACAGATCAATTGAAAGAGCCGAGGAACTGCGTTTGAGAACAGATTAATTGAAAGATCTGGCTAACACTTATGACAAAGAACATGAACAAACTCTTGACCAAGTCCATATTCTACAGGAACAACTCGTTTTAGCCCAAAATATATACAATGAAGTCCACGCAAAACTAGATGAATCTGACGAGCTAGCTAAAAACTGGCGAGCAACTTGATGCCCTGCAAACAGTTTTGAATGAAACCACTCAAAGCAATAATGTTCTATTCCAAAAGCTGCAGACCAAAGACGATCAGTTAATGAACACATTTACCAAGTTGGATGACAAAACAGCGGAACTCCTTGAAGTCGCTGATTTAATGAACGATGAGAAAGCCCAGGTTGGAAAACGTGATCTCTAAGCAAAAGGAGGACATCACATCACTTAATCTCTTGCTTCGCACTCGAGACGTCTCCCTGAAAACCATGACAGATAAGTATGAGGCCGAGCGGAGCAAGTGCGACACCTACGTGTCTAAGATTAACACCCTCAACTCCCAGGTGGACTCTGCGACGCAGCAGAATACCACCCTTAGGTATCATCTGGAGGAACTCCAGAACAGTCACGTGCTATCGCGGGACTACCTAACCTAGCTCACAACCAGAGCTCAGGGAACGAAGGAATGTAGACGACAGGAGATTTCAGACTTCATCTCTCTTAAGGGTCCCTCAGTCTTTTCCTCTTGGCCATTCGGCCCACAGTAACCTGGCGCCTCCTCGCCAACAGAACCAAAGATTGGCTTTTCCTCTTGGCATTTCGGCCCACAATTCCCCACAGGAGGGTGCAGATGCTCCCCGCGCACTTGGCAGGGATCGCCTTTACAAAATCGTCAAACTTCCTCATCTTTGACCCCGGTCCTGGAAAGCCAAACGACACTGAGACGTTCTTAGCAGACATAGAGGACGCCTTGGATGGCTACCCTAGTGCAACAAATACCGACAGGCTTTACCTGTTGAAGCTAACGTCCAACAGACATGTGACAAGGTTCATCCGTCTACAACAGCAACACGTGCAAAACGACAACGCTAAACTTGCCACGGCTTTGAAAATAGAATTCAGTGGTTCTGAGACTCGCAAACACGATAGCTCATTGGCTAACAATGTCAAACAAGCTCGAAATAAACACTCACAAGCTTACTATCATAGGCTTTGTTCAGCTTACTTTGGCATGCTCACTGAAACAGGAATGGAAGAGCTATTGCCATTCAAACAGCTGTTTCTGTTGTACATGTATCCCAACTTCATTAACTTCTTGGGCCCTATTACCCACATTGCCAAAGGGCCCTTTGCCAATTTCGTCACTTCTAGAGCTTGCAAGCACAGCTAAGAGCCCAGACAACTAGATTTTCGAGCTTGATCCAGATCGACTGAGTCGGTCCACTTGCCAGGTCGGCCAGATGCGACAAGTATCTCTCCACAGTGACTTGTGCATTCACAAAGTGGGTGGAGTGCCTGCCCGCAACCAGTGACACAGTGGAAAGCACGGTCATTCTTTTGCTCAACCACATTTTCAGTCGTTTCGGCCTGCCAGGAGAAACCATTGACCGCAACAGAGGAACCCACTTTTCGGCAGCTGTAATGACCGAACTGTGGTGGCTCCTGGGAGTCAAAGCTAAACTATACATCGCGTACCACGTTAGGAGCTCTGGCAGGGTAGAAATGAGCAACCAGACAATCTTCAGAATCCTGAGGAAATATGTGGCAGCCAACCACAAAGATTGGGTTCTCAAACTCCCACTGGTACAGATTGCGATCAGAGCCACAAGTCTAAGGGAATAACACCAATCGAGATGATGATGGGCCGGAAAATGACACTTCCACTGCATCTCCTGTACCAACAGGGAGATGTCACCGCAGCCACCGCCTACATGGCTCATCAACACGTGACGGACTTGCGAGCCCACCTTCAAACTACCTTTGCGTACTCTCAAGGAAAGTTGGAAAGAAGTGCAGAAGGTGATCCATTACGACAAAAAGGCCTCACACCAGGTGTTCGAGGTCGGGGATTATGTGTGGTACTACATATACAACAAACCCGCAGGTGTTGCGGCAAAGTTCCTGCCCCACTGGACGGGGCCACACGAGATTGTGGTGAAACTGTCACCTGTAGCTTATCAAATCAGAATCAGCAAAGGTCGACAAACTACCACGGTAAAGTACAAGAACCAAATTGTTTTACACTCCCCCCATGAGAATAGAAGGGGTGCCAGCCAGCACCGAACAGACAGAAACCTAGCAAAGTCAGAAGTACTAAGAAAATTCTTATGTTTCCTCAGCTGATCCCTTCCAGGAGATCAGATTTTTGCAGGACAATATCTATGTAGGCTTACAGAGGCCCATTATTAGCAACCATAACTCTTGTGTTCCAATGGCACGTTGTGTTAGCTAATCCAAGTTTATCATTTTAAAAGCCGAATTGATCATTAGAAAACCCTTTTGCAATTATTTTAGCACAGCTGAAAACTGTTGTTTTGATTAAAGAAGCAATAAAACTGGCCTTTTTTAGTCTAGTTGAGTATCTGGAGCATCAGCATTTGTGGGTTCGATTACAGGCTCAAAATGTCCAGAAACAAAGAACTTTCTTCTGAAACTCATCAGTCTATTCTTATTCTGAGAAATGAAGGCTATTCCATGTGAGAAATTGCCAAGAAACTGAAGATCTCGTACAACGCTATGTACTACTTCCTTCACAGAACAGCGCAAACTGGCTCTAACCAGAATAGAAAGAGGAGTGGGAGGCCCCGGTGCACAACTGAGCAAGAGGACAAGTACATTAGAGTGTCTAGTTTGAGAAACAGACGCCTCAAGTCCTCAATTGGCAGCTTCATTAAATAGCACCCGCAAAACACCAGTCTCAATGTCAACAGTGAAGAGGCGACTCCGGGATGCCGTCCTTCTAGGCAGAGTTCCTCTGTCCAGTGTCTGTGTTATTTTGCCCATCTTAATCTTTTATTTTTATTGGCCAGTCTCAGATATGGCTCAGCATCCCGGAGTCGCTTCTTCACTGTTGACGTTGAGACTGGTCAAGTATTCATAAAATGTATTTTTTTACATGGCTAAAAGAGAAAGAATATAATATATATTGTTTACAGGAAACTCATTCTACAAATATAGAAGAGGTTGGGTGGAAAAAGGACTGGGAGGGAGAAATATATTTTTGTCATGGTCAAATAAACTCAAAAGGGGTGATTATACTAATTAATTAAAAAAAATATCCGATTGTGCAAACAGATCCGCAAGGAAGATGGATTATTTTAAATATGCTATTGGACCAAAAACAGATCTGGCTAATTAATCTATATGGGCCAAATAATGATGATCCACACTTTTTCGAAAATATATGTAATAATCTATTGAGCTCACAAGCAACGAAATAATCTATAGTTATGGTGGGAGATTATAATACGGTTTTAAGAACCTCAATGGATCGTAAAGGAAATCATTCTACAAACTATCACCCTCAAGCATTTAAGGAGATTACAAAGATCATGGATACATTAGAACTAGTGGATATATGGAGGTTGAAAAACCCTGACCTAGTGAGTTATACATGGAGGAGGCTTAATCAAGCTAGCCGTCTTGATTACTTCCTAGTCTTGTTCTTGCTGGCATCAAAAGTATTAATAGGAGACCGAATGCGATCGGACCACCATCTAATTGGCCTCCATATAGCTCTTTCAGAATTTCCACGTGGACAGGGATATTGGAAATGTAATCAATTCCTATTGGTTGACAATTTGACCTTAACTAAGACAAACTAATTCATAATTTACTTTTTTTTTGTACAATATAGGTACAGCAGATCCCCTTATTGTATGCAACACTTTCAAATGTACTTTTAGAGGCCATTCAATACAATACTCATCATTAAAACAAGCAGTTTAGGTCAAAAGAGATTAGACTAATAAAGGAAATAGAGGAAGTAACATAATAGGTAGATGGTAATATAAACTGTATTATAGAGGCACAAAATAGGTTAGAGGAAAAACAAAAAGAAATGGAGGTACTTATTCAAGAACGATCAAGTGTAATGTATTACGAAAATAAAGCCAATTGGATGGAAAATGCACACAATTTTCTTGAATTTTCAGCACAGAAATTGTACCAGAAATGATTTACAGAAACTCGTTGCAAATGGAGTTATCCATGATTCACCCAAAATATTTGTTTATTATTATTAACATATTTACAGAAAGACCGGTGTGAAGGCCAACTTACGAAAGAGGAACTTTGAGGCAATAAAATCTTTTCTGTCTGGAAAAACACAAGTTCTTGACAGTATACCAGTAGAGGGATATCAGACCTTTTTTGATATACTCAAAGATCCATTATCAGCATGTTTTAATTACTTTTATAGAAATGGTAGACTTTCAGGTACTCAACAAGAAGGTCTGATTTCATTACTACTAAAACAGGACCCAGGTGGTAAGTATAAAGATCCAGTCCATTTAAAAAACTGGCAACCTCTAACACTTCAATGTTGTGATGTGAATATCCTGGCAAAATGCAATAGCATAAAATAAAAAAGGATATACCAGATATTGTTAATCCTGATCAGACAGGTTTTTTACATGGATGATATATTGGAAATAATAATATACAACAATTACTTGAAACAATTGAACATTATGAAACATTTAAGATACCAGGTCTGGTCCTCATAGCAGATTTTGAAAAGGTGTTTGATAAAGTACGATTAGAATTTATACATAAATGCCTGGAATACTTTAATTTTGGTGAATCTCTTATACAGTGGGTTAAAGTTATGTACAGCAACCCCAGATGTAAAATAGTAAACAATGGTTACTTCTCAGAAAGTATTGAGCGTTTAAGAGGAGTAAAACAAGGCTGTCCGTTGTCTCCATATCTATTTATTATGGCCATTGAAATGCTAGCTAAATGCTAGCTAAAATTACATCCAACAAGAACATCAAGGTGTTAGAAATCCAGGGGGTAAAAACAAAAGTGTCAATGTATGCTGATGACTCTAGTTTTTTTCTTAAGTCTGCAATCTGGATCCCTGCACAGTCTCATTGAAGATCTTGATCATTTTTCTAGCGCCTCTGGATTAAAACCTAATTATGACATGTGTACCATATTACGTATTGGATCGTTAAAAAATTGTGTTGACACTACCTTGTAGTTTACCAATAAAATGGGCGGATGGTGAAGTAGACATACTTGATATTCACATCTCAAAAAATATAAATGAATTTACCACAATTAATTTCAATAAAAAGTTAGCAAAAATAGATATGATTCTGCAACCATGGAGAGGTAAATACTTGTCTATTTATGGAAAAATTACATTGATTAACTCTTTGGTCCATCACAGTTTACTTACTTACTAATAGCACTGCCTACTCCAGATGATTTGTTTTTAAAATCATATGAGCAAAATATATTTCATTTTATTTGGAATGCTAAGCCAGACAAAATTAAATGTGCCTATTTATATAATGAATATGAGTTTGGTGGACTAAAATGATTAAATATTAAAGCTTTAAATATCTCACTAAAAGCTTCATTCATACATAAGTTATACTTAAACCCAAATTGGTTTTCCAGTAGATTAAGAAAAACTCATACTTTGTTCAAAAATTGCTTTTTTGCCTTCATACAGATTACAACTTCTCATTTCCGACTAATTGAAAATAACATTTTGTTTAAAGTATCGCCCTTTCTTAAACAAGCCATACAAAGCTGCCTACAATTTCAGTTTTGTCCTCCAGAAAAGATAGAACAAATATTACAACAAATGTAATGGTTAAACTCAAATATATTGATTAATAAAAAAACATTCTTTATGGATTTTTTTTTTTAAATGGTATTATATTTATTAATGATATTATGAATAGAAAGTGAGGAGTTATGTCACATACACAGTTGTCGAAAATATATGGGAATATCTTCTCAATCCAAACTTAAAACCAACTGATTGCAGCACTACCACAAAAATGGAGGAGGCAAGTGGAAAGGGAGAAAGTAGAGAACTTGTTTGCCTGCCATATATTAAAGATACAAATTGGCTGATAGGAATTGGTATAAATAGAAAAATATACCAGTTTCATCTGACAAAAATGTTGACAGCTGAGCCATACAGGTTGCAAAATAAATGGGAGGAAATGTTCGATGTACCAATTCCATGGCACATGGTTTATGAACTGGTACAAAAAACTACAGTTGACTCAACACTTAGTTTTTCCATTTAAATTATTATATAGAAGTCTTGCCACCAACAGAATGCTATATAAATGGGGCATACAACAATCTCAGCTCTGTAGATTTTGTTGCAAAGAGACAGAATCAATAGATAATTTATTCTGGTATTGCCCCTATGTAGCTTGTTTCTAGTCACAGGTTCAGGAATGGTTAAAAAAATCACAACATGCACTTAAAATTAACCTTACAAATAGCAGTGTTGGGTGATCTGGAAAGCCATTGCCAATCAATAAATCATACAATAATACTCGTAGGAAAGGTTTTCATCTTCAGCTCACAATCTGTGGATAATATACGATTAAAAAGATTCAAACATTTTGTAGAACATCACAGCACAATTTAAAAATATATGGCACATGGAAACCAAACAAGGACAGTCTATGGTGAGAGTGGCTGAAGGTTGGGATTAAAGACTTTGTTTGGTAATGTATTGTTGTTATATATAAAAGTACCATGTATGTAAAATGTATTGGTAAAATGTATGTATATGTAGCAAAAAAGAGGACAAATGGGGGTTTAAAAATAAAGAATTATGGAAATTACTCGAATATGGCTTATTGAGTGTCTTGTTTTGCACGCTTTGTACAAAATAATAAAATGCAGTACTACAGGATATTTGTTAACGTAGCTCTTTATTAGCTAGCTACAACTTGCATGTTCACGTATCTCCAACCATGATCAACTGACCATGACCTAACCATCTGGGTGGTCTTAACCAATCATAGCACAGTATGATACGGCGGTAAAATGCATCCAATTACAATTCAGTATGTTTACACATATGAATATTACATCCCCTTCTTTTAAAACAAAAGAAAAATGTTTTACATATTCTAAGCGTTTCTTTTGAATACATGCTCTGCAGTTTGAAATCAAGTAACCATTTATATTGCATACTACACCAACTGAATCAACATAGACTCTGAAACAATGTTCCAACATACTGTTACTTTTCGAACAAGGGATTCTCAGCAACTCAGCTTTCACTGTAGAAATGACATCTTAACATTTCAAACAAATACAATACCAAAGCATTTCAAGTGAACTTTCAATAACAAGTTTACAGTCTGGAAGTCTTTTAGGGCAGGGATCCGCCTACACCCTTTGACATTTCACAGGTCTAGGACAGCTCTGGCCTTGACCTCTCTTCCTGACGTTGTGCAATATGATGCTGAGCATGCTTCTGTGTCAGTCAACAGTTCTTGTGGTGTTACAGGGAAGTATGGTGTATGTTGTGCTGTGTGTGTGTTTAGTCCATCACGTTCTCTTTCAGGGGAACAGTTCATCTCATCATTGTGTTGTTCTTTTGTGTTCAGTAGGTGACGACGATTGCGGCGGTACACCGCTCCTTCTGCGGTGCGGACGTGATATGAACGTTCAGTGTCAGCTGGCTGGATGACGACTGCTGGCTTCCAGAGGCCATGCTCCTGGATTCTAACTGACTCTCCGTCGATCAGTGGTGGCAATGGTCTAGCTGACCTGTCGTAGTATCGCTTTTGTTGTTGTTGTCTCTGTGCACGGTTTTCATGCATTTCCTTGTAGCTGACGACCTCAGGTTGCAGCTGCTGGTTGGTGCTGGGAAGGACTGAGCGAGGTCTGCGGCTCATCAACAGCTGGGCTGGTGATTTGAAGTTGCGGTATTCAAGGAGACTGAGGTAGGGGTCTCTCTTGTCTGCTTTTGCTTTGTCCATGAGTGATTTAGCAATCTGCACAGATTTTTCAGCAAGGCCATTACTTTGAGGGTAATGTGGGCTTGTGGTGACGTGTGAACTCCCATGCTTTTGTGAAGGATTCAAACCCATTTGATTTGTAACAGGGCCCATTGTCAGATATTAAAGTCCCTACAATGCCATGCCTGGCAAAGGCTGCTTTCAGCTTGTGTATCACAGCTGCAGATGTGGTGCTGCGAAGCTTGTCAACTTCGAAGTATCTGCTGTAGTAGTCCACTGTTACGATGTAGTCCTCGTTGTTCCAGGTGAACATGGCTTGAGGGCTTGTAGGCCTCTTGTAAGGCAGGTCCTCATCAGACATCACCGGTAACAACGTCGCCTACGGGAACAAACCCCCCGTTGCTGGACCAGACAGGACTGGCAAAAAGTGCTCTTCACTGACGAGTCGCGGTTTTGTCTCACCAGGGGTGATGGTCGGGTTCGCGTTTATCGTCAAAGGAATGAGCGTTACACTGAGGCCTGTTCTCTGGAGCGGGATCGATTTGGAGGTGGAAGGTCCGTCATGGTCTGGGGCGGTGTGTCATAGCATCATTGGACTGAGCTTGTTGACATTGCAGCCAATCTCAAAGCTGTGCGTTGCAGGGAAGACATCCTCCTCCCTCATGTGGTACCCTTCCTGCAGGCTCATCCTGACATGACCCTCCAGCATGACAATGCCACAAGCCATACTGCCCGTTCTGTGCCTGATTTCCTGCAAGACAGGAATGTCAGTGTTCTGCCATGGCCAGCGAAGAGCCCTGATATCAATCCCATTGAGCACATCTGTGACCTGTTGGATCGGAGGGTGAGGGTTAGGGCCATTCCCCCCAGAAATGTCCGGGAACTGACTGTGACTTTAGATTTTTGTCTCAGTTGTTGAATCTTGTTATATTCATTCAAATATTTCCACGTTACGTTTGCTGAAAATGAATGCAGTTGACAGTGAGAGGACGCTTCTTTTTCTGCTGAGTTTAGATCTAACAATGGGGAACCATGAGGGCCAAGCCGACCTGCCGCCCCAAGCTTGTTGATATATCTTTGCTGTAATGTTCAGCCAGTCGGCTTGCCGTCTCGTAGAGCGCATCATCATCTGCGTTGACCAGGGTAGTGGGATGGATGGAGTCAAACAGACTCGATGTTGCCCGCAGGCTTTTAAATCTGTTTGACAGCTGGTGAATAACGATGTCAAGGTTTGCATTAAAGACGTTGACTCTAAAACTACTCTCCCCATCAAACACTCGTCCTCGTATAGCTCATCAAAATGATGCCTCGCCTTCCTTGCCTTCCTTCTCCGAGTGTCTTCAAATGCGTTCTGAGCTCCCCATTTGTCGGCAAGGGTTTTTGCAGTGACTTTGGCCTTCTCAAAATCCTGTCGGAATCTGGACAGGACCTCTATAATGTCCTTGAGTAGGCTAACTGCCCTGTGCAGGTCTGCATCTTTGGCCTGTAGCATTTTGGAGAAGACCTTCACATTTTCTAAAACCTTAGTCTGCAGAACGACTAAAATTGAAGTGCTGCTGCATCATCCATCTCGTCCTTCTTGTCACTTAAGCACAATCTTGGTGAGGGCCTTCATTACGTCCACATATCTGTATCTCAGGGCGGCATGGGACTCATATCTAGATGACCAGCGGGTGGGACCCAGTAGGCTTACACGAGCCTAATGTAATAACGTGCCATTTAACTTTTGCATCCACATTTGTTGCATAACGCCCCGTCAGTTGGATAGGTAAAAAGGCTTTCTGTCCCACTTCCACCTGTTTCCTCAGCCGCCACGATTCTAGCCTCACCCTGCTCCTTACCCTGCTCCTCTTCCTCCCTGCCTGGCCCGGGGATAGCTTGTCCGTCCTGGCTTGTGCTCAGCGTCGTATCCGCGAATACCTGACAACCTGTATCCTCCTCTGTCAAAGTTGCTTCTTCTGGTACGATGGAACAGCTCTGCCTTGGCTCACTTGACCTGCTAAAAGCTGCTGCTGGTGACGATAAACCTACATCCTCTTCTGGTCCCGCTACATTGCTTGTGCTAGCAATGGCTGCACTTGAACTGCATTTGAAAAAGGAATCTAATTTAACTCATTTTGATACCACCTTTGCTTTCTCATTTTTGGCCTTCCTCTTTTGGGCTCCACTTTTGTGTTGATACATTGCTGATTTTTAAATCCGTAATTTTCTATTCTCGACTTTCTCTTTATTTTATTTTGCCAGTTGTCTCTTGATAGCTAGCTCAACTGTTGTTAAAACGATGACAGAAACAACAAAGCTTTGGAGAGAATTTGCACAATGAATCCCAGAATGCATTTCATTATCTTAACATGGTATTGAAACTATTGAATAATATGATTTATTTAGCAAATGAATTAGATTTATTGTCATCAATACATTAAAATATCATGCTGACTTATGTAGTGACAAAAACATTTTGTTGGTGAAACCATCATTGGGATAATTGATCAAATAGCCGACATTAAAGAAAGATCTTCTCGTCAAATCGTGGGTGTGATGGGCTCACGTCAACAATTAATAATTGGACATGGTAGGGCGGAATTCAAATTACATAGGGGGCCTGTGGCTCCGCAGATCCAGGCTCATCACCGGGCTCATGTACTCCGCGGGCCCTGGTGCAACCACATCGGCAGAAGCTACAGAAGATTTGGTACAATACCAAGTCTATATTATGGCAAGAACAGCTCAAATAAACCATTTGAATTTTAGTTAGTTCAACATAAAGCTTGAGCTTTGCTGTCAGCACCACGGAGTGAATCCTTACCACCGCTGCACCTGGCTATCAGCCACAGGAGCCTCGTCCGGCAGTTAATTCGGACTCATTTACTGCCTTTTTTAAAACATAGCTGATATGACTGACTTGCTTAAACAAATATGGTTTCTACTGACTCCTTGTGGATTTGTTTAAGTCGATAAGAACCGCCTAGTTAAATCAAGGTTAAATAATAAAATATGTACATGCTAAAATCACCACTGTAAAACACACAGGGTGTTCACTCCTTAGGCCCACCTTCCTTTCTGCATCAGACTTCAGCCTCATGTCTGGGGTGGAACATCTACTTCTTAATGTACCATGCTTAGATTCATAATGACATCTCAGATTGAACTCTTTGCAAACAGCGACAGTCTCGTTACAAACAAGTCACACTGGTTTGAAATTGGAGAAGTACGATGAATATGGGTGATGAAATCCAAGTTTATGTCACATGCGCCGAATACAACAGGTGTAGACATTACAGTGAAATGCTTACTTACAAGCCCTTAACCAACAATGCAGTTTTAAGAAATAAATAAATAAAAGTAACAAATTATTAAAGAGCAGCAGTAAAATAACAATAGCGAGGCTATATGCCGGGGTTACTGGTACAGAGTCAATGTGCAGGGGCACCGGTTAGTCAAGGTAATTGAGGTAATATGTACATGTAGGTGGAGTTATTAAAGTGACTATGCATAGATAATAACAGAGAGTAGCAGCAGCATAAAAGAGGGGGGGTGGGTGGGGTAATGCAAATAGTCTGGGTAGCCATTTGATTAGCTGTTCAGGAGTCTTATGGCTTGGGGGTAGAAGCTGTTTAGAAGCCTCTTGGACCTTGACTTGGCACTCCAGTACCGCTTGCTGTGCGGTAGCAGAGAGAACAGTCTATGACTAGGGCAGTTGGAGTCTTTGACAATTTTTAGGGCCTTCCTCTGACACCGCCTGGTATACAGGTCCTGGATTGCAGGAAGCTTGGCCCTAGTTATGTACTGGGCCGTACGCACTACCCTCTGTAGTGCCTTGCGGTCGGAGGCCGAGCAGTTGCCATACCAGGCAGTGATGCAACCAGTCAGGATGCTCTCGATGGTGCAGCTGTAGAACTTTTTGAGGATCTGAGGACCCATGCCACATCTTTTCAGTCTCCTGAGGGGAATAGGTTTTGTTGTGCCCTCTTCACAACGGGCCATTTGTGTCTTAGGGTTCGATTTTTAAGATAAAATGTTAATTTAGATTTGTTTATTTCACATCCATTAAGTAAATACTAAAATAACCTTCAACTCTTTTTTTCAGCTTACATTTTTTTTTTTTTTCAGCATGTCATGTCTGGATTTCACTGTTTTTGTTCTGTCTCACACCCAGACTTTTGACATTATTCTATGTATTACACTTAAAAAAGTATTTAATTACAAAATATTTAATGCACCTGTTTAAAGAGAGTCAAATACATGGAAACTATATACATATTAGATGTGCATAAGCCATTTGATACTTTCTTTACACAAAATACAGTCATCTCTAAGTATTGTGTCATTAACACCACCACAAGCAAATTACATGACAATAACCTTTTTTCAAAAGTTTGTGTACTTGGTTACCATGGATATGAATAGTGACAGTGGAGCACATGGATGTCATGGAGTCTATTTGGTCATTACCAAATAGGCTATAATTCCATCACATTATGTTAATTTTTGAAATTGTTTTAATTATATGTATTTAGGATATATGTATGCTAGCTGTTCAACTGGAGTTAGCCTGCTAGATTCCCTGCTATTTATGACCAAATATCATAAAAATGTCATTCCCACCACATGTCATTACCACCACATAATGAACTGTGATGGTAAAGACAGAATGTGGTGGTAATGACAAAATGTATTTGTTAATACATTTTTACTTGCCGTAAGACCTGAAAAGACAAACAAATGACATATATGATCATGGTTCAGTTGAAATTGAACACTAAATAAGATCATTACATGTTGTATTGTGTTAGGATGGTTGAGTGATTTTGATGTCTATTCATGTGACTTACTATAGTTATTGCTGGGTTAAGGTTAAATGACAACATTTAGACATGACAACTCACTACCGAGTTCCAAACTGCCACTATCACAAGGGTTAGTAACTACCAAGGGTGAGAAAGAATTCATTTCAAGTAGTTCCAGTGAAAGAAAATCTTAACGCTACAGCAAACAATGACATTGTAGATGATTCAGTGCTTCCAACTTTGTGGCAACAGTTTTGGGGAAGGCCCTTTCCTGTTACAGCATGACAATGTACCCACGCACAAAGCAAGGTCCATACAGAAGTGGTTTGTTGAGATCGGTGTGGAAGAACTTGACCGGCCCGCACAGAGCCCTGACCCTTACCCCATCGAACACCTTTGGGATGAATTGGAACAAATGGTCTGTTCTATATCTTCAATCAAATTAAACATGTACTACTGTGACATTAAAATGTTTCATGGTATTTTTCATCAGTTGTTTTATATGAAATGTCATTTCCACCACACTCTATTACCACAACGCTAAGTCATTACCATCACAGTACATATTTCTGTGGAAAAGGTTATTAAATTACAACTGATATAAATTATTTTTCCCATATGTGAACCTTTGTTCTTAAGATCATTTCTAAAGTAATGTAAAATATTAAGATTTTGATGTGGTAAATACATGTTTCTGAGTATCATCAAGGCATGTATTGACATTTAGACATGACAATGATGAATACATATAATTAAGAACACTTCCAAATAGTAAAAAAAAATCAAATACAATTCATGTGAAATGTTATATTAAACACCTTAGGCGCAATTTCTGTAATAGCTAATTTTATGACGTAGTGGTAATGACATTTCCCCTCAGGTATTCAGAGAAACCGATAAAAATCTTTAATTATTAAATAGTTTGGTCTCAGCCACTATTAGATCTTGTTTCCAGAGAGAGTGAAGAAGATATTCAGAGAAAAAGCAGTTTCAAGAGATTTCATTTTCCAAAACATTTAACATGCCTGTATTTGTAAAATCAACCATATATTTATAACAGTTTGACTATTAATATAGACATTGGTGATTTTACCACTGTAATCAGATCAACATTATTATGTTATGGTCATTGAATTGATTAGTCCACTAACCACATGTTAAATGTGTAGTGTAGCCTACACTGTGTAGGACTATGAATTGGGCAGCTATAGGCTATTTGTTAATAGGATAATTATGTTCTGGCCCACAGACTAGCTACAAGCTCAGCAACAAACTGACTGGAGGCCAAACCTAGTTACCAATCCCCGTTGTATATAGTCAATTCAGTCTTCCCCTTCACCATCTTCATCATCCAGATAATTCAAACACGTGTGTATATAGTGTTAAACTTCAAGGACTCATTTTCTCTGTGAATTGAAATTATGTTGTTCCCCACCAGTGACCTCAGAAGAGGAAACAATTATACAATGTAGTCTAACAACATTGCTCTCAAACAGCACAGATGTGAGATGTGTTTCACTGTAGAAGAATACATTTAAATAATGTTTTACTGTGATTTTTTTTTTCAACCCTGCTGCATTTATTCAATGTAATCCATTTCAAATGTGTCTCCCAGTGCAGCTTTACTTCCAGGCTATTATGACACATCTGGCAGTTTCTTCTATGTTCTAAGGTGTAGTACAATAAAAAAAACATATGTTTTTTGGTCACTACCATTGCAGGAAAATACCATGCTACTGGTGCAACTAGCAAACCAAAAACAACATAATAGTAGTTATTTAGCCTGATAACACCACTCCTGACAGACACAAACAGAAATGTAGCAGCCTATACATCTAATCATTAATGATCTGACATGCTGTATTGCATGGAAACTGTAGGCTACTAACAACAGCAGCTACATAGTCTAGCTTACTATGGTCCTGTACCTCTGACCAGGGTAAACAAAGTGGTAATGTTGTGTATTGTATATACAGTATTTCACTTCAAACTGTTTATTTCATTTAATTATACACAGGAGAATAAAAATGTATGTACAAACATTTTTCATTACATTCTTGTCATTTAGCAGATGTTCTTATCCAGAGCGATTTACAAGACAAATAAGGGTTAATTGCCTTGCTCAAGGGCACACTGACAGATTTTTCACCTAGTCGGCTCAGGATTCAAACCAGCAACCTTTCAGTTACTGGCCCAACACTGTTAACCTCTAGGCTACCTGCCACCAGATCAATTAACTTCAATACAGTTATTCAAATACATTCATCATCACCACCATCTTTATCTGATATGCACTGTGTACAAAACATTAGGAACACCTTCCTAATATTGAGTTGCAGCCCCCCTTTGTCCTCAGAACAGCCTCAATTCATCGGTGCATAGACTGTCCAAGGTGTTGAGTGTTCCACAGGGATTCTGGCCCAATGCTTCCCACAACTGTGGCAAGTTGGCTGGGAGTGGATCTCTACTCTGAATAGCTTGTACCATCTCCTCCCACAGATGCACAATTGGATTGAGATCTGGTGACTCGGCAGGCCACTGCAGTAAGCTGAATTCACTGTCATGTTCTTGGAACCATTCCTGGACAAGCCTTGTGGCATGGGGCATAATCCTGCTGAAGAAATCTATTTGTAGATGGATACACTGCTGCCGTGAAGGGATGCACCTGATTGGCAATGATTCTTTAGACATCCTGTAGCATTCAAACATTGTTCATCTTTTATCAAGGGGCCCAATGTGGGCCCTGAAAACACACCCCAACCATCACACCACCAGCCTGCAATGCTGACACACGGCATGGATGCATATAGTGGTGTAAAGTAATGAAGTAAAAATTATTTAAACTACTTTAGTAGTATCTGTACTTTACTATTTATATTGTTGACAACTTTTATTTCACTACATTCCTAAAGAAAATGTACTTTTTACTCCATACATTTTCCCTGACACCCAAAAGTACCCCTTACATTTTTTATGATTAGCAGGACAGAAAATGGTCCAATTCACACACTTCTCAAGGCAACATCCCTGGTCCTCCCCTACTGCCTTGGATCTGGCGGACTGACTAAACACAAATGCTCTGTTTGTAAATTATGTCTGAGTGTTGGAGTGAGCCCCTGGCTGTCCGTAATATATATCTTTTTGAAGACAATTGTGCCGTCTGGTTTGCTTAATTTAAGGAATTTGAAATTATTAATACTTTTACTTTTGATACATAAGTATATTTACAACCAAATATTTCTCAAGTAGTATTTTAATGGGTGACTCACTTTACTTGAGAAATTTTCTATTAAGGTATCATTACTTTTACTTAAGTATGACAGGTAATTTTTCCACCACTGGATGCATGTACTCGTGGTTTCCGGCAAACCATAGTCCTCCCATCAGCGTGAAACAGCAGGAACCGGGGATTCATCAGACCAGGCAATATGTTCCCAGTTATCCAGTGTTTTCATTCCTTAGCCCACTGCAACCGCAGTTTTTGTTTTGTTGAAAGGTAATGAGGATCTATAATAAATACACATAACTACATCATTAAGGATCAGAGCTTTCACCTGGGTTCAGCTGGTCAGTCTATGTCATGGAAAGAACAGGTGTCCTTAATGTTTTGTACACTCTGTACATGTTGTCTACCAGCTCATTCCCACAGAAAACTGCAGAGGGAAGCAGTACCACCCAGTCAACCATCAGAATCCATAGTGAGACGCCTCACAGAGGATATTAAACCTTAAGGGCAAATCCAACGTCATCTCAATATCTTTACAGTAGAAGCTAACAACACTCACCAAAACTGACCAGGTGCACACTGATCAGTAAGAGAGGCTAACATTCTATAACGCTCCATTCCCTCTGCACAGTGAGAAACAATAGGATAACAATGGAGTGTTCTACGCTTTCTTCATTTGATTCAATTCAACGTTGCCAATTATTTAATGACATGAGAATTAAGTGGAGTGTCTAATCTTAGCTGGTCTGAGAAAACGTCTCTCCTTTATGTATACATTGGTGTCTTTTTAAATGGCCCAATCTGTAGAATCTCTTCTCACAGTCAGTGCAGTGATAAGGTTTCTCTCCTGTGTGTTTACGTTCATGTCGTTTTAAGTTGCACAGTAGAGAGAAACTTGCCGCACAGTCAGAGCAGGAGTAAGGCTTCTCTCCTGTGTGTATAGTTTCATGTCGTTTTAAGTGGCAGAGTATAGAGAAACTCGCTGCACAGTCAGAGCAGATGTAAGGCTTCTCTCCTGTGTGTGTTCTCTGATGGACTTTTAGCCTAGTTGATGTTGCGAAGCATTTTACACAATCAGAGCAGGAGTAAGGCTTCTCTCCTGTGTGTGTTCTTTGATGAACTTTTAGCTCAGTTGATGTTGTGAAGCATTTTACACAGTCAGAGCAGGAGTAAGGCTTCTCTCCTGTATGCATATGTTTATGTGTTTTTAAGTGGCCCAGTCGAGAGAAACTCTTTCCACAGTCAGAGCAGGAGTAAGGCTTCTCTCCCGTATGTACATGTTGGTGTCTTTTTAAGTGGCCCAGTAGAGAGAAACTCTTTCCACAGTCCGAGCAGGAGTAAGGCTTCTCTCCTGTGTGTGTTCTCTGATGAACTTTTAGCCTAGTTGATGTTGTGAAGCATTTTACACAGTCAGAGCAGGAGAAAAGCTTCTCTCCTGTGTGCACTCTCTGATGAACTGTCAGAGCCTTGGATGTGGTGAAATTCTTCCCACCGTCAGTATAGGAATACCGATTCTCTCCTGTGTGTATTTTGAGGTGTATTTTTAGCTTTGATAGAAATGGGAAAATCTCCTCACAATGTGGGCAGTGGTGAGACCTCTTAGCTCTGTGATCTTCCTGCTGTTGCTCTCTGGATGTAGAGGATGTCTCATCACGGTCTCCTGTGTGAACAACATCAGAAGAACCAGTCAGTTGGTGTGATATACATGTCAATCACATGTATTTTATGTAGCCATTATTACATCAGAAGTTGTCACAAAGTGCTTTACAGTAACCCAGCCTCAATCCCCAAAGAGCAAGCAATGCAGGTGTAGAAGCAAAGTGGCCATGAAAAACTCCCTAGCAAGCAGGAACCTAGGAAGAAACGTAGAGAGGAACCAGGCTCAAAGGGGTGGTCAGTCCTCTTCTGGCTGTACCGAGTGACATACGTATTCATATCAGTAGGCTGTACAATACAAAAGGGAATAAAACTATTCTAAAAGTGGGTAAAAGTCGTGAAAATTATGAGCCATATCATCCTCCACTCATTATCACAAGGGTTAGTAACCAGGCTGTATCACATCCGACCGTAACTGGGAGTCCCATAGGGTGGCACACAATTGGCCCAGCGTCGTCCGGGTTTGGCCGGGGGTAGGCCGTGAATGTAAATAATAATTTGTTCTTAACTTGTTATGGATAGGGGGCAGTATTTTCACGGCCGGATAAAAAACGTACCCGATTTAATCTGATTATTACTCCTGCCCAGAAACTAGAATATGCATATAATTATTAGCTTTGGATAGAAAACACTCCAAAGTTTCTAAAACTGTTTGAATGGTGTCTGTGAGTATAACAGAACTCATTTGGCAGGCCAAAACCTGAGAAGATTCTGTACAGGAAGTACCCTGTCTGACCATTTCTTGCCCTTCTTGATTATCTCTATCCATTACAGGGGATCTCTGCTGTTACGTGACACTTCCTACGGCTCCCATGGGATCTCAGAAGGCGGCAAAAAGCTGAATCGTGGCTTTGCAGGCTCTGGCTGAAAAAAAGTAGCGCGTTTGGATAGTGGCCAGTCACAGTACTATGAAACTTACGCTCGTGCACGAGGGGATCCCATGCTTTTATTTTCTCTCTCTTTGTACGTATACACACTTTCCCGGTCGGAATATTATCGCTTTTTTACGAGAAAAATGGCCTAAAAATTGATTTTAAACAGCGGTTGACATGCTTCGAAGTACGGTAATGGAATATTTAGAAATCTTTTGTCACGAAATGCGCCATGCTCGTGACCCTTATTTACACTTCGGATAGTGTCTTGAACGCACGAACAAAACGCCGCTATTTGGATATAACAATGGATTATTTTGAACCAAACCAACATTTGTTATTGAAGTAGCAGTCCTGGGAGTGCATTCTGACGAAGAACACCAAAGGTAATCAAACTTTTCTAATAGTAAATCGGAGTTTGGTCAGGGCTAAACTTGGTGGGTGTCTAAATAGGTAGCCGTGATGGCTGGGCTATCTACTCAGAATATTGCAAAATGTGCTTTCACCGAAAAGCTATTTTAAAATCGGACATATCGAGTGCATAGAGGAGTTCTGTATCTATAATTCTTAAAATAATTGTTATGTTTTTTGTGAACGTTTATCGTGAGTAATTTAGTAAATTCACCGGAAGTTTGCGGGGGGTATGCTAGTTCTGAACGTCACATGCTAATGTAAAAAAGCTGGTTTTTGATATAAATATGAACTTGATTGAACAAAACATGCATGCATTGTATAACATAATGTCCTAGGGTTGTCATCTGATGAAGATCATCAAAGGTTAGTGCTGCATTTAGCTGTGGTTTTGTTTTTTTGTGACATTATATGCTAGCTTGAAAAATGGGTGTCTGATTATTTCTGGCTGGGTACTTTGCTGACATAATCTAATGTTTTGCTTTCGCTGTAAAGCCTTTTTGAAATCGGACAGTGTGGTTAGATTAACAAGAGTCTTGTCTTTAAAATGCATGTAAAATAGTCATATGTTTGAAAAATGGAAGTTTTCGGATTTTAGGAGTTTGTATTTCGCGCCACGCCCATCATTGGATATTGGAGCAGGTGTTCCGCTAGCGGAACGTCTAGATGTAAGAGGTTAAACAGCGTTTGACATGCTTCGAAGTACGGTAATGGAATATTTTGACATTTTTTGTCACGATACGCGTCCGCGCGTCACCCTTCGTTACCCTTCGGATAGTGTCTTGAACGAACGAACAAAACGCCGCTATTTGGATATAACTATGGATTATTTGGAACCAAACCGACATTTGTTATTGTTATTGAAGTAGAAGTCGTGGGAGTGCATTCTGACGAAGAACAGCAAAGGTAATCCAATTTTTCTTATAGTAAATCTGAGTTTGGTGAGTACCAAACTTGGTGGGTGTCAAAATAGCTAGCCATGATGGCCGGGCTATCTACTCAGAATATTGCAAAATGTGCTTTCACCGAAAAGGTATTTTAAAATCGGACACCGCGATTGCATAAAGGAGTTCTGTATCTATAATTCTTAAAATAATTGGTATGTTTTTTGTGAACGTTTATCGTGAGTAATTTAGTAAATTCACCGGAAGTGTTCGGTGGGAATGCTAGTTCTGAACATCACATGCTAATGTAAAAAGCTGGTTTTTGATATAAATATGAACTTGATTGAACAAAACATGCATGTATTGTATAACATAATGTCCTAGGAGTGTCATCTGATGAAGATCATCAAAGGTTAGTGCTGCATTTAGCTGTGGTTTTGTTTTTTGTGACATTATATGCTAGCTTGAAAAATGGGTGTCTGATTATTTCTGGCTGGGTACTCTGCTGACATAATCTAATGTTTTGCTTTCGCTGTAAAGCCTTTTTGAAATCGGACAGTGTGGTTAGATAAAGGAGAGTCTTATCTTTAAAATGGTGTAAAATAGTCATATGTTTGAAAAATGGAAGTTTTCGGATTTTCGAGGAGTTTGTATTTCGCGCCACGCCTATCATTGGATATTGGAGCAGGTGTTCCGCTAGCGGAACGTCTAGATGTAAGAGGTTAACTGACTTGCCTAGATAAAAAAAGGTTAAAAAAAAAATGTTTTAAGACTAATTTCATAGAACTTCAAAACACTGGCAGATTGTCTACCACTTTCGTCTACTCTTTGAGCACTCCAGATATCCCAGTGAATAAAACAAATGCTGGCAATACTGGTGTCAAACCATGCAAGTCGGAGTAGCATGAAATAACATCTACCTTCTCATTGAAACAGTTCATCGTGAAACAGTTATACTGCAACTTTTCATGCACAGTGAGAAGTTGGAACGAACAACAAACGTAGTTAGATAGAACCTGCTCTTACCATGAGAAACAGGTTTCCCAATCTTCTCCTCCACTTCTTCATCTTTAATGTTGACATTCAACTCCAGTGTTTGACTGCAGTCTTCCAGCTTCACTGATGCCATCTCTGGATCCTGCAGTGCAAACTGGGCTCCACTGTCACAATCAGGACCCAGTGAATGTAGGTTTGGACATAGTGTAGCACGAGCGAGGCAGGCTGGGTTTGTCCTCACTGTTGATGTTACCGGCCTCAAACTTAATTCTAGTCGTCCTGTAGTAACAATGAGAAACAAACAAAAAGTTATTGTCTTGACAGTTCTGGCATGTTCTTTATTCTCTATTAAAATATATTATATTTTTTCTTGTTCAATTATCTAAATCAGTGCTTGACTTGGACTGAAATAGTTGTCGATACTCATTTTGGGTGGCGGTACTGTTTATATTTAGATGCAGGAGCTCCACAATACTGTTGAGGTAATATTCTATAAGAACATGAGCTCAAGCAGTAGAAAATTGAGGTGCCGGTACTCAGCTCCAGTGAGCTCCTGTCCATCTCATTTCAATAGATCAGGTAGGTAAGCATTGACAACAAAACATCAATTCTTTCAAATTAGACAAATTACCGACATAATCTGCCCGAGGATTCCAACAGGCCCATCAGGCACGACGTCCCCAGAAGGCCCATTCTGCTAACCACGGCCTGCTACCTATCTAGAGCATATTGGGCTGTTAGTGGTCCAAGAAACTGGCCGATGGATCAGCTATACCCATTTTGCCAATTGTACTTAGACCCCTCTGCTACTTGAAACCCTACTAATTCCATGACTGGTCTATCGACTTTCCCCCATCACGACGTCCTTCTAAGGCCCTTATGCTAGCTTGCTAGCTCCGGCCTACTAACTGCTAGCCCCGGCCTGCTAACTGTCTGAATCGCCGTGTCCCCAGCCAGCCCAACAACTCACTGGACCCATACGATCACTGGGCTACGCATGCCTCTCCCTAATATCAATATGCCTTGTCCATTAATGTCCTGGTTAGTGATTACTGTCTTATTTCACTGTAGAGCCTCTAGCCCTGCTCAATATGCCTTAACAAACCATGTTGTTCCACCTCCCACATATGCGATGACATCACCTGGTTTAAACGTCTCTAGAGACTATATCTCTCTCATGTGTACTCAATGCCTAGGTTTACCTCCAATGTACTCTCTTCCTACCATACCTTTGTCTGTACATTATGCCTTGAATCTAAGCTATCGTGCCCAGAAACCTGCTCCCTTTACTCTGTTCCGAAAGTGCTAGACGGCCAGTTCTTATAGCCTTTAGCCGTACCCTTATCCTACTTCTCCTCTGTTCCTCTGGTGAGGTAGAGGTTAATCCAGGACCTGTAGTGCCTAGCCACTCCTACTCTCCAGGTGCTCTCATTTGTTGACTTCTGTAACCGTAAAAGCCTTGGTTTCATGCATGTTAACATTAGAAGCCTACTCCCTAAGTTTGCTTTATTCACTGCTTTAGCACATTCTGCCAACCCGGATGTCTTAGCCGTGTCTGAATCCTGGCTTAGGAAAACCACCAAAAAACCTGACATTTCCATCCCCAACTATACTATTTACCGCCAAGATAGAACTGCCAACGGGGGCGGTGTTGCAATCTACTGCAGAGATAGCCTGCAGAGTTCTGTCTTACTATCCAGGTCTGTACCAAAACAATTCGAGCTTCTACTTCTAAAAATCCACCTTTCCAGAAACAAGTCCCTCACCGTTGCCGCTTGCTATAGACCCCCCTCTGTCCCCAGCTGTGTCCTGGACACCATATGTGAATTGATTGCACCCCATCTATCTTCTGAGCTCGTGCTGCTAGGTGACCTAAACTGGGACATGCTTAACACCCCGCCCATCCTACAATCTAAGCTTGATGCCCTCAATCAAACACAAATCATTAATGAACCTACCAGGTACAACCCCAAATCCGTAAACACGGGCACCCTCATAGATATCATCCTAACTAACTCGCCCTCCAAATGCACCTCTGCT
Organism: Salmo salar; assembly: GCF_965601325.2. Classification (NCBI taxonomy): domain Eukaryota; kingdom Metazoa; phylum Chordata; class Actinopteri; order Salmoniformes; family Salmonidae; genus Salmo; species Salmo salar. Next base: position 89,753,807 of record NC_138306.1, on the reverse strand, counting down.
GTTTTCAACCAAGATCTCAGCCTCATTGCCTGCATCCGTAATGGGTCTGCCGTCAAACGACCACCCCTCATCACTGTCAAACGCTCCCTAAAACACTTCAGCGAACAGGCCTTTCTAATCTACCTGGCCGGGGTATCCTGGAATGACATTGACCTCATCCCGTCAGTAGAGGATGCCTGGTTATTTTTTTTTAATTATTTGACCCCCTCTCAATCAGAAAGATTTCTGGCTCCCAGGTGTCTTTTGTACAGGTAACGAGCTGAGATTAGGAGCACACTCTTAAAGGGAGTGCTCCTAATCTCAGGTTGTTACCTGTATAAAAGACACCTGTCCACAGAAGCAATCAATCAGATTCCAAACTCTCCACCATGGCCAAGGCCAAAGAGCTCTCCAAGGATGTCAGGGAGAAGATTGTAGACCTACACAAGGCTGGAATGGGCTACAAGACCATTGCCAAGCAGCTTGGTGAGAAGGTGACAACAGTTGGTGCGATTATTTGCAAATGGAAGAAACACAAAAGAATTGTGAATCTCCCTCGACCTGGGGCTCCATGCAAGATCTCACCTCGTGGAGTTGCAATGATCATGAGAACGGTGAGGAATCAGCCCAGGACTACACGGGAGGATCTTGTCAATGATCTCAAGGCAGCCGGGACCATAGTCACCAAGAAAACAATTGGTAACACACTACGCCGTGAAGGTCTGAAATCCTGCAGCGCCCGCAAGGTCCCCCTGCTCAAGAAAGCACATATACATGCCCGTCTGAAGTTTGCCAATGAACATCTGAATGATTCAGAGGACAACTGGGTGAAAGTGTTGTGGTCAGATGAGACCAAAATGGAGTTCTTTGGCATCAACTCAACTCGCTGTGTTTGGAGGAGGAGGAATGCTGCCTATGACCAAGAACACCATCCCCACCATCAAACATGGAGGTGGAAACATTATGCTTTGGGGGTGTTTTTCTGCAAGGGGACAGGACAACTTCACCGCATCAAAGGGACGATGGACGGGACCATGTACCGTCAAATCTCAGCCAGGGCAATAAAAATGGGTCGTGGATGGGTATTCCAGCATGACAAGGACCCAAAACACACGGCCAAGGCAACAAAGGAGTAGCTCAAGAAGAAGCACATTAAGGTCCTGGAGTGGCCTAGCCAGTCTCCAGACCTTAATCCCATAGAAAATCTGTGGAGGGAGCTGAAGGTTCGAGTTGCCAAACGTCAGCCTCGAAACCTTAATGACTTGGAGAAGATCTGCAAAGAGGAGTGGGACAAAATCCCTCCTGAGATGTGTGCAAACCTGGTGGCCAACTACAAGAAACGTCTGACCTCTGTGATTACCAACAAGGGTTTTGCCACCAAGTACTCAGTCATGTTTTGCAGAGGGGTCAAATACTTATTTCCCTCATTAAAATGCTAATCATTTTATAACATTTTTGACATGTGTTTTTCTGGATTTTTTTGTTATTCTGTCTCTCACTGTTCAAATAAGCCTACCATTAAAATTATAGACTGATAATTTCTTTGTTAGTGGGCAAACGTACAAAATCAGCAGGGAATCAAATACTTTTTCCCCTCACTGTAGCCCTTGGTTCACTCCAGACCTGTCTGCCCTTGACCAGCACAAAAACATCCTGTGGCGTTCTGTATTAGCATCGAATAGCCCCCGTGATATGCAACTTTTCAGGGAAGTTAGGAACCAATATACACAGGCAGTTAGGAAAGCTAAGGCTAGCTTTTTCAAGCAGAAATTTGCATCCTGTTGTACAAACTCAAAAAAGTTCTGGGACACTGTAAAGTCCACGGAGAATAAGAGCACCTCCTCCCAGCTGCCCACTGCACTGAGGCTAGGAAACACTGTCACTACTGATAAATCCACAAAATTTGAGAATTTCAATACGTTTTTTTCTACGGCTGGACGTGCTTTCCACCTGGCTACCCCTACCCCGGTCAACAGCCCTGCGCTCCCCACAGCAACTCGCCCAAACCTCCCCCATTTCTCCTTCACCCAAATCTAGATAGCTGATGTTCTGAAAGAGCTGCAAAATCTGGACCCCTACAAATCAGCCGGGCTAGACAATCTGGACCCTCTCTTTCTAAAATTATCTGTCGAAATTGTTGCAACCCCTATTACTAGCCTGTTCAACCTCTCATATCGTCTGAGATTCCCAATGATTGGAAAGCTGCCGCGGTCATCCCCCTCTTCAAAGGGGGAGACACTCTAGACCCAAACTGCTACAGACCTATATCTTTTCTACCCTGACTTTCTAAGGTCTTTGAAAGCCAAGTTACCAAACAGATTAACGACCATTTTCGAATCTCACCGTACCTTCTCCGCTATGCAATCTGGTTTCAGAGCTGGTCATGGGTGCATCTCAGCCACACTCAAGGTCCTAAACGATATCATAACCGCCATCGATAAAAGACTCTGTCAATCACAACATTCTTATTGGCAGACTCAACAGCCTTGGTTTCTCAAATGATTGCCTCGCATGGTTCACCAACTACTTCTCCGATAGAGTTCAGTATGTCAAATCGGAGGGCCTGTTGTCCGTACCTCTGGCAGTCTCTATGGGGGTGCCACAGGGTTCAATTCTCGGGCCGACTCTCTTCTCTGTATACCTCAATGATGTCGCTCTCGCTGCTGGTGATTCTTTGCTCCACCTCTACGCGGACAACACCATTCTGTATACCTCTGGCCCTTCTTTGGACACTGTGTTAACCTCTCTAGGGTAGGGGGCAGTTTGAAAAACGTACCCAAATTAAACGGCCTACTACTCGGGCCCAGGAACAAGAATATGCATATTATTAGTAGATTTGTATAGAAAACACTCTGACGTTTCTAAAACTGTTTGAATGATGTCTGTGAGTATAACAGAACTCATATGGCAGGCAAAAACCTGAGAAGAATCTAACCAGGAAGTGAGAATTCTGGTGCTTGTAGCCCTTTCAAGTCATTGCCTATCGAACACACAGTGACTTAGGGTTCATTTTGCACTTCCTAAGGCTTCCACTAGATGTCAACAGTCTTTAGAAAGTTGTTTGAGGCGTCTATGATGAACAGAGAGCGAACAGAGGAAGTTGGAAGTTGTTGACTCAGGAAGGTACTGGCGTTCATTGGCGCGCATTCACGTGAGTTAGCTGTGTTTCAAAACATTTTTCAAGACAATGGAATCGTCCGGTTGGAATATTGTTGAAGTTCTAAGTGATAAAGTCCCTAAAGATTGATGCTATACAACTTTTGACATGTTTGAACGAATGTAAATATAACTTTTTTAACTTTTCGTTGTGACATTTTCCGCGCGCTTCCTACACTTGGAGTAGCTGACTGAACGCGCTAACAACAAGGAGCTATTTGGACACAAATTATGGAGTTTATCGAACAAAACAACATTTATTGTGGACCTGGGATTCCTGGAAGTGCCTTCTGATGAAGATCAAAGGTAAGTGAATATTTCTAATGCTATTTATGATTTTAGATGACTCCAAAATGGAGGTATCTGTATTGCCTAGTGTATTTTCTGAGCGCAGTACTCAGATTATTGCAAAGTGTGCTTTCCTCGTGAAGCTTTTTTGAAATCTGTCAGTGTTTGCATAAAGGAGATGTTCATCTATAATTATTTGAAAAACAGTTTAATATTTTATCAACGTTTATGGTGAGTATTTTTGTAAATTGTTGTGCTGATTGGAGGCAAAATATTTTCTGAACATCACGCGCCAATGTAAAATGGGGTTTATGGATATAAATATGAACTTGATCGAACAAAAAATGCATGTATTGTGTAACATGATGTCCTAGGAGTGACATCTGATGAAGATCGTCAAAGGTTAGTGGATAATTTTAGCTGGTTTTCTGGTTTTTGTGACGCCTGTCCTTGCTAGGAAAATGGCTGTGTGCTTTTTCTTGTGTTGGAACTGTCCTAAATCAAATCAAATCAAATTTATTTATATAGCCCTTCGTACATCAGCTGATATCTCAAAGTGCTGTACAGAAACCCAGCCTAAAACCCCAAACAGCAAGCAATGCATGTGAAAGAAGCACGGTGGCTAGGAAAAACTCCCTAGGAAAAACTCCCTAGAAAGGCAAAAACCTAGGAAGAAACCTAGAGAGGAACCAGGCTATGAGGGGTGGCCAGTCCTCTTCTGCCTGTGCCGGGTGGATATTATAACAGAACATGGTCAAGATGTTAAAATGTTCATAAATGACCAGCATGGTCAAATAATAATAATCATAGTAGTTGTCGAGGGTGCAACAAGCACGTCCGGTGAACAGGTCAGGGTTCAATAGCCGAGGGCAGAACAGTTGAAACTGGAGCAGCAGCACGGCCAGGTGGACTGAGGACAGAAAGCAAACCAGTTTTTAGAAATGTTTTCACAAAAAAAAAAAAAGAAATACCTTATTTACGTAAGTATTCAGACCCTTTGCTATGAGACTCAACATTGAGCTCAGGTACATCCTGTTTCCATTAATCATCCTTGAGATGTTTCTACAACTTGATTGTTATCAACCTGTGGTAAATTCAATTGATTGGACATGATTTGTAAAGGCACACACCTGTCTAGATAAGGTCCCACATTTGACAGTGCATCTCAGAGCAAAAACCAAGCCATGAGGTCGACGGAATTCTCTGTAGATCTCCATGAAAGAATTATGTCGATGCACAGATCTGGGGGAGGGCACCAAAACATTTCTGCAGTGTTTATTTTTTATTGAACCTTAATTAAACTAGACAAGTCGGTTAAGAACTAATTATTTTTTACAATGACGGCCTACGCTGGGCCAATTGTGCGCAGCCCTATGGGACTCCCAATAACGACCGGTTGTGATATAGCCTGGAATCGAACCAGGGTCTGTAGTGAGATGCAGTACCTTATACCGCTGCGCCACTCAGGCGCCCCTTGAAGCGTTGAAGGTCCCCAAGAACATAGTGGCCTCCATCATTCATATATATATATATATATATATATATATATATATATATATATATATATATATATATATATATATATATTAGTTCCAAGTACGACAAATCGGCAATTACAGAAATACAATTCTCTTTTCTTTTTTACACCCCCCCCTCAACACAAAGATAGAAAAACAAAACAACCAAACAAATAAAAAGTACAATGTGCGGTTGCTTCGACTAGAGCCAATATTCAATGCTTCTACAATATCACCAGTTTGCAAAAACTCACAAAACTGATCAGAAATATTATGAAACCCTGGGGCTTTCTTTTTCACTATACAAGTTAATTTTTCAAGAGCCAGGCTTGATGTTAATTATTTTAACCAATGACCAAGTGAGGGAACTGACATAATTCCTGTGGCGAGCAATTGAACATCTAGTTTGTAATAGACAGAGGTCAACCATTTACTTTTCTCTCCTCTCCTATGTAAAGAGATATTCTCTGGGTAAAGATTTAGGAGGCATAGTTTAGGGATTAGTGGTATTGGGGTAGAGGTCATCTAAGAGATATAGCGCAGTACTGAGCTCTCAGCACATTCCTCCAGGCAATGATACAAGGTGCCTAAATGCGTGTTACATTTAACACACAGGTCTGGGGAATTAGGGTCAAATTTGTGGAGCTTAACAAGGGTGATATATGTTCTCATTATCCAATTGTATTGCAACTATCTCAGGCGGGTGTTTATTGTCTGTCTCTGAGCTTTAGAGGATACCATACCTCAATACACTACATATCCGAAAGTGGACCTAGAAGTTCGTCCTTAAATATCTATTGGGAGCCCATCTGGACCTGCCTCTTTACCTCCCTTCAAATTGAAAATAACATCAGATATTTCAACACCATCCAATTCCTTTTCCAGATCCAATTTAGTATCTTCTGAACTAGAGGGAACATCAAGACCTAATTAGTTCTCAGGAGATTCAGAGTTGTAAAGTGTGTTGTAGTAGGAAGCAAATGTTTGGTTTATTTCTACAGGATCCATTGATAATTGTCAATATTAATTATGAATTGCATTAATGGCTCGGTCTGAATTGAACTTCTTAATGCGCCAGGCCAGCAATATACGAGGTTTTTCACCTTGATCATAGGACTGTTTCAGCCTAGTTAAGCTGTTTGCAGCCTTTGGAGGTGGAAAGTTCTTCAAACTGAGCTTTAATGCAGCTGGTGGCCACACCAGATACTGACTGTTACTTTTGATTTTGACTAGAGGTCGACCGATTATGATTTTTCAACGCTGATACCGATACCGATTATTGGAGGGCCAAAAACCCCGATACCGATGAATCGGACGATTTATTTTTTTATTTTATATGTAATAATGACAATTAGAACAATACTGAATGAACACTTATTTTAACTTAATATAATACATCAATAAAATCAATTTAGCCTCAAATAAATAATGAAACATGTTCAATTTGGTTTAAATAATGCAAAAACAAAGTGTTGGAGAAGAAAGTAAAAGTGCAATATGTGCCATGTAAAAAAGCTAACGTTTAAGTTCCTTGCTCAGAACATGAGAACATATGAAAGCTGGTGGTTCCTTTTAACATGAGTCTTCAATATTCCCAGATAAGATGTTTTAGGTTGTAGATATTATAAGAATTATAGGACTATTTCTCTCTATATGATTTGTATTTCATATACCTTTGACTATTGGATGTTCTTACAGGCACTTTAGTCTTGCCAGTGTAACAGTATAGCTTCCGTCCCTCTCCTCGCTCCTGCCTGGGCTCGAACCAGGAACACATCGACAACAGCCACCCTCGAAGCAGCGTTACCCATGCAGAGGAGGGGAAACAACTACTCCAAGTCTCAGAGCGAGTGACGTTTGAAACGCTATTAGCGCGCACCCGGCTAACTAGCTAGCCATTTCACATGGGTTACACAAGCCTAATCTCGGGAGTTGACAGGCTTGAAGTCATAAACAGCGCAATGCTTGAAGCATTGCGAAGAGCTGCTGGCAAAACGCACGGAAGTGCTATTTTGAATGAATGCTTATGAGCCTGCTGTTGCCTACCACCGCTCAGTCAGACTGCTCTTTCAAATCATAGACATAATTATAACATAATAACACACAGAAATACAAGCCTTAGGTCATTAATATGGTCGAATCCGGAAACTATCATCTCGAAAACAAAACGTTATTCCTGTTACATTGCACAATCTTCAATGTTATGTCATAATTACGTAAAATTCTGGCAAATTAGTTCGCAACGAGCCAGGCGACCCAAACTGTTGCATATACACTGACTCTGCGTGCAATGAACACAAAATGACACAATTTCACCTGGTTAATATTGCCTGCTAACCTGGATTTCTTTTAGCTAAATATGCAGGTTTAAAAATATATACTTGTGTATTGATTTTAAGAAAGGCATTGATGTTTATGGTTGGAGCAACGTGTACCTAAGCGAGTATATGCAACGCAGGACAGGCTAGTTAAACTAGTAATATCATCAACCACGTGTAGTTAACTAGTGATTATGATTGATTGTTTTTTATAAGATAAGTTTAATGCTAGCTAGCAACTTACCTTAGCTTCTTACTGCGTTCTCGTAACCTCGTGGAGTGCAATGTAAAGCAGGTGGTTAGAGCGTTGGACTAGTTAACCGTAAGGTTGCAAGATTGAATCCCTGAGCTGACAAGGTAAAAATCTGTCGTTCTGCCCCTGAACAAGGCAGTTACCCCACCGTTCCTAGGCCATCATTGAAAATAAGAATGTGTTCTTAACTGAGTTCCCAAGTTAAATAAAGGTCACAATTTATTTATTTTTTAATAATAATTGGTTTAAATTAAAAATCGGCGTCCAAAAATACCGATTTCCGATTGTTATGAAAACTTGAAATCGGCCCTAATTAAATCGGCCATTCCGATTAATCGGTCAACCTCTAATTTTGACCCCCCCCCCCCCCCCTTTGTTCAGGGACACATTACTCAATTTGTTAGTCACATGTCTGTGGAACTTGTTCAGCTTATATCTCAGCTGTTGAATCTTGTTATGTTCATACAAATATTTACACATGTTAAGTTTGCTGAAAATAAACGCAGTTGACAGTAAGAGGACGTTTCTTTTCTTGATGAGTTTATTTGTACCTTGTCAGTTCAGGGATTCGATCCAGCAACCTTTCGATCACTGGCCCAACGCTTTAACCATTAGGCTACCTGTACGTATTCATATGAGTAGGCTGTGCAATACAAAAAGAGAATAAAACTATTCTAAAAGTATCTCATAAGTCAAGAAAATTATGACCTACATCATCCTCCACTCACTATCACAAGGGTTAGTAACTATACAGACTCACTTCATAGAACTTTAAAACACTGGCAGTTTGTCTACTTCACTTCTTTAGTCTACTCTGATCCCTCCAGTGAATAAAAAAATGCTGGCAATACTGGTGTCAAACCATGAAATAATATTTACCTTCTCATGGAAACAGTTCATCATGAAACAGTTATACTGCAACTTTTCATACACAGTGGGAAGTTGGAACAAACAACAAAATTAGATAGATAGAACATGCTCTTACCATGAGAAACAGATGTCCCAATCTTCTCCTCCTCTTCTTCTTCATCTTTAATGTTGACATTCAGCTCCAGTGTTTGACTGCAGTCTTCCAGCTTCACTGATGCCATCTCTGGATCCTGCAGTGCAAACTGGGCTCCACTGTCACAATCAGGACCCCGTGACTGTAGGTTTGGACTCAGTGTGGAAGGAGAGAGGCAGGCTGGGTTTGTCCTCATTGTTGATGTTACCGGCCTCATAGCTGACTCGGCAAGTAGTACAAGAGAGACAGACCCAAGTTATTTTCTTGAAAGTTCTGGCAAGGTCTTTATTCTCTATTAAATATATTATATTTTATATTGTTCAATTATCTCATTCAGTGCTTGACTTGGACTGAAATAGTTGCTGATAAACATTTTGGGTGCCGGTACTGTTTATATTTAGGTGCAGGAATTCCACAATACTTTTGAGCTAATACTTAACCTATAGTAGACAGGTGTGTGCCTTTCCAAATCATGTCCAATCAATTGAACTTAACACAGGTTGACAACAATCAAGTTGTAGAAATATCTCAACCATGATCAATGGAAACAAGATGCACTTGAGCTCAATGTCGAGTCTCATAGCAAAGTGTCTGAATACTTATGTAAATAAGGTATTTCTGTTTACATTTTTTTATAAATGTGAAAACATTTCTAAAAACCTGCGTTTGCTTTGTCATTATGGGGAATTGTGTGTAGATTGAGGAACATGTTTTATTTAATCCATTTTAGCGTAACGTAACAAAATGTGGAAAAAGTCACGTGGTCTGAATACTTTCAAAATGGATGTATTCATACGAGTAGGCTGTGCAATACAAAAGAGGAATAAAACTATTCTAAAAGTATCTCATAAGTCATGAAAATTATGAGCCATATCATCCTCCACTCACTATCACAAGGGTTAGTAACTACACAAACTCACTTCCTAGAACTTTAAAACACTGGCAGTTTATCTACTTCACTTCTTTAGTCTACCTTCTGAGCACTCCAGATAGACCAGTGAATAAAACAAATGCTGGCAATACTGGTGTCAAACCATGCAAGTCTCAGTAGCATGAAATAACATCTACCTTCTCATTAAAACAGTTCATCATGAAATCCTGCCCTGCCTTTCTAAAGTCTTCGAAAGCCAAGTTAACAAACAGATCACCGACCCTTTCGAATCCCACCGTACCTTCTCCGCTATGTAATCTGGTTTCCGAGCTGGTCACGGGTGCACCTCAGCCACGCTCAAGGTCCTAAACAATATCATAACTGCTATCGATAAAAGACAGTACTGTGCAGCAGTCTTCATTGACCTGGCCAAGGCTTTTGACTCTGTCAATCACTGTATTCTTATCGGCAGACTCAACAGCCTTGGTTTCTCAAATGACTGCCTCGTCTGGTTCACCAACTACATATCAGACAGAGTTCAGTGTGTCAAATCGGAGGGCCTGTTGTCCGGACCTCTGGCAGTCTCTATTGGGGTTCCACAGGGTTCAATTCTCGGGCCGACTCTTTTCTCTGTATAAATCAATGATGTCACTCTTGCGGCTGGTGATTCTCTGATCTACCTCTACGCAGACGACACCATTCTGTCTACTTCTGGTCCTTCTTTGGACACTGTTAAACCTCCAGACGAGCTTCAATGCCATACAACACTCCTTCCGTGGCCCCCCAACTGCTCTTAAATGCTAGTAAAACTAATTGCATGCTCTTAAACTGATCGCTGCCTGTACCCGCCCGACTAGCATCACTACTCTGGACGGTTCTGACTTAGAATATGTGGACAACTACAAATACCTAGGTATCTGGTTAGACTGTAAACTCTCCTTCCAGACTCACATTAAGCATCTCCAATCCAAAATGAAATCTAGAATCGGCTTCCTATTTCACAACAAAGCCTCCTTCACTCATGCTGCCAAACCTACCCTCGAAAAACTGACTATCCTACCGATCCTTGACTTCGGCGATGTCATTTACAAAATAGCCTCCAACACTACTCAGCAAATTGGATGTAGTCTATCACAGTGCCATCTGTTTTGTCACCAAAGCCCCATATACTACCCACCACTGCGACCTGTATGCTCTCGTTGGCTGGCCCTCGCTTCATATTCGTCGCCAAACCCACTGGCTCCAGGTCATCTATAAGTCTTTGCTAGGTAAAGAACTGCCTTATCTCAGCTCACTGGTCACCATAGCAACACCCACCCGTAGCACACGCTCCAGCAGGCTTATTTCACTGGTCATCCCCAAAGCCAACTCCTCTTTTGGCCGCCTGTCCTTCCAGTTCTCTGCTGCCAATGACTGGAACAAATTGCAAAAATCACTGAAGCTGGAGTCTTATATCTCCCTCTCTAACTTTAAACATCAGCTGTCAGAGCAGCTTACCGATCACTGCACCTGTACACAGCCCATCTGTAAATAGCCCACCCAACTTCCTCATCCCCATATTGTTATTTATTTTTGCTATTTTGCACCACAGTATCTCTACTTGCACATCTATCACTCCAGTGTTAATGCTAAATTGTAATTATTTCCCCACTATGGCCTTTATTGCCTTACCTCACTAATCTTACTACATTTGCATACACTGCATATAGATTTTTCTATTGTGTTATTGACTGTACGTTCATTTATCCCATGTGGAAGTCTGTGTAGTTTTTGTCGCACTGCTTTGCTTTATCTTGGCCAGGTCGTAGTTGTTAATGAGAACTTGTTCTCAACTGGCCCACCTGGTTAAATAAAGGTGAAATAATTTAAATAAATAAAACAGTTCTACAGCAACTTTTCATACACAGTGGGAAATTGGAACGAATAACTTAGTTAAATAGAACCTGTGCTTACCATGAGAAACTGATGTCCCAATCTTCTCCTCCTCTTCTTCATCTTTAATGTTGACATTCAGCTCCAGTGTTTGACTGCAGTCTTCCAGCTTCACTGATGCCATCTCTGGATCCTGCAGTGCAAACTGGGCTCCACTGTCACAATCAGGACCCAGTGACTGTAGGTTTGGACTCAGTGTGGAAGGAGAGAGGCAGGCTGGGTTTGTCCTGACTGTTGATGTTACCGGCCTCAGACTTAATCTGAGTCGGTCTGTAGTAATGAAGCGAAACGGACACAAAAGTTAGTCTTGACAGTTCTGGCACTTTCTTAATTCTCAAAAAAGATGGTTTATATTTAGGTGCAGGAGCTCCACAATACTGTTGAGCTAATATTCTATAAGAAGAACATCAGCTCAAACAGTAGACATTTGAGGTGACGGTTCTCAGCTCCGGTGAGCTCCTGTCCAAGTCAAGCACTGATCTCATTTCAATAGATCTGGTAGCTAAGCATTGACAACAAAAATTAATTCACATTAGACAAAGTATACACTTTAAATTAGGCGACACAACTCGAAATGCACTTAATCTATAGTAGATTTCCTGATTTCACATAAATGCATAAATGACTCAAAAAACATTTAGTACAAGTTTGCAGTATGTTTTAGGCAGCACTATGTACTATTTCCTGAATAACCTTGTCTTCACTGTATTATTCCAATCAAAAACCAATAGTATTTCCGTTCACACCATAGTAACATGTATAGATAGACAGAAATAACTGAATGTCTCTGAATATTAGTACACATGTAGAAAACTGATAATCATTACATTCAGCTCCAAAACAGTAGTGCAACCGTAAAATTGTCTCTCTCTGCTGCACCCTCACTGCCTGCACTGAAGTACGTTGATGCAGACCGAGGGGGAACCGCCATTTTACCAGCTCATGAATTTTACACAAAACCAAAAACGACATGTAAAACGAACCCAGAAATCTAAAAGAAATTGATCCTTAATGAAATGACCTTGACGAAATTATACTCAGACCAACCAAAAAATGTATAACTATGTGACTTGAAAAAAGTGATCACGTTCACTCACGCGGTTTGACACAAAATTAGCACATAAAACCTTTACCAAACGTGATAATAACTTGACGTATTTGTTACCTAGCATGTTATTACATGTTCTTTCGGTGTTATAACGTGGTATTACATACCAGTAGTAATATATTTGAAACAGACACAGAAGTTGTCGTCTCGACTGCACAATTCTGGCGGATCCTTTATTCTGAAGAATGATGCGCGCCTGCGCGGAACTTCCTGTTCCCCCCACTACCAGTTTCTAAACCCAGAGACGTAACAACGCGAGACTTCAGAGAACGTCTGTGAAGCGGACCAAGCCGTGGTTTGAGAAGTCAGTGAGAGAAGTGAACAATTCTGATACTTTTGCAGCGTTTAATGGGGATCCCAATAAATACCAAAAATATTCCGTCGGCACACACTTGATACATGGCCATTATTTGATCAATTTCATAACTGTAGTGGTTAATTCACAATAGCTCTCACTGTGTATCTTACATATCCTAGCATCACATGAGTAGGTATTGGAAATCTTCCAGTACATATGTGTTCATTACACATTTTGTAGTCAGCTGGATGAGTGCACTATATATGTGTGTCTAGGTCATTAGACATGCACCTGTCTGGGGAGTGACCATGACTGTTTATTTTTTAACCATTGCTATGGCTCTAATGTTTCCATGCCCTAATATGAAACCAAACTAAAATTAGTGCAAAGCAAAAAGATAATGGTGGCTAAATGCCAGAGGGGATAATCATTAACATAAAGAGGAGTTACTATGTGTGTGACATAAGGATGAAACCTGTATGAAAAAGTGTGTGCCAAGGCTAGAAAGTTAGTTCGTTTTCATGAACCAGCAAGGCTGATATTACTCTGTAATAAAAGTCTATTTGAACTCACAGGCTCCGGTATTTGAGAAATATTATTGACTGAATATTTCCACAACATAGGCAGACACTCTTCACTCTTCCAACGAAACTCCAGATATAACACCCTTTTATCGGTGCCCTGCTCCGAAAAACACAATGCTCTCCCCTTCTCTGCTCTTCTGAGACGCATGAAATCATAACAAAACCACTACTGGCCACTCTGACTGACTACCTTTCCTAATGCCTCCTTCACCATCTTCCTGACCTCAAATGACCAAAAAAAACGATGTTCGTTTACAACTTTTTGTATTTTTGTTAAACTTTTCGTTGTCTCCGTCTTCCATTCATTCTTACCAACTTTACTCAACTGGGAGCCATCAGACTCGAACAGCACTTCCGCTTCGCCATATTTCCCTACCCAAAACCAGACACACCCCGCTACGGACTAACTCCTGCATGTAGAATCCTGCATTGAAGAAATTTAACAACTACAGTTTAAAGGGGAATTTCACCCTGGCTCTGCTGTGGCATATAGTCATTAGTATAAGAACATTCCGTTTTTGTAATAAACTTCAAAATTATCCAAACCACAAGCTAGAACTAGTAAGTTTTAATTTCACTGGTAGAATCGGGAAGTTTCTACTTCCTGTGTATTAATCTGCTCATAGTGAACCACCAAGTCCCGCATTCATAGCAGGCATGGCGGGAGTTGAACAGCTGTTGTCAAGTCGAGAGAGAGAGAGAGCGTAAGGGAGTTTGAGGCACCAATCTTGAATGTCATTGAGTGACTAGAAAAACAGTCTGAGGGTGAGTTATTGGCAGATGTAATCACCAAAGTCTGAAAAATCAATAATCAAATCAATCAATATTACGGTCTGTTGAGCTGTATCTGAACAGCCAATTACATGTTTTGCTTTGCCTCAGGTGAGGTGACATCAGCTCACCTACTTTAAAATATGTCCACCCTGGATGACAGACGAAAAGGATAGCTGTAGAGACATCAACTCTCCACTAGGAGGTGCTGGCCAGCCTATTGTCTTTTCTGATAGTGGATATAAGGTTGAAGATATCATGTTGTTTCAAACGTACAAATTCAACATATATTCAACCTATTTATACAAGGTTTAACTATGTTGAAAATTGGTTAAAATGATGCCATAATCCTGTGGTTGAACCTCAAAACAACACTTTTTCCAATGTACAGTATTCTACACGTACATTCCACGTCACAATACGTTGACAAATTATGTTGAAACGACGTTGATTCAACCAGTTTGTGCCCAGTTGGCACCTTGTCAGTTGTGCTGTGTTTTGTTAGGTTCTACTGAAAGATATTAACTTGGATTTGCCCTTAGGGTTGAATACCCTCTGGCTTCCGACAATTAAACAATTTGTGGTGAGAACCAATATAGATAATTAGATATGATATTGATTTTGTTTGATATAGATATGAGCAAGGCATATTGTGATATTGGTTTATCCTTGCTGTTAACCTACATTTTTATGTATAGTAGAACAGCCTATGTGACTGTTGCTGGAGGCTCAAAACCTTCTCAATTTAGCATAGTTAAATGATGGACCATGGGCTATCAATTGATTCCTATTGTATTCAAACTGTTTAGGTATGTTAGACACCCAGAACAATCACACTTGGCCCAAAGAGCATTCAGCATCACTTTTCTGGATTTCACAAAGCCATGGAAGTGAAGTGTAGACAGTTGCATTGTAATTCATTGAAATAGATATGATCTCAGTGGAGGCTGAGAGGAGGATGGCTCATAATAATGGCTAGGACGGAACGAGAGTGAAGTACATCGAAAAAAGCTAAAGAAAACTGCAAGACTGAATAGGAGAAAAAACAAGCAACAAACAAAGAAGATAGGCTTTTGAAAAATAACTATTTTTCATAAAATTGTAGTTATCTTAGCTAGCTGAATTGTTTACCAGTTGCTAAGCAGTTGCTAGGGACTCTTTTGGAAGAAGCTAGCTAGCTAACGAAGAACAACAAAGAATATCTAGTTAACAGAAGAAAAGAAAGAGAAAATCAGGACAGAAGAAAAAGGATATCAAAGTGAAACAGTTCTCTAAAGACATAAGAGACAATAATACAAGAAACAACACTTCTGTAGCTTGTCAACTATGTGTCTGTCTATCCCTGTTCTCTCCCCTCTGCACAGGCCATAAAAACGCTTCACACCGCGTGGCCGCTGCCACTCTAACCTGGTGGTCCCAGCGCGCACGACCCACGTGGAGTTCCAGGTCTCCGGCAGCCTCTGGAACTGCCGGTCTGCAGCCAACAAGGCTGAGTTCATCTCAGCCTATGCTACCCTCCAGTCCCTAGACTTCCTGGCGCTGACGGAAACATGGATTACCACAGATAACACTGCTACTCCTACTGCTCTCTCTTCGTCTGCCCACGTGTTCTCGCATACCCCTAGAGCATCGAGCCAGCGGGGTGGTGGCACTGGAATCCTCATCTCTCCCAAGTGGACATTCTCTCTTTCTCCCCTGACCCATCTGTCTATCTCCTCATTTGAATTCCATGCACAGTTACCAGCCCTTTCAAGCTTAACATCCTTATCATTTATCGCCCTCCAGGTTCCCTTGGAGAGTTCATCAATGAGCTTGACGCCTTGATAAGTTCATTTCCTGAGGATGGCTCACCTCTCACAGTTCTGGGTGACTTTAACCTCCCCACGTCTACCTTTGACTCATTCCTCTCTGCCTCCTTCTTTCCACTCCTCTCCTCTTTTGACCTCACCATCTCACCTTCCCCCCCGACTCACAAGGCAGGCAATACGCTTGACCTCATCTTTACTAGATGCTGTTCTTCCACTAATCTCATTGCAACTCCCCTCCAAATCTCTGACCACTACCTTGTATCCTTTTCCCTCTTGCTCTCATCCAACACTTCTCACTCTGCCCCTACTCGGATGGTATTGCGCCGTCCCAACCTTCGCTCTCTCTCTCCCGCTACTCTCTCCTCTTCCATCCTATCATCTCTTCCCTCTGCTCAAACCTTCTCCAACCTATCTCCTGATTCTGCCTCCTCAACCCTCCTCTCCTCCCTTTCTGCATCCTTTGATTTTCTCTGTCCCCTATCCTCCAGGCCGGCTCGGTCCTCCCCTCCTGCTCCGTGGCTCGACGACTCACTACGAGCTCACAGAACAGGGCTCCGGGCAGCCGAGCGGAAATGGAGGAAAACTCGCCTCCCTGCGGACCTGGCATCCTTTCACTCCCTCCTCTCTACATTCTCCTCTTCTGTCTCTGCTGCTAAAGCTACTTTCTACCACTCTAAATTCCAAGCATCTGCCTCTAACCCTAGGAAGCTCTTTGCTACCTTCTCCTCCCTCCTGAATCCTCCTCCCCCTCCCCCCCCCTCCTCCCTCTCTGCGGATGACTTCGTCAACCATTTTGAAAAGAAGGTTGACGATATCCGATCCTCGTTTGCTAAGTCAAACGACACCGCTGGTCCTGCTCACACTGCCCTACCCTGTGCTTTGACCTCTTTCTCCCCTCTCTCTTCAGATGAAATCTCGCGTCTTGTGACGGCCGGCCACCCAACAACCTGCCCACTTGACCCTATCCCCTCCTCTCTTCTCCAGACCATTTCCGGAGACCTTCTCCCCTTCCTCACCTCGCTCATCAACTCATCCTTGACTGCTGGCTACGTCCCTTCCGTCTTCAAGAGAGCGAGAGTTGCACCCCTTCTGAAAAAACCTACACTCGATCCCTCCGATGTCAACAACTACAGACCAGTATCCCTTCTTTCTTTTCTCTCCAAAACTCTTGAACGTGCCGTCCTTGGCCAGCTCTCCTGCTATGTCTCTCAAAATGACCTTCTTGATCCTAATCAGTCAGGTTTCAAGACTGGGCATTCAACTGAGACTGCTCTTCTCTGTGTCACGGAGGCTCTCCGCACTGCTAAAGCTAACTCTCTCTCCTCTGCTCTCATCCTTCTAGACCTATCTGCTGCCTTTGATACTGTGAACCATCAGATCCTCCTCTCCACCCTCTCCGAGTTGGGCATCTCCGTAGCGGCCCACGCTTGGATTGCGTCCTACCTGACAGGTCGCTCCTACCAGGTGGCGTGGCGAGAATCTGTCTCCGCACCATGCGCTCTCACCACTGGTGTCCCCCAGGGCTCTGTTCTAGGCCCTCTCCTATTCTCGCTATACACCAAGTCACTTGGCTCTGTCATATCCTCACATGGTCTCTCCTATCATTGCTATGCAGACGACACACAATTAATCTTCTCCTTTCCCCCTTCTGATAACCAGGCGGCGGATCGCATCTCTGCATGTCTGTCAGACATATCAGTGTGGATGACGGATCACCACCTCAAGCTGAACCTCGGCAAGACGGAGCTGCTCTTCCTCCCGGGGAAGGACTGCCCGTTCCATGATCTCGCCATCACGGTTGACAACTCCCTTGTGTCCTCCTCCCAGAGTGCTAAGAACCTTGGCGTGATCCTGGACAACACCCTGTCGTTCTCCACTAACATCAAGGCGGTGACCCGATCTTGTAGGTTCATGCTCTACAACATTCGCAGAGTACGACCCTGCCTCACACAGGAAGCGGCGCAGGTCCTAATCCAGGCACTTGTCATCTCCCGTCTGGATTACTGCAACTCGCTGTTGGCTGGGCTCCCTGCCTGTGCCATTAAACCCCTACAACTCATCCAGAACGCCGCAGCCCGTCTGGTGTTCAACCTTCCCAAGTTCTCTCACGTCACCCCGCTCCTCCGCTCTCTCCACTGGCTTCCAGTTGAAGCTCGCATCCGCTACAAGACCATGGTGATTGCCTACGGAGCTGTGAAGGGAACGGCACCTCCATACCTTCAGGCTCTGATCAGGCCCTACACCCAAACAAGGGCACTGCGTTCATCCACCACTGGCCTGCTGGCCCCCCTACCTCTGAGGAAGCACAGTTCCCGCTCAGCCCAGTCAAAACTGTTCGCTGCTCTGGCACCCCAATGGTGGAACAAGCTCCCTCACGACGCCAGGACAGCGGAGTCAATCACCACCTTCTGGAGACACCTGAAACCCCACCTCTTTAAGGAATACCTAGGATAGGATAAAGTAATCCTTCTAACCCCCCCCCCCCCCCCCCCCCGCCCTTAAAAGATTTAGATGCACTATTGTAAAGTGGTTGTTCCACTGGATATCATAAGGTGAATGCACCAATTTGTAAGTCGCTCTGGATAAGAGCGTCTGCTAAATGACTTAAATGTAATGTAATGTAAATGTAACGAATGGAACGGCATCAAACACCTGGAAACCATGGAAACCTTGTGTTTGTATTTGATACCATTCCAACCATTATCACCAGCCTGGCCTCCCCAATTAAGGTGCCACCAACCTCCTGAGTTTGGTATCCATATCAGTTTGAAAAAATCCTACTGTTATTGATATATATATTTTCCATATTGGTGCCCATCACTTAAAACAATGGAGTCTGACAGTTGACTGGGTGGTACTGCTTCCCTCTGCACTTTCTGTGGGAATGAGTTAGTAGATACAACATGTATCAGATAGAGATGGTGTGATGATCAGTTTTCTGTGGGAATGAGTTAGTAGACACAACATGTATCAGATAGAGATGATGTGATGATCAGTTTTCTGTGGGAATGAGTTAGTAGACACAACATGTATCAGATAGAGATGGTGTGATGATCAGTGTTCTGTGGGAATGAGTTAGTAGACACAACATGTATCAGATAGAGATGGTGTGATGATCAGTTTTCTGTGGGAATGAGTTAGTAGACACATGTATCAGATAGAGATGATGTGATGATCAGTTCTCTGTGGGAATGAGTTAGTAGACACAACATGTATGAGATAGAGATGGTGTGATGATCAGTTCTCTGTGGGAATGAGTTAGTAGACACAACATGTATCAGATAGAGATGATGTGATGATCAGTTTTCTGTGGGAATGAGTTAGTAGATACAACATGTATCAGATAGAGATGATGTGATGATCAGTTCTCTGTGGGAATGAGCTAGTAGACACAACATGTATCAGATAGAGATGGTGTGATGATCAGTTCTCTGTGGGAATGAGTTAGTAGACACAACATGTATCAGATAGAGATGATGTGATGATCAGTTTTCACCACTAGTTTGGGATAATTTTTTACTACTAAATTACTATTTCTTTAATTATAAACAAGCTGTGAAATGACTGACTACATGTGTTTATTAAATTGTATTTTCAAAACTAGATTTGTTATGTTAGTCATTGATAATATGTTTGGAAAACAACATTCAAGCCAACTAAATTGATCTGCCAATGAAAAAGAAAGTTTGTATATGAATTTGTGCTGATCAAACTCTTCACTTTTGTGTAATGAATTACAAAAAAATATGTTTCAAGTGACATATTTACTGTTTTTCTGAAGCTGAACAAAACAGGAAGTTGAAATGAAAGTCCCGTGTGGCTCAGTTGGTAGAGCATGGTGTTTACAACGCCAGGGTTGTGGGTTTGATTCCCACGGGGGACCAGTACGAAGAAAAAAATGTATGAAATGTATGCATTCACTACTGTAAATCGCTCTGGATAAGAGCGTCTGCTAAATTAATAAATGTAAAATGTTTTAAGTTCCTGGGCCTACACATCACAGACAAACTGAAAAGGTCCACCCACACAGACAGTGTGGCGAAGAAGGCGCAATAGCGCCTCTTCAACCTCAGGAGGCTGAAGAAATTTGGCTTGTCACCCAAAACCCTGGCAAACTTTTACAGATGCACAATTGAGCATCCTGTCGGGCTGTATCATAGCCTAGTACGGCAACTGCACCGCCATCAACCGCAAGACTCTCCAGAGGGTGGTGAGGTCTGCACAACGCATCACCAGTGGGCAAACTACCTGCCCTCCTTGACAGCTACAGCACCCAATGTCACAGGAAGGCCAAAAAGATCATCAAGGACAACAACCACCCGAGCAACTGCCTGTTCACACCGCTATCATCCAGAAGGTGAGGTCAGTACATGTGCATCAAAGCGGGGACCGAGAGATTGAAAAACAGCTTCTATCTCAAGGTCATCAGACTGCTAAACCGCAATCACTAACTCAGAGAGGCTGCTGCCTACATTGAGCCCCAGTCACTAGACACTTTAATAAATGAATCACTAGTCACTTTAAACAATGCCACTTTAAATAATGGCACTTTAATCATGTTTACATATCTTACATTACTCATGTCACCTGTATATACCGTATTTTATACCATCTATTGCAACATGCCTATGCCGCTCGGCCATCGGTCATCCATTTACTTATTTGTACATATTCTCATTCACCCCTTTAGATTTGTGTGATATAGGTAGTTGTTAGGGAATTGGTAGATTACTTGTTAGGTATTACTGCACTGTCGGAACTTGAAGCACAAGCATTTCGCTAACATCTGCTGACCATGTGTATGTGACCAATAAAATGTGATTTGATTTGAGCATCACAAAGCTAAATCTGACCTATTCTCTAACATGTTTTTTCAGCATAATCAGCTGTGAGACCTGCTAGAGTACTGTAACTTTATTGATCTACTGAATCATTGTAGTTTTGGGGGGTTATCTTTACAGTAAATATAATGCTTTTGTTTAATTCATGGAATTAAAAATAATACATGTTTATTGATCTACTCAATACATGTCATGACACCTCTACACATTGGGACAAGCCTATTTGCTAGTCACCAATATTCTCTAAATCAAATCAGCGATGACTGTTGTCATGACGTTGGCCTGTGGGTAAGGTTTATGACCCCCCCCCTTCCCCCATAAATACCTTTCTCCCTTCCCCTCTCTGACCCTACTGAAGGACTTGAATAGCCTGTGTTAAATATAGAGAGTCTGGGAACATCAAACAAATGGGGAAAGGAACCATATTTTGGTAATAAAACCAGTTGGAAATATGCTTTGGAACGTAATGAGTATGGATGTCAGTTCGTTGGTATCTGAGACATTATGATTGATGACAGGATGACATAAACTGTACCTGAGAAAGTATACACCCTCTAGTTATCAGAGTAACATGGAATTGTTATGCAATTGAAATGTTTGATATTGAAATTGTTAGGAGATGAAATGTAATTTTAGCTTCCAAATGAGAGATTTGGGTTTTCATAAGGAAAGTGCCCTGCTCGATCAGTGGCCCAACCCTGTGAAGAGGAGGGGTTATAAACGATGAAACACATCCTTCCCCCCTCTCCACTATATAAGCCTTTGACGAAAAGATAACCAGGTTGTTCCAGCACGTGAGGTCTGCAGCCTCTACGTTAGAAGGACAACACATGTCAAGGACAGAACTAAGCCAACCTCGGCATGAGCTATGGTATGAACTGGTATGAACTTTGAGCTTATTCACTACAGAAGTGCTACTTCCTAGCCGTTGAGTTAGCAGCGGCCGCTGTAGACGTGGGCTAGGAAAGGACGGACGACGGATCCAGTCTAACAGACGGACGAAGATACCACCACGTATCCAATTCACCACCAGAGACATTCTTCCAAGTACAGGGAGATCTGTTGGCCAACCCGGCCAGCATCTACGACCAATCTACCGAAGCGCAGCTCAGAGTAAATATTTATTGCATTTTCCTTTTCCAAATGGGCGGTAATTTAGAATGCATAAGATAATGTATTTACGATAGCATAGCTGCTGTTACTTCGTTCCTAAATCTTCCCGCTCTTTCATTCAAGCCCAACCCCCTGTCCTTTGTGTAACCAGCTTTCATACAGGTTCCGTCCACCAGGACGTTTTCTGTATGACATCATTTGTATTCTGTGTATATGTAATTCTGTGTGATTAGTTTAGGTATTTAGTAAATAAATAATTAAACCCAATTTCGTATTGCTGATTCAACTTGTTAGCCAGGGTTCGTGAAGATAGCCAAGAATTTACAACTTTCATTATGAGACTGAAAATAAGATAAGGGTTAATATTGACTGCTATCGATGTAAAATATTACTAAGTATTTTAAGAGTTTATTCGGAAGATAACGGCTCTATAAACGTTCTTCCGTGGTGCCCCGACTTTCTAGTTAATTACATTTACATGATTAGCTTAATCAGGTAATATTAATTACAGAGAGAATTTTATAGGTTAGCATGTCATATCACTTAATCCGGCATAGCCAAAGACACGACACTGTTTAACAGTCTTGTGGCCTGGAGATAGAAGTGGTTTCATTCTCTCTGTCCCAGCTTTGATGCACCTGTACTGTCTCCACCTGATAGATGGTAGCAGGGTGAACAGGCCGTGTCTCTGGTGGCTGAGATTCTTGATGATCTTCTTGGCCTTCCACAGAGATCATCTACAATGCATATGTAATGGGTTGAAAAACTTAGACACGAAAACAGACAGCTCTTTAGTTTTTTAAACCAAGTTTTATTTGTGTAGCTAATCAATCTCACTTTTATATTCTACATGCTTTAGCAGTAGTTAGTCCATCAGTCCAATAGATGGCGCTGTTGCACTGTGGTAGTGGGGGACAGGAAGTTCCGGTTTGGCGCGCACCATTCTTCATAATAAAGAAAACACCCGAACTGTGCTTTCCGTTTCTCTTTATTTCTACAGGTATGTAATAGCACGTTTAAACTGCCTAATATCGAAAGAACGTCATAACATGTTAGATAACAAATCCGTCAAGATATTGGCGCGGCAGGTAACCTAGTGGTTACAGCGTTGGGCCAGTAACCGAAAGGTTGCTGGATTGAATCCCCGAGCTGACCAGGTAAAAACATGTCGTTCTGCACCTGAACAAGGCAGTTAACCCACTGTTCCCCCGTAGGCCAGGCCGTCATTGTAAATAATGTGTTCTTAACTGACTTGCCTAGTTAGATAACGGTAAAATAAAATCATGTTTGGGAAAGGTTTTGTCTTATTTTCTTGTCCACCCGAGTGAGCGAAGAACGTGATAAAAAATATGTTACAAGCACACGGAGCGGTGTCCACCACACGTTTTCAATTGTGAGACTTTCCAGGTTCACACTCTGGTTTTCGCCTGGGGATGTTCTGTACAAAAACGTCGTGGAAAGTTGCAGATAGAAATGCTGTGAATAGAACTGACATTATTCATTGGAATCGGAGGCATGTTTGTTCTACATAATACATTTCTATCTGAATGTGTCCAACGTCTCCATCCTCCTCCTGGAAGCAGCCCTGGTATTCGCTTGTCCCTACCTATGTGAAACTAGCCACAATAACGATTAGCCACAATAGTAGAATTTGTATTGAAAGCAATGCAAACTGATACAAATTAATGGAATCATGTAATATTTGGACTAAATAACGCTAAACATGGTTGCAGTGTTACTTAACTTAAAATAAATTACAATAATTCATTAATTTGAAAATAAACAGAACAAACGGTTGAAATCCCACTGTGGATGTTATAGACCACATTATTGCATTGGGGACATTTTTATATGAACTTATGAAACGGGTTGGATTGTGCACCCATATAACAGTGACACCCACCTAATACAATTACCAAGAGTTAACACCTATTAATATCTTAGCTCTTACTGCAGGACTTTGACTGAAAAATCACCTTCCCAGTCAGTCTATTGCAGGGATACTCCAGTACTATTTGAGAAGGTCCAGTCACACACATTTCCTAGGTGGCAAAGGTCCAGATGGATATTGTCATTTGTTGGCATAGTAACAAATCCCTAACTTGAAACCCATACGACCCCAAACTGTTCACAACCCCCTTGTTGGTGGAGAAAATATTTTGCCGTTTTAAAGGTAATATCCCACAACTCTACGCATTTTGTGATGCGGCCGAGATGGGTTTTTTGGCTGTTTCGAAGCAAATTTCCTGCAATTCGACACGGTTCCATTTCTGTGTGTTTATATGATACCAGGGGTCGAAGCCCAACCCAAAAATGATGTGTATATTTTTGGGGCACCCGAGGTCCGTATGGATCCCGTTCAGTTGCAGTCCGCCAGTTGAATATGGAGGATCTTTTGTTTGTGTTGGACATTTATATTGCACTCTACAGCCTTACCTATGGATTGTTCAGCCTACTCAGTGACACCCACAGAACACAACTATGTCGAGTTTACACAAATATTAGCATCTCCGCTCTATTGCAGGACTCTGAAACCACTGTTGTCCGGGAGTTGAACCCCGTCAGCTAAATTGTCATGATAATCAGTGGTTTAAAGTTTCTCTGTACATTTTTGATGAGTTGATCATAGCAAAAAATATTTTTGCATTTCCGCATTGATTCTCATTGCCAATAGGCTCAGGATAACTCCTGATAAAGTTGGGTAGCTGATGGGTCTATTCAGCGCTTAAATAGACAAAATGATTAGTCACAGGAACCAGGACTAATAAAGCCAATGCAACTGCCTGTTTTACAAACGCTAGGCCTACCACATGGATGGACATTCATAAAATTCCATTGCAGACCGGCACTGTAGGATACACCCTAGTAAGGACGGACGGACCGACGCTGACTTCTTTTTAATGCCTTTTTTTTACTTGGCCCAAACATTAAACCTCGACCAAATCTGAACCAATCACTCAGACATCATTAGGCAGGTTTCCATTGACTCGGGTGCATTCGACAAAAGTAATGTGGCTAAAATACGATGAAGACACTATTATTCAGGAAAAAAGTACTTAGTGATGCCTAAAACATACTCAATGTTTTTTTGTCATTTATGCATTTATGTAAATTCAGGAAATCTACTATAGATTAAGTTCACTTAAGTTGTGTGGCTTCATTTAAAGCATGTACTTTGTGTCTAATGTGAATTAATTAATATTTTCTTGCCAATGCTTAGCTACCTGATCCATTGAAATGAGAACAGTGCTTGACTTGGACAGGAGCTCACCGGAGCTGAGTACCCTCACCTCAAATGTCTACTGTTTGAGCTCATGTTCCTCTTATAGAATATTAGTTCAACAGTATTGTGGGGCTCCTGCACCTAAATATAAACAGTACCGGTACCTATTTCAGTCCAAGTCATGTGGTGAATTAGATAATTGAACAAGAAGCAATATAATATATTTTTAGAGAATAAAGAAAGTACCGGAACTGTCAAGACTAACTTTTGTGTCCGTTTCTCTTTATTACTACAGGTCGACTCAGGTATGAGGCCGGTAACATCAACAGTGAGGGCAAACCCAACCTGCCTCTCTCCTTCCACACTGAGTCCAAACCTACAGTCACGGGGTCCTGATTGTGACAGTGGAGCCCAGTTTGCACTGCAGGATCCAGAGACGGCATCAGTGAAGCTGGAAGACTGCAGTCAAACACTGGAGCTGAATGTCAACATTAAAGATGAAGAAGAGGAGGAGAAGATTGGGAAATCTGTTTCTCATGGTAAGAGCAGGTTCTATCTAGGTTTGTGTTATTCGTTTCAACTTCCCACTGTGCATGAAAAGTTGCTATGAAGTTGCAGTAAGTCTATTGCAGGGATACTCCAGTACTATTTGAGAAGGTTCAGTCACATAAAGTTCCTAGGTGGCAAAGGTCCGGATGGATATTGTCATTTGTTGGCGTAGTAACAAATCCCTAACTTGAAACCCATACGACCCCATCGAATCCCCGAGCTGACAAGGTAAAAATGTGTCATTCTGCCCCTGAACAAGGCAGTTAACCCACTGATCCCTGGTAGGCCGTCATTGTAAATAAGAATTTGTTCTTAACTGACTTTCCTAGTTTAATAAAGGTTAAATAAAAAAATAAAAATATTTGACCCGTATGGAGAATCTGAAAAAGGAGCAAAGTTGATCTCTATTATTGATGTTTGATGAAGAGTATCTACCACCCTATGTAAAGCTGGGATATATAAGATACCCCATAAGAGAGTTGGTGTAAAACCCGATGCAACGGAATAAATGTAAAAGGTTTGGCCATATGTCAAGTGTTTGCAGACTGAAGGAATATGTTTAGAGTGAATGTAAAATGCTGCAACTGTTGTGGGGGTCATATTCCTGAATTCCCAGAGTGCCATGTTAGGGTGAAAGAGGTTGAGGTGTCAAGGATCAGGACTGTACAGCAAATCTCCTATGTCCACTCCCGGCCAGTGGCCTTCCTCTCACTACCATATTTGTTAGTGAGTGGAAACGCTAAGCGCATGCTTCACATTTATACATCCGGTGAAATATCTGTCTCATTGTTCAATCTGTGGCTTCACTGTGGTAGTGGGGGAACAGGAAGTTCCAGGCAGGCAGGCATCATTCTTCAGAATAAAGAAACGCCAGAACTGTTATGTGAAGAAGATAACCTTTGTATCCGTTTCTGTTTATTACTACAGGTATGTAATAGCACGTTTAAACTTTCTAATATCAAAAGAACATGTCATACCATGCTAGGTAGCATCCGTTAAGGTATTATCACGTTTGATAAAGGTTTGATGTTTCATTTTTGAGTCAAACCAGGTGATTGTGATCAACTATTTTACAAGTCACATAGCTGGAAGCTTTGGGTTTGTCTGAATGGATGTACATCATTTCCTCAAGGTAATCTTAATAAAGAATACATTTATTTGAGATTTCTGAGTATGTTTAGCATGTTATTGGTTTTGTGTAAAATACACAAGCTGGTAAAATGGCGCCGTCCACTCTGTCTGCGCCAATGGACTTCAGTGCTGGTGCAGAGAGACAATTTCACGGTCGCACTACAGTTTTGAAGCTAAATGTAATGATTATCAGTTTTCTACATGTGTACTAATATTCAGACACATTCAGTTGTTTCTATATTTATCTATAAATGTTACTATGGTGTGAACAGAAATACTATTGGTTTTGATTGAAATAATACAGCGAAGACAAGGTTACTAAGGAAAATAGTACATAGTGCTGCCTAAAACAATGTGAATTTGGGAAATCTACTATAGTTTAAGTGCACTTACATTGTGTAGCTTAATTTATGTTGTGTAGACTAATTTTAAAGTGTGTACTTTGTCTAATATGAATTAATTAATGTTTTGTTGTCAATGCTTACCTACCAGATCTATTGAAATGAGATCAGTGCTTGACTTGGACAGGAGCTCACCGGAGCTGAGAACCGTCACCTCAAATTTCTACTGTTTGAGCTCATGTTCCTCTTATAGAATATTAGTTCAACAATATTGTGGAGCTCCTGCACCTAAATATAAACAGTACCGGTACCTATTTCAGTCCAAGTCCAGCACTGAATTAAATAATTGAACAAGAAGAAATATCATATATTTTTGGAGAATAAAGAAAGTGCCAGAACTGTCAAGACTAACTTTTTATGTCTGTTTCTCTTTATTGTTTCTCATTGTTACTACAGGACAACTAGAATTAAGTCTGTGGCCGGTAACATTAATAGTGAGGACAGACCCAGCCTGCCTCTCTCCTTCCACACTGAGTCCAAACCTACAGTCACTGGGTCCTGATTGTGACAGTGGAGCCCAGTTTGCACTGCAGGATCCAGAGATGGCATCAGTGAAGCTGGAAGACTGCAGTCAAACACTGGAGCTGAATGTCAACATTAAAGATGAAGAAGAGGAGGAGATTGGGACATCTGTTTCTCATGGTAAGAGCAGGTTCTATCTAACTTAAGTTTGTTGTTCGTTCCAACTTCCCACTGTGCAGGAAAAGTTGCTGTAGAACTGTTTCATGATGAACTGTTTCAATGAGAAGGTAGATGTTATTTCATGCTACTGAGACTTGCATGGTTTGACACCAGTTTTGTCAGCATTTGTTTTATTCACTGGGCTATCTGAACACTCCAGATCGCCCAGTGAATAAAACAAATGCTGACAATACTGGTGTCAAACCATGCAAAAGTAGACTGAAGATGTGAAGTAGATAAACTGCCAGTGTTTTAAAGTTCTATGAAATGAGTCTGTGTAGTTTCTAACCCTTGTGATAGTGAGAGGAGGATGATATGAAATGAGTCTGTGTAGTTACTAACCCTTGTGATAGTGAGTGGAGGATGATATGAAATTAGTCTGTGTAGTTACTAACCCTTGTGATAGTGAGTGGAGGATGATGTGGCTTATTTTCATGACTTTTGCCCCTTTTTAGCTTTCAACTCTTATCCACTTTTAGAATAGTTTTATTCCCTTTTGTGTTGTACAGACTACTGATATGAATAAATATGTCACCCGGTACAGCCAGAAGAGGACTGGCCACCCCTTTGGGCCTGGTTACTCTCTGTTTCTTCCAAGGTTCCTGCCTTCTATGGAGTTTTTCCTGGCCACTGTGCTTTTACATCTGCATTACTTGATCTTTGGGGTTTTAGGCTGGGTTTCTGTAAAGCACTTTGTGGCAACTGCTGATGTAAAAAGGGTTTATAAAATACATTTGATTGACATGGACAGTACCAGTCAAAAGTTTGGACACACCTACTCATTCCAGGGTTTTTCTTAATTTGTACTTTTTTCTACATTGTAGAATAATAGTGAAAACAAACTTTTAAATAACACATATGGAATCATGTAGTAACCAAAAAAGTGTTAAACAAATAAAAATATATTTTATATTTGAGATTCTTCAAAGTAGCCACCCTTTGCCTTGATAACAGCTTTGCACACTCTTGGCATGCTCTCAACCATCTTCATGAGGAAGTCACCTGGAATGCATTTCAATTAACAGGTGTGCCTTGTTTAAAGTTAATTTGTGGAATTGCCTTTTTAATACATTTGAGCCAATCAGTTGTGTTGTGACACGGTTGGGGTGGTATAGAAATGACAGTCCATCATTACTTTAAGACATGAAGGTCAGTTAATGCGGAACATTTCTAGAACTTTGATAGTGCATTCAAGTGCAGTCTCAAAAACCATCAAGCACTATGATGAAACTGGGCTCTCACGAGGACTGCCACAGGAAAGGAAGACCCAGAGATACCTCTGTGGCAGAGGATAAGTTAATTAGATTTACCAGCCTCAGAATTTGCAGCCCAAACAAATGCTTCACAGAGTTCAAGTAACAGACACATCTCAACATCAACTGTTCAGAGGAGACTGCATGAATCAGGCCTTCATGGTCGAATTGATGCAGAGAAACCAATACTAAAGGACACCAATAAGAAGAGACTTGCTTGGGCCAAGAAACATGAGCAATGGACATGAGACCAGTGGAAATGTGTCATTTGGTCTGATGAGTCCAAATTTGAGATTTTTGGTTCCAACCGCTGTGTCTTTGTGAGACGTAGGTGAACGGATCATTTCTGCATGTGTGGTTCCCACTGTGAAGCATGGAGGAGGTGGTGTGGGGGTGCTTTGCTGGTGACAGTGTCTGATTTATTTAGAATTCAAGGCACACTTAACCAGCCTGGCTACCACAGCATTCTGCAGCGATATACCATCCCATCTGGTATGTGCTTAGTGGGACTATCATTTGTTTTTCAACAGGACAATGACCCAAAACACCCCTCCAGGATGTGTAAGGGCTATTTGACCAAGAATGCGAGTGATGGAGGGCTGCATCAGATGACCTGGCCTCCACAATCCCTGGACCTCAACCCAATTGAGATGGCTTGGGATAAGTTGGACCGCAAAGTGAAGGAAAAGCAGCCAACATGTGCTCACCATATGTGGGAAGTCCTTCAAACGGTTGGTAAAGCATTCCAGGTGAAGCTTTTTGAGAGAATGCCAAGAGTGCAAAGCTGTCATCAAGGCAAAGGGTGGCTACTTTGAAGAATCTAAAATATAACACTTTTTTGGTTACTACATGATTCCATAGTTTTGATGTCTTCACTGTTATTCTACAATGTAGAAAATAGTCAAAATAAAGAAAAACCCTGGAATGAGTAGGTGTGTCCAAACTTTGGACTGGTACTGTATATCACACCAACTGACTTGTTCTTCTGATGTTGTTCACACAGGAGACCATGTTGAGACATTCTCTACATCCAGAGAGCAACAGCAGGAAGATCACAGAACTAAGAGGTCTCACCACTGCCCACATTGTGAGGAGATTTTCCCAATTCTATCAAAGCTAAAAATACACCTAAAAATACACACAGGAGAGAATCTGTATTCCTGTACTGACTGTGGGAAGGACTTCACAACATTAAAGGTTCTGATAGTTCATCAGAGAGTGCATGAACAGATACATACAGGATTGAAGCCTTACTTCTGCTCTGACTGTGGAAAAAGTTTCTCTCGACTGGGCACCTTAAAAAGACATGAACATATACATACAGGAGAGAAGCCTTACTCCTGCTCTGACTGTGGGGCAAGTTTCTCTCGACTGGGCCACCTAAAAACACACAAAGGTATACATACAGGAGAGAAGCCTTACTCCTGCTCTGACTGTGGAAAGAGTTTCTCTCGACTGGGCCACCTAAAAACACATGAACGTATCCATACAGGAGAGAAGCCTTACTCCTGCTCTGACTGTGGGAAGAGTTTCTCTCTACTGAGCAACTTAAAAGCACATGAACGTATGCATACAGGAGTGAAGCCTTACTCCTGCTCTGACTGTGGAAAGAGTTTCTCTCGACTGGGCCACCTAAAAACACATGAACGTATACATACAGGAGAGAAGCCTTACTTCTGCTCTGACTGTTTAAAATGCTTCACAACATCAAATGACCTAAAAGTTCATCAGAGAACACACACAGGAGAGAAGCCTTACTCCTGCTCTGATTGTGTAAAATGCTTCACAACATACTCTGGTCTTGAAAGTCATCAGAGAACACACACAGGAGAGAAGCCTTATGCCTGCTCTAATTGTGTAAAATGCTTCACATCATCAACTAACCTAAAAATTCATCAGAGAACACACACAGGAGAGAAGCCTTACTCCTGCTCTGACTGTGGAAAGAGTTTCTCCCGACTGGGCAACTTAAAAAGACATGAACGTATACATACAGGAGTGAAGCCTTACTAATGCTCTGACTGTTGGAAGAGTTTCTCCCAACAGGGCAACTTAAAAATACACCAATGTATACATAAAGGAGAGAAGCCTTACTCCTGCTCTAACTGTGGGAAGTGCTACACAACATCAACTGACAAAAAAGTGAATCGACGACGACACATGAGAGAAGCCTTAATCCTGCTGTGACTGTGGGAAGTGCTACACAACGTCAACTGAGCAAAAAGTTCATCAAATAGGACACACAGGAGAGAAGCCTTGCTTCTGCTCTGACTGTGGGAAGAGTTTCTCCCAACAGGGCAACTTAAAAATACACCAACGTATACATAAAGCAGAGAAGCCTTACTCCTGCTCTGACTGTGGGAAGAGTTTCTCCCGATTGGCCACCTTATTAAAAACACATCAATGTATACATAAAGGTGAGAAGCCTCATCAGTTGTCTCAGACCAGCCAAGATTAGTCACTACATCACCTCATTCTCATCTTGTAAAGGAAGTGGTAACATTGAATTTGATAACATTAACACTATTGTAATCATATTTTTTTCTCAATGTGTTATCTGTGCAGAGGAAAGGGAGCATTATAGAATGTCATTGGAAATGATCTTTCTCCATCTTTTTTACTACAAAACATAGAAGCGCATCAACATGTACTTTAGCATTTGAGCTAATAAGCAACTTTGCAACAACATTGCATGACCAAAAGTTTGTGGACTCCTGCTCGTTGAACATCTCATTCTAAAATCATGGACATTAATATGGACTTGGTCCCCCTTTGCTGAAATAACAGCCTCCACTCTTCTGGGAAGGCTTTCCACTAGATGTTGGAACATTGCTGTGGGGACTTTCTTTCATTCAGTCACAATGGATGTTGGGTGATTAGGCCTGGCTCGAAGTTGGCATTCCAATTCATCCCAAAGTTGTTAAATGGGGTTCAGGTCAGGGCTCTGTGCAGGCCAGTCAAGTTCTTCCACACCGATCTCGATAAACCATTTCTGTATGGACCTCGCTTTGTGTAAAGGAGCATTGTCATGCTGAAACAGGAAAGGGTCTTCATCAAACTGTTGCCACAAAGTTGGCAGCACAGAATCGTCTAGAATGTCATTGTATGCTGTAGCGTTATGATTTCCCTTCACTGGAACTAAGGGGCCTAGCCTGAACCATGAAAAACAGCCTCAGACCATTATTCCTCCTCCACCAAACTTTACAGTTAGCACTATGCATTGGGACAGGTAGCATTCTTCAGGCATCCGCCAAACCCAGATTTGTCCATCAGACTTCCAGATGATAAGGCGTGATTCATAACTCCAGAGAACGTGTTTCCACTGCTTCAGAGTCCAATGGCGGTGAGCTTTACACCACTCCAGCTGACGCTTGGCATTGCGCATGGTTATCTTAGGCTTGTTTGCGGCTGCTCGACCATAGAAACACATTTTTTGTGAAGCTCCTGACAAACAGTTCTCGTGTTGACGTTGCTTCCAGAGGCAGTTTGTAACTCGGTAGTGAGTGTTGCAACCGAGGACAGACAATTCTTACACGCTTCAGCACTTGGCGGTCCCGTTCTGTAAGCTTGTGTGATCTACCACTTCGCTCCTAGACGTTTCCACTTCAATATAGCAGCACTTATAGTTGACCGGGGCAGGTCTAGCAGGGCAGATATTTGACGAACTGACTTGTTGGAAAGGTAGCATCCCATGACGATGCCACTTTGAAAGTCGCTGAGCTCTTCAGGCCATTCTACTGCCAATGTTTGTCTATGGAGATTGCATGGCTGTGTGCTCGATTTTATTCACCTGTCAGTAACGGGTGTGGCTGAAATAGCCGACTCTACTAATTTAAGGGGGTGTCTATATACCTTTCTGTTTATATAGTGTACTAAGCATGTTAGGTTAGCATGCAACTACTTAGCATGTTCATTAACGTTAGCAACAACAAATTGGAATAAGTAAAATATACGTATTGCATATTCGTAACCTATTGTATGAATTGTAATTCGTAACATACTATATGTCATACAAATCTTATTACATTGTACGACTCATTTTACATTTGTAGGCCAATGTAATATAACAAAGCATACTGTATCATACTAAAGTGAGTGGTATGGCTTTTTGTTACATATAATACGTTTTGCTCTGACACCAAGTTGTCCCTCTGCAGTTCTCTGTGGGAATGAAGATAGAGTCAGATAGAGATGGTGTTTTGATCAGTTTTCAGCATTAGTTTGAGTGGATTATTTTGAACTACATAACAACTTTTTTTTTATGATATGCAGGCTCTGAAACGACTACAAGTGTTTTATTAAATTGCCTTAGAAAACTAGATTGATTACTTTAGTCATTGGTTAATGTATTTGGATAACTGCAATGAACTTAATTGATCTGCCTATGAAAAATACAAATTCTACATGAATTTGTGCCGGTCATACTTTGTTTTTTGGGTTATCTATACAGAAAATACAATGATTTGTTTAATTCATGAAATTCAAAATAATTTACATGTCTATCTACTCAAAATATGTCACTACATCACCATGGGGACAAGCCAATTTGCAGTATAAATGACTTAAATATGTTTCTTATTAAATAACAGTTAAAAAAAACAAACAAAGTATTATTTCTTATTTTAAAGTGTTTATATGGTGCCAAAGTCCAGGGACAGCATTACCACCACAATCCAATAATGACCCAGTTACTATTGGGGAATGGAACCAGAAAGGAAGCTTGTGTTACCTTTCCACACCCCATTGTTAAGAGTGGAAGAGCTGTGAACTCGCCAGTGAAGGCCCACCTCTACCACAACCTTTCCTATTGTGTTAGTCAGCACCACAGCATTTTAGGAAGCCATTGTTCAAAATATGTTCATACACACAGTAACAATGGGAGGGGGTGTGGCATGCACAGGGGAGGACCAGGAGGTTGAGCTCAGACTTCTATTTCGGACTGGGATCCAATCCAGAGTTGACAGATTAACAGTGAGGACAAACCCAGCCTGCCTCTCTCCTTCCACACTGAGTAGAAACCTACAGTCACTGGGTGCTGATTGTGACAGTGGAGCCTAGTTTGCACTGCAGGATCCAGAGATGGCATCAGTGAAACTGCAAGACTGCAGTCAAACACTGGAGCTGAATGTCAACATTAAAGATGAGGAAGAGGAGAAGAAGATTGGGAAATCTGTTTTTCATGGTAAACAGGTTCTATCTATAAATGATCTTGATAATTTATACCTCCATACATTATGACCTAGTCTACTGTTAGGTTGAATTCTGACATCCAATTCTCTTCAAAGCTTTTGAACAAGGAAAATGTGGAATTGGAATTTGGGATACTTTGTGAATTGACTGGAATTGAAATGGCCCCTGAGTGTACAAAACATTAAGGACACCTGTTCTTTCCATGACATAGACTGACCAAGTGAACCCAGGTGAAACCTATGATCCTTAATGATGTAGTTGTGGTGTATTTATTATAGATCCTCATTAGCTTCCACCAAAAAAACAAAAAACTGTGGTTGCAGTGGGCTAAGGAATGAAAACACTGGACTCTGGATAACTGGGAACATATTGCCTGGTCTGATGAATCCCTGGTTCCTGCTGTTTCACGCTAATGGGAGGACTAGGGTATGGAGGAAACCACGAGTACATGCATCCAGTGGTGGAAAAATTACCTGTCATACTTAAGTAAAAGTAATGATACCTTAATAGAAAATTACTCAAGTAAAAGTGAGTCACCCATTAAAATACTACTTGAGTAAAAGTATTTGGTTGTAAATATACTTAAGTATCAAAAGTAAAAGAATGAATAATTTCAAATTCCTTAAATTAAGCAAACCAGACGGCACAATTGTCTTAAAAAAAATATATAGTACAGATAGCCAGGGGCTCACTCCAACACTCAGACATCATTTACAAACGAAGCATTTGTGTTTAGTCAGTCCGCCAGATCAGAGGCAGTAGGGGAGGACCAGGGATGTTATCTTGATAAGTGTGTGAATTGGACCATTTTCTGTCCTGCTAATCATAAAAATTTAAGGAGTACCTTTGGGTTTCAGGGAAAATGTATGGAGTAAAAAGTACATTATTTTCTTTAGGAATGTAGTGAAATAAAAGTTGTCAACAATATAAATAGTAAAGTACAGATACTACTAAAGTAGTTTAAATAATTTTTACTTCATTACTTTACACCACTATATGCATCCATGCCGTGTGTCAGCATTGCAGGCTGGTGGTGTGATGAGTGGGGTGTGTTTTCAGGGCCCACATTGGGCCCCTTGATAAAAGATGAACAATGTTTGAATGCTACAGGATGTCTAAACATCATTGCCAATCAGGTGCATCCCTTCACGGCAGCAGTGTATCCATCTGCAAATAGATTTCTTCAGCAGGATTATGCCCCATGCCACAAGGCTTGTCCAGGAATGGTTCCAAGGAAACCATGACAGTGAATTCAGCTTACTGCAGTGGCCTGCCAAGTCACCAGATCTCAATCCAATTGTGCATCTGTGGGAGGAGATGGTACAAGCTATTCAGAGTAGAGATCCACTCCCAGCCAACTTGCCACAGTTGTGGGAAGCATTGGGCCAGAATCCCTGTGGAACACTCAACACCTTGGACAGTCTATGCACCGATGAATTGAGGCTGTTCTGAGGACAAAGGGGGGCTGCAACTCAATATTAGGAAGGTGTTCCTAATGTTTTGTACACAGTGCATATCAGATAAAGATGGTGGTGATGATGAATGTATTTGAATAACTGTATTGAAGTTAATTGATCTGGTGGCAGGTAGCCTAGAGGTTAACAGTGTTGGGCCAGTAACTGAAAGGTTGCTGGTTTGAATCCTGAGCCGACTAGGTGAAAAATCTGTCAGTGTGCCCTTGAGCAAGGCAATTAACCCTTATTTGTCTTGTAAATCGCTCTGGATAAGAACATCTGCTAAATGACAAGAATGTAATGAAAAATAATGTTTGTACATACATGTTTTTTCTCCTGTGTATAATTAAATGAAATAAACTGTTTTGAAGTAAAATACTGTATATACAATACACAACATTACCACTGTGTTTACCCTGGCCAGAGGGACAGGGCCATAGTAAGCTAGACTATGTAGCTGCTGTTGTTAGTAGCCTACAGTTTCCATGCAATAACACATGTCAGATCACTAATTATTAGGTGTACAGGCTGCTACATTTATACAAGAGTTTCTGCCTGTGTCTGTCAGGAGTGGTGTTATCAGGCTAAATAACTACTATTATGTTGTTTTTGGTTTGCTAGTTGCACCAGTAGCATGGTATTTTCCTGCAATGGTAGTGACCAAAAAACATATGTTTTTTATTGTACTAGGCCTAGGAACATAGAAGAAACTGACAGATGTGTCATAATAGCCTGGAAGTAAAGCTGCACTGGGAGACACATTTGAAATGGATTACATGCAGCTGGGTGGAAATAATCACAGTAAAATGTTATTTAAATGTATTGTTGGAAGGACTGTGGTCACCATTCATGTAATACATTAAATATATACATCAGATGGTATTGGGGAGCTATTTCATAGGGTTTTCATGGGTACATTATTTTCCCATTTCAATCTTTTACCAACCAACCCTATGCTTGGTGGGACTGTTATGGGCAGAGCAGACCACCTGATATGCCCTTAAATATTGTGATTATCAACCTGGAATTAAAATGTAAGAGGACCAGTGCTTCTACAGTGAAACATCTCACATCTGTGCTGTTTGAGAGAGATGTTGTTAGACTACATTGTATCATTGTTTCCTCTTCTGAGTGCACTGGTGGGGAACAACAATTTCAATTCACCGAGACAATGAGTCCTTCAAGTTTAACA
Organism: Salmo salar; assembly: GCF_965601325.2. Taxonomy (NCBI): domain Eukaryota; kingdom Metazoa; phylum Chordata; class Actinopteri; order Salmoniformes; family Salmonidae; genus Salmo; species Salmo salar. The sequence continues at coordinate 89,716,893 of NC_138306.1, read as the reverse complement.
CTATATACACACACACGTTTGAATTATCTGAATGATGATGATGGTGAAGGGGAAGACTGAATTGACTATATACACAACGGGGATTGGTAACTAGGTTTGGCCTCCAATCAATTTGTTGCTGAGCTGGTAGCTAGTCTGCAGGCCAGAACATAATTATCCTATTAACAAATAGCCTATAGCTGCCCAATTCATAGTCCTACACATTTAACATGTGGTTAGTGGGCTAATCAATCCAATGACCATAACTTAATAATGTTGATCTGATTACAGTGGTAAAATCAACAATGTCTATATTAATAGTCCTACCTGTTCTATTAAAATATATGGTTGATTTTACAAATACAGGCATGTTAAATGTTTTGGAAAATGAAAACTCTTGAAACTGCTTTTTCTCTGAATATCTTCTTCACTCTCTCTGGAAACAAGATCTAATAGTGGCTGAGACCAAACTATTTAACAATTAAAGATTTTTATCGGTTTCTCTGAATACCTGAGGGGAAATGTCATTACCACTAAAATTAGCTATTTTAGTTGAAAATGAAATTACAGAAATTGCGCCTAAGGTGTTTAATATAACATTTCACATGAATTGTATATATTTTTTTTTACTATTTGGAAGTGTTCTTAATTATATGTATTCATCATTGTCATGTCTAAATATCAATACATGCCTTGATTATACTCAGAAACATGTATTTACCACATCAAAATCTTAATTTCTAAAGTAATGTAAAATATTATCTTAAGAACAAGTATAAAAGGTTCACATATGGGAAAAATAATTTATATCAGTTGTAATTTAATAACCTTTTCCACAGAAATATGTACCGTGATGGTAATGACTTAGCGTTGTGGTAATAGAGTGTGGTGGAAATGACATTTCATATAAAACAACTGATGAAAAATACCATGAAACATTTTAATGTCACAGTAGTACATGTTTAATTTGATTGAAGATATAGAACAGACCATTTGTTCCAATTCATCCCAAAGGTGTTCGATGGGGTAAGGGTCAGGGCTCTGTGCGGGCCAGTCAAGTTCTTCCACACAGATCTCAACAAACCGCTTCTGTATGGACCTTGCTTTGTGCACGGGGACACTGTCATGCTGTAACAGGAAAGGGCCTTCCCCAAAACTGTTGCCACAAAGTTGGAAGCACTGAATCATCTAGAATGTCATTGTCTGCTGTAGCGTTAAGATTTTCTTTCACTGGAACTACTTGAAATGAATTCTTTCTCACCCTTGGTAGTTACTAACCCTTGTGATAGTGGCAGTTTGGAACTCGGTAGTGAGTTGTCATGTCTAAATGTTGTCATTTAACCTTAACCCAGCAATAACTATAGTAAGTCACATGAATAGACATCAAAATCACTCAACCATCCTAACACAATACAACATGTAATGATCTTATTTAGTGTTCAATTTCAACTGAACCATGATCATATATGTCATTTGTTTGTCTTTCCAGGTCTTACGGCAAGTATAAATGTATGAACTAACACATTTTGTCATTACCACCACATTCTGTCTTTACCATCACAGTTCATTATGTGGTGGTAATGACGTGTGGTGGGAATGACATTTTACGACATTTGGTCATAAATAGCAGGGAATCTAGCAGGCTAACTCCAGTTGAACAGCTAGCATACAATATATCCTAAATACACATAATTAAAACAATTTCAAAAATTAACATAATGTGATGGAATTATAGACTATTTGGTTATGACCAAATCGACTCCATGACATCCATGTCACTATTCATATCCATGGTAACCAAGTACAAACTTTTGAAAAAAGGTTATTGTCATGTAGTTAATGACACAATACTTAGAGACGACTGTATTAAGTGTAATACATAGAAGAATGTCAAAAGTCTGGGTGTGAGACAGAACAAAAACAGTGAAATCCAGACATGCTGAAAAAGAGTTGAAGGTTATTTTAGTATCTACTTAATGGATATGAAATAAACCAAATCTAAATTAACATTTTATCTTAAAAATCGAACCCTGAGACACAAAAAGGCCCATTGTGAAGAGGGCACAACAAAACCTATTCCTCTCAGGAGACTGAAAAGATTTGGCATGGGTCCTCAGATCCTCAAAAGGTTCTACAGCTGCACCATCGAGAGCATCCTGACTGGTTGCATCACTGCCTGGTATGGCAACTGCTCGGCCTCCGAATGCAAGGCACTACAGAGGGTAGTGCGTACGGCCCAGTACATCACTAGGGCCAAGCTTCCTGCCATCCAGGACTTCTATAACAGGCGGTGTCAGAGGAAGGCCCTAAAAATTGTCAAAGACTCCAGCCACCCTAGTCATAAACTGTTCTCTCTGCTAACGCATGGCAAGCGGTACTGGAGCGCCAAGTCAAGATCCAAGAGGCTTCTAAACAGCTTCTACCCCCAAGCCATAAGACTCCTGAACAGCTAGTCAAATGGCTACCCAGACTATTTGCATTGCTGCCCCCCCCCCCCCTTTTATGCTGCTGCTACTCTCTGTTATTATCTATGCATAATCACTTTAATAACTCCACCTACATGTACATATTACCTCAATTACCTTGACTAACCGGTGCCCCGCACATTGACTCTGTACCAGTACCCCATGCATATAGCCTCGCTATTGTTATTTTACTGCTGCTCTTTAATAATTTGTAACTTTTTTTTTTTTTTTCTTCTTAAAACTGCATTGTTGGTTAATCATCGTCTGATCCCGTTAGCGGGATCAAAATCCAGCGAAAAATCATATCGCCAATTAGCATTAAAAAAAATCATAATTAAAAAAATATTTTTTTTTTATTTTATTTTTTTATAGATACACCTCTCCTGAATCGACCCACGTCGTCCGATTTCAAAAAGGTTTTACAGGAAAAGCAAATCATTAGATTATGTTAGATGAGTCCATCGTAAAAAGAAGCAACATAGCCATTTTCCGACCAACCACTTGCATCACAAATAACCAAAAACAGCTAAATGCAGCACTAACCTTTCACAAACTTCATCAGATGACACACCTAGGACATCATGTTATACAATGCATGCATTCTTTTGTTCAATAAAGGTCATATTTATATATAAAAACAGCATTTTACATCGGCGCGTAAAAGTTGACTGACTATTTTCCCCTCAAATGCGTCCCGGGAAACAGCGCATAATTCCATTTATTACTATTCGAAAACGATTTTTTAAATGTATATTGTCAATCTAACATTTATAGATGAATATCTCTTGAGAAAACCTGTCATACCAGATTTTAAATTAACTTTACTGGGTAATCACACTTTGCGATAAAAGGAGATGCGATACACAGAAAATGAGCTAATAAACCGAGCTCGGCGCCATCTTGGAACAATCGCATGTCACATCTCATCTTGTATAATATTGTCAATAATCGCCTACCTTTAGTTGTCTTCATCAGAAAACACTTCCAGGAATCCCAGGTCCACAACAGATGTATTTTCGGTCGAAAAAGTCCATCATTTATGTTCCATTAGCTTTCTGTTGTTAGCGCGTCTGAATGCTGTATCCAAATACTCTGCCGGGCGCGGCACAGCCGTTTCGAAATGAAACGTTTTTTTCCCATTTAGGTTCGTTCAAACATGTCAAACGTTGTAAAACATTAATCTTCAGGGCCTGTAACACCAAGAGAGCCAATAAGATTCGAGGGGGATGATTTCATTGTGTTTCAAACCGTTTACAAAGGTGGGGGTAGACATGGCCGCCGGCGTCATAATGGTGATGGCCCATCCCGTGACCAATTTCCAACGCGTCTCATTCACTGAGTTTCGACTGTATAAGGCTCAAACCACTGTGAAAAGACTGGCGACATCTAGTGGAAGCAATAGGAAGTGCTCACTGAACCATTGTTAACGGTGTGATTAATAGGGAAAGATGAGAAGTCGAGTCCACAATTCTGAATTCCACTTCCTGTTTCAATCGGTCTCGGGGTTTTGACTGCCATAGGAGTTCTGTTATACTCACAGACACCATTCAAACAGTTTTAGAAACTTTAGGGTGTTTTCTATCCATATATAATAAGTATATGCATGTCCTAGCTTCTGAGTTTGATTAGTAGGCCGTTGAAAATGGGAACGAATTTTTTTAAAAATGCGCTGTGGCGCCCCCTATCCTAGGGTATCCTCAAGAGGTTTTAAGGGCTTGTAAGTAAGCATTTCACTGTAAGGTTGTATTCGTTGTATTCAGCGCATGTGACATAAAATTGTATTTGATCACCCATATTCATCGTATTTCTCCAATTTCAAACCAGTGTGACTTGTTTGTAACGAGACTGTCGCTGTTTGCAAAGAGTTCAATCTGAGATGTCATTATGAATCTAAGCATGGTACTTTCAGAAGTAGATGTTCCACCCCAGAAGTCCGACACAGAAAGGAAGGCCTAAGGAGTGAACACCCTATGTGCTTTACAGTGGCGATTTTAGCATGTACATATTTTATTGTTATTTAACCTTAATTTAACTAGGCGGTTCTTATCGACTTAAACAAATCCACAAGGAGTCAGTAGAAACCATATTTGTTTAAGCAAGTCAGTCATATCAGCAGTAAATGAGGCTGAATTAACTGTTTAGCTGCCAGACGAGGCTCCTGTGGCTGATAGCCAGGTGCAGCGGTGGTAAGGATTCACTCCATGGTGCTGACAGCAACGCTCAAGCATTATGTTGGACTAACTAAAATTCAAATGGTTTATTTGAGCTGTTCTTTCCATAATATGGACTTGGTATTTTACCAAATCTTCTGTATACCACCCAGTGGCGTAGCTTTAGCCGGTGCAGCCGGTGCGAATGCACCAGGGCCCGCAGCGTACATGAGCCCTGATCTGTGGAGACACGGGCCCATATGTAATTCAATACCGCCCTACCGTGCCCAAGTATTAATTTTTGACATGGGTCCATCATGCCCACAATTTGAGAAGATTGTTCTTTAATGTAGGCTAAATGATAAATGATCCCACTGATGGTTTCACCAACAATTTATTTTTTGTCACTATATAAGTCAACATGATATTTTAGTGTATTGATGATAATAAATCAATACATTTTCTAAATAAAATCATATTTTTCAATAGTTTCAATACCATTTTAAGATAATGAAATGCAATCTGGGATTCATTGTGCAAACACTCTCCAAAGCGTTGTTGTTTCTGTCATCGTTTTAACCTCTATGGGCTAGGTTGGACGTTTGCGTCCCACCCTAGTCAACAGCGAGTGGAATCCCGTGGCGCGATATTCAAATACCTTAGAAATGCTATTACTTCAATTTCTCAAACATATGACTATTTTACACCATTTTAAAGACAAGACTCTCGTTAATCTAACCACACTGTCCGATTTCAAAAAGGCTTTACAACGAAAGCAAAACATTAGATTATGTCAGCAGAGTACCCAGCCAGAAATAATCAGACACCCATTTTTCAAGCTAGCATATAATGTCACAAAAACCCAGAAGACAGCTAAATGCAGCACTAACCTTTGATGATCTTCATCAGATGACACTCCTAGGACATTATGTTATACAATACATGCATGTTTTGTTCAATCAAGTTCATATTTATATCAAAAACCAGCTTTTTACATTAGCATGTGAATTGCATTCCCACCAAACACTTCCGGTGAATTTACTAAATTACTCACGATAAACGTTCACAAAAAACATAACAATTATTTTAAGAATTATAGATACACAACTCCTTTATGCAATCGCTATGTCCGATTTTAAAATAGCTTTTCGGTGAAAGCACATTTTGCAATATTCTGAGTAGATAGCCCGGCCATCACAGGCTAGCTATTTTGACACCCACCAAGTTTGGTACTCACCAAACTCAGATTTACTGTAAGAACAATTGGATTACCTTTGCTGTTCTTCGTCAGAATGCACTCCCAGGACTTCTACTTCAATAACAAATGTTGGTTTGGTTCCAAATAATCCATAGTTATATCCAAATAGCGGCGTTTTGTTCGTGCGTTCAAGACACTATCCGAAGGGTAATGAAGGGTGACACGCCTGGCGCGTTTCGTGATAAAAAATTTCAAAATATTCCATTGCCGTACTTCGAACCATGTCAAACGCTGTTTAAAATCAATTTTTATGCTTTTTTTCTCGTAAAATAGCGATAATATTCCGACCTGGAAACCTTGTTTTCGTTCAAAGACTGAAAATGTAAACATGGAGTCGTCTCGTGCACGCGCACCCCAGTCTCATTGTTCTCAGATCGACCACTTACCAAATGCGCTACTGTTTTTCAGCCATGGCCTGCAAAGTCATCATTCAACGTCCTGGCGCCTTCTGAGAGCCTATGGGAGCATTAGAAAATGTCACGTTATGCCAGAGATCCCCTGTTTTGGATAGAGATGACAAAGAAGGCCAAGAAATGGTCAGAGAGGGCGCTTCCTGTTTGGAATCTTCTCAGGTTTTGCCCTGCCAAATGAGTTTTGTTATACTCCCAGACACCATTCAAACAGTTTTAGAAACTTTAGGGTGTTTTCTATCCAAATCAAACAATTATATGCATATTCTAGTTACTGGGCAGGAGTAGTAACCAGATTAAATCGGGTACGTTTTTTATCCGGCCGTGCAAATACTGCCCCCTATCCCCAACAGGAACAGTTGAGCTAGCTATCAAGAGACAACTGCTACAGGCCAAAATGCTACAGGCCAAAGATGCAGACCTGCACAGGGCAGTTAGCCTACTCAAGGACATTATAGAGGTCCTGTCCGGATTCCGACAGGATTTTGAGAAGGTCAAAGTCACTGCAAAGACCCTTGCCGACAATTGGGGAGCTCAGAAGTCTTTTGAAGACACTCGGAGAAGGAAGGCAAGGAAGGCGAGGCATCATTTTGATGAGCTATACGAGGACGAGTGTTTGATGGGGAGAGTAGTTTTAGAGTCAACGTCTTTAATGCAAACCTTGACATCGTTATTCACCAGCTGTCAAACAGATTGTAAAGCCTGCGGGTAACATCGAGTCTGTCTGACTCCATCCATCCCACTACCCTGGTCAACGCAGATGATGATGCGCGCTACGAGACGGCAAGCCGGCTGGGTGAACATTACAGCAAAGATATATCAGCAAGCTTGGGGCGGCAGGTAACCTTGGCCCTCATGGTTCCCCATTGTTAGATCTAAACTCAGCAGAAAAAGAAGCGTCCTCTCACTGTCAACTGCATTCATTTCCAGCAAACTTAACATGTGTAAATATTTGTATGAACATAAGATTCAACAACTGAGACAAACTGAACAAGTTCCACAGACATGTGATGAACAGAAATTGAATAATGTGTCCCTGAACAAAGGGGGGTCAAAATCAAAAGTAACAGTCAGTATCTGGTGTGGCCATCAGCTGCATTAAGTACTGCACTGCATCTCCTCCTCATGGACTGCACCAGATTTGCCAGTTCTTGCTGTGAGATGTTACCCCACTCTTCCACCAAGGCACCTGCAAGTTCCCGGACATTTCTGGGGGGAATGGCCCTAGCCCTCACCCTCCGATCCAACAGATCCCAGACGTGCTCAATGGGATTGAGATCCGGGCTCTTCGCTGTCCATGGCAGAACACTGACATTCCTGTCTTGCAGGAAATCACGCACAGAACGAGCAGCATGGCTGGTGGCATTGTCATGCTGGAGGGTCATGTCAGGATAAGCCTGCAGGAAGGGTACCACATGAGGGAGGAGGATGTCTTTCCTGTAACGCACAGCGCTGTGATTGGCTGCAATGACCCTCCACCTCCAAATCAATCCCGCTCCAGAGTACAGGCCTTGGTGTAACGCTCATTCCTTCGACGATAAACGCGAATCCGACCATCACCCCTGGTGAGACAAAACCGCGACTCGTCAGTGAAGAGCACTTTTTGCTAGTCCTGCCTGGTCCAGCGATGGTGGGTTTGTGCCCATAGGCGACGTTGTTGCCGGTGATGTCTGGTGAGGACCTGCCTTACAACAGGCCTACAAGCCCACAGTCCAGCCTCTCTCAGCCTATTGCGGACAGTCTGAGCACTGATGGAGGGATTGTGCGTTCCTGGTGTAACTCGGGCAGTTGTTGTTGCCATCCTGTACCTGTCCCGCAGGTGTGATGTTCGAATGTTCCGATCCTGTGTAGGTGTTGTTACACGTGGTCTGCCACTGTGAGGACGATCAGCTGTCCGTCCTGTCTCCCTGTAGCACTGTCTTAGGCGTCTCACGGTACGGACATTGCAATTTATTGCCCTGGCCACATCTGCAGTCCTCATGCCTCCTTGCAGCATGCCTAAGGCACGTTCACACAGATGAGCAGGGACCCTGGGCATCTTTCTTTTGGTGTTTTTCAGAGTCAGTAGAAAGGCCTCTTTAGTGTCCTAAGTTTTCATAACTGTGACCTTAATTGCGTACCGTATGTAAGCTGTTAGTGTCTTAACGACTGTTCCACAGGTACATATTAATTGTTTATGGTTCATTGAGCAAGCATGGGAACCAGTGTTTAAACCCTTTACAATGAAGATCTGTGAAGTTATTTGAATTTTTACAAATTATCTTTGAAAGACAGGGTCCTGAAAAAGGGGCGTTTCTCTTTTTTTGCTGAGTTTAGTTTACTATTGATATTTCCTGGCAACTTTTACTCCACTACATTCCTAAAGAATATATGTACTTTTTGCTCCCATACATTTTCACTGACACCCAAAAGTACTTGTCACATTTCGAATGCTCAGGCAGGAGAGCAATATGGTCCAATTCATGCGTTGTCATCGCTACTCCCTCTGATCTGTCAGACTCACTAAACACAAATGTTGCATTTGTAAATGATCCCTGAGTGTTGGAGTGTGCCCCTGGCCGTCCATAAATAAATAAAAACAGTCTGGTTTGCTTAAAGATGCGTTATGCAGAAATCCCTCCTCCATTTCCTGTTTGCATGAATTTGAATAATACGGATTTCAGTTTGTGACAAACCAAGCGGTGTGGAGAATCATTGTACCATCTAAACTGCTGTGAAATAACTTTTCCATAACCACAAATATTGTACAGTGCATTTGGAAAGTATTCAGACCCCTTTACTTTTCCCACATTTTATTACGTTACAGCCTTATTCTAAAATGTATTAAATCGTTTTTTTCCCCTCATCAATCTACACACAATACTCCATAATGACAAGGTAAAAACTGAAATACCACATTTACATAAGTACTCAGACCCTTTCCTCAGTACTTTGTTGAAGTACCTTTGGCAGCGATTACAGCCTTGAATCTTCTGTCGTATGACGCTACAAGCTTGGCACACTTGTATTTGGGGAGTTTCTCCCATCTCCACAGAGGAACTCTGGAACTCTGTCAGAGTTAATACTTATGTAAAATGTTAGTTTGTTTTTAATACATTTGCAAAAATGTTAACTTGTTTTCGCCTTTTAATACTTGGTATTGTGTGTAGATTGATGAGGATTTTTTTTTATTTAATCCATTTTCGAATAAGGCTGTAACGTAACAGTGGAAAAACTCAAGGGGTCTGAATACTTTCCCGAATTCACTGTAGTTATCCTCTATTCAGGTGTACAAAACCAAAAGTAAAAGACAATAACTAAACTTAGGAAGGGAAAGCATAGAAATATCACACACAGAACAGATCTACCGCTTCTTAGACTTGCTTTCAATGAGACTGACAGATCTATAACTCACATTTATATGTGCATTTGGTCGGGTTGCCCAAAAAGTTACATATTGTAGCTTTAATGTAAGGAATTTGATGTATAGCAGTTATTTTTTACTTTTACTCATAACTAACCATTGGTTATGAGCGAAATAATACAGCGAAGACAAGGTTATTCAGGAAAATAGTACATAGTGCTGCCTAAAACATACTGCAAACTTGTACTAAATGGTTTTTGAGTCATTTATATGAATTTAGGAAATCTACTATAGATTAAGTGCACTTACGTTGTGTAATTTAAGGTATGTGTGTCTGATGTGAATTCAGGTTTTGTTTTCAGTGTTTAGTTACCTGATCTATTGAAATTAGATAACTGAACAAGAAAAAATTGAATATTATTTTAGAGAATAAAGAATGTGCCAGAACTGTGAAGACAATAAGTTTTTTGTGTCCGTTTCTCTTTATTACTACAGGCCGACTCAGATTAAGTCTGAGGCCGGTAACATCAACAGTGAGGACAAACCCAGCCTGCCTCTCTCCTTCCACACTGAGTCCAAACCTACAGTCACTGGGTCCTGATTGTGACAGTGGAGCCCAGTTTGTACTGCAGGATCCAGAGATGGCATCAGTGAAGCTGGAAGACTGCAGTCAAACACTGGAGCTGAATGTTAACATTAAAGATGAAGAAGTGGAGGACAAGATTGGGATATCTGTTAATCATGGTAACAGCAGGTTCTATCTATAAGTTATCTTAAGTTAGACCTCCATTCGTTATGACCCAGTCTACTTCTAGGTTAAATTCTGTAATTCTGACATCACATATCCCTGAGAAACTCCAGACTGCGCAACAAAGTTTGTTTTTCATTCCAACTTCCCACTGTCGTGTCTTTGGGGTACCATTAAACTGAAGACATGTTTATCAATTAACTCCCTGTAATTATTATCACGCGATTAAACTGATTAATCGTTTAATTGTAATTAACTAGGAGATCGGGGCACCAAGGAAAATATTCAGATTACAAAGTTATAATTTTCCTAATATAACTTTCCTATATTATAATATTATATTATATTATAGGCCGATTATCTTCTGGTTTAAATGGTGTATTTTACCTCGCGTCCAGTCTCATTCCAAACGTCGTAAATTGATGTATCTGCACGAACCCAGTCTTTACTAAAATCATCCATACATCAATTGTCTTAAAATCATTTATTTACTACACTAAGTAATTAACAGAAAACATACAAACAGTAATTATCGTCACAAAGGATTGGTAGAGTAATGTGCCCTAATGGCTAACAGGCATGGCTGGTCTGTTAGACAATGGGTCATAAATGGTCAGCTGAGGAGGTACACAGAGTTCATTAATATTAACAATTGAACGCTCACTCATTCGGGAACAATTGCAATCAATATATATTTACGCTCAGTGTGTCGTCGGGATCCTTGTTGGAGCGTCGTTCTGATGGAGAGCTCTCTCTCTCTCTCTCTCTCTCTCAGAATGGATCTTTCAAAGCGACATTCATTAATGTCGTTATAGAATGGATGTTTCGTTGGTCTTCAGGTTCAATGATATAATTTACTTAGCTGCAGACTAATAATTAATATCAAAGACTTGTTCTTATTCTGTCGGTATCAATAGTCTAAAAGTTAACCACGTGGTATGGTTCACTTTCAGTAGAGTACTTGGATGGTCAAACCTATTGGCCAACTTCTCGCAATGGAGTGGAGGCCTGGTCTGAAGAAAGTAAATCAGGGTATAGTTTTATAGTGAACATGTCACGTGACGCCTGGGCCTGTCTGTGTCCCTGGGGGGCGTGCCGATGACTGAGTTAAGCTTGGTACAGAAATACAATTCTATCACATTAACATCAGTACATAGCATCTCAATGTATTACAAATAGCTTTATCCTTATTAATACATTTTATACAACCATGTGGATGCAAGTCTCATCGCTGAGGCTATTATATAAACAGTTTTATGGTAATATGGCTATATTGTCTCTTCTGAGTATCACAAAATTGTACCAAGCGGACCAGTTCGTAGCTGGATTCTTCACCAATCTTCCATACCTTCTCCAGAACACAAATGTCATTCGGTTCCCCAATTCTGTGAGTTGGAAGAATTTCCTGTGTCTCTCTATGGGACCCCTCTGTGTCTCAACTGGGCCATGTGGTTGTAAGATTCTTCTCTTAGAGTTTTTACAACCCTTTCACACAGGGCCTGGGTGGGGGAAGGTTGGTTGGGGGATGGTGCAAGGGGGGGGGGGGGGGGGGGGGTCAACTGTCCTCCCTGTACTCAAAGAGGCCAACGTCATGACACCACTGTACATGAAAAGTTGCTGTAGAACTGTTTCATGATGAACAGTTTCAATGAGAAGGTAGATGTTATTTCATGCTACTGACACTTGCATGGTTTGATACCAGTATTGTCAACATTTAAAAAAATGCAAATTCAGTTAATTGAACACTGAAATTAGTTATTGTCAAACCTTTGAAAAGAGGAAATTTGGAATTGGAATTTGGTTTACTTTCTGAATTAACAGCACTAGAAATAGAATTGATGGTTGCTAACTTGTCATCCTCCACTCACTATCACATCATTTTCACTCCTTTTGCCCCTATTTTGCCTTCAACTCTTATCCACTTTTAGAATTAGTTTTATTCCCTTTTGTATTGAACAGCCTACTGATATAAAGTCATATGTATATCTCATCAACTGACTGGTTCTTCTGATGTTGTTCACACAGGAGACTATGTTGAGACATTCTCTACATCCAGAGAGCAACAACAGGAAGATCACAGACCTAAGAGGTCTCACCACTGCCCACATTGTGAGGAGATTTTCCCAATTCTATCAAAACTAGAAATGCACCTAAAAATACACACAAGAGATCATCTGTATTCCTGTACTGACTGTGGAAAAAGCTTCAAAACATCAAGGTCTCTGACAGTTCATCAGAGAACACACACAGGAGAGACGCCTTACTCTTGCTCCGAATGTGGAAAAAGTTTCTCTCAACAGAGCAGTTTAAAAACACACCAACGTATACATAAAGGAGAGAAGCCTTACTCCTGCTCTGACTGTGGGGTCAGTTTCTCTGGATTGGATACCTTAAAAACACACAAACATATACATACAGGAGAGAAGCCATATTCCTGCTCTGACTGTGGGAAGACATTTTCTCAACTGGTCCATTTAAATGCACACCAACGTATACATACAGGAGAGAAGCCTTACTTCTGCTCTGACTGTGGAAAGAGTTTCTCTCCAGAGAGCAGATTAAAATCACACCAGCGTATACATACAGGAGAGAAGCCTTACTCCTGCTCTGACTGTGGGAAGTGCTTCACAACATCATCTGCAATAAATGTTCATCAGAGAACACACACAGGAGAGAAGCCTTACTTCTGCTCTGACTGTGGAATGAGTTTTTCCCGATTGAATACCTTAAACTGTCACCAGCTAATACATACAGGACAGAAGCCTTACTTCTTCTCTGACTGTGGGAAGAATCTCTCTACAGAGCAGCTTAAAATCACACCAACCTATACATACAGGAGAGAAGCCTTACTCTTGCTTTGACTGTGGGAAGAGTTTCTCTCGACAGGGCAGCTTAAAATCACACCAACGGCTACACACGAGAGAAGCCTTACTCCTGCTCTGACTGTGGGAAATGCTTCAAAACATCAGCTGAGCTGAAAGTTCATCAGCTAACACACACAGGAGAGAAGCCTTTTTCAGATTAAAACTTTACATTTTGGGTGGATTGACAATGGACCCATGTTTTAAACTATCCTCCTTTTAAATGAAGTCATACAGAGTTGGCTACAATGTCATCCTCCAGATAAATTACATCAAATAATATGGCTAAACTCCAATGTACTGATAGATTTAAAAAAATCGATTTTCTTGTAAAAGAAATTGTATATCTATGAAGGACATTGTAAACAAGAACAGTCAAATGATGTCACACAACTAACAACAGCGTATGGAGGTGTATACACAATACAAGATAACCAACTCATCGTGGCTCTGCCACAAAATTGGAAGAGTCAATTACTTAAGAAATTAAACAATTTGTCTAGTTTTCTCCCATTTAAAATCAGAAATGGCTTAAAATTATTAGTATAAATTGAAAAATGTATCAGTTTCACTGAGTCAAAATGTTTGACAGCAATACGGTATAAAATGCAAGCAATTTGGAAACAGGTTTTTGAGGTCCCAATACTTTGGCATCGGGTCTATGAACTGACATAACTATTGACACTGCAGTCCCATTCGCTTCGATATAAGCTATTATACAACATACTTGTTACAAAAAGAATGCTCAATATATGGGGCATAGAACAGTCAGCCCTGTGCAGACTCTGCCACGAGGAAACAGAATCAATAGGACAGTCAGCCCTGTGCAGACTCTGCCACGAGGAAACAGAATCAATAGAACAGTCAGCCCTGTGCAGACTCTGCCACGAGGAAACAGAATCAATAGAACAGTCAGCCCTGTGCAGACTCTGCCACGAGGAAACAGAATCAATAGGACAGTCAGCCCTGTGCAGACTCTGCCACGAGGAAACAGAATCAATAGGACAGTCAGCCCTGTGCAGACTCTGCCACGAGGAAACAGAATCAATAGGACATATTTTCTGGTACTGTCCATCGGTGGCTCGCTTTTGGAGTCAGGTCCAGGAATGGTTGTGGCGTCATATTATCAGGGTTAAGATGGACTTGCAAACTGTATTGTTAAGGGATCTGAAAAACCACGATCAGTCAGTGGGTAATATCATTATACTCTGGGGTAAAGTATTTATTTTTAGGGCGATATGGTAGAAATGTTACAAATAGGGAGGTTCAGGACCCTCGGGTGACATCACAGTCAAATGGAGACATGTATTGCCAAGTGAAATAGCAAAATGGCATACTGGAAAAGGTGGGTTAATCTGTGGACATCGGAGGGTTGGAGTTCAGATCAGAATGAATGGCAATATATGTATAATATACTGCTCAAAAAAATAAAGGGAACACTTAAACAACACATCCTACATCTGAATGAAAGAAATAATCTTTTAAATACTTTTTTCTTTACATAGTTGAATGTGCTGACAACAAAAATCACACAAAAATAATCAATGGAAATCCAATTTATCAACCCATGGAGGTCTGGATTTGGAGTCACACTCAAAATTAAAGTGGAAAACCACACTACAGGCTGATCCAACTTTGATGTAATGTCCTTAAAACAAGTCAAAATGAGGCTCAGTAGTGTGTGTGGCCTCCACGTGCCTGTATGACCTCCCTACAACGCCTGGGCATGCTCCTGATGAGGTGGCGGATGGACTCCTGAGGGATCTCCTCCCAAACCTGGACTAAAGCATCCGCCAACTCCTGGACAGTCTGTGGTGCAACGTGGCATTGGTGGATGGAGCGAGACATGATGTCCCAGATGTGCTCAATTGGATTCAGGTCTGGGGAACGGGTGGGCCAGTCCATAGCATCAATGCCTTCCTCTTGCAGGAACTGCTGACACACTCCAGCCACATGAGGTCTAGCATTGTCTTGAATTAGGAGGAACCCAGGGCCAACCGCACCAGCATATGGTCTCACAAGGGGTCTGAGGATCTCATCTCGGTACCTAATGGCAGTCAGGCTACCTCTGGCGAGCACATGGAGGGCTGTGCGGCCTCCCAAAGAAATGCCACCCCACACCATGACTGACCCACCGCCAAACCGGTCATGCTGGAGGATGTTGCAGGCAGCGGAACGTTCTCCACGGCGTCTGCAGACTCTGTCACGTCTGTCACGCGCTCAGTGTGAACCTGCTTTCATCTGTGAAGAGCACAGTGGCCAATTTGCCAATCTTGGTGTACTCTGGCAAATGCCAAATGTCCTGCACGGTGTTGGGCTGTAAGCACAACCCCCACCTGTGGACCTCAGGCCCTCATACCACCCTCATGGAGTCTGTTTCTGACCGTTTGAGCAGACACATGCACATTTGTGGCCTGCTGGAGGTCATTTTGCAGGGCTCTGGCAGTGCTTCTCCTGCTCCTCCTTGCACAAAGGCGGAGGTAGCGGTCCTGCTGCTGGGTTGTTGCCCTCCTACGGCCTCCTCCACATCTCCTGATGTACTGGCCTGTCTCCTGATAGCGCCTCCATGCTCTGGACACTATGCTGACAGACACAGCAAACCTTCTTGCCACAGCTCGCATTGATGTGCCATCCTGGATGAGCTGCACTACCTGAGCCACTTGTGTGGGTTGTAGACTCCGTCTCATGCTACCAATAGAGTGAAAGCACCGCCAGCATTCAAAAGTGACCAAAACATCAGCCAGGAAGCATAGGAACTGAGAAGTGGTCTGTGGTCCCCACCTGCAGAACCACTCCTTTATTGGGGGTGTCTTGCTAATTGTCTATAATTTCCACCTGTTGTTTATTCCATTTGCACAACAGCATGTGAAATTTATTGTCAATCAGTGTTGCTTCCTAAGTGGACAGTTTGATTTCACAGAAGTGTGATTGACTTGGAGTTACATTGTGTTGTTTAAGTGTTTGAGCAGTGTATTTATTTACAGGTACCGTAGATGTGAGCAAAAATAGCTGTATGTAGCAGTAGAAGTATTGTTGTCTGTTGGTTTACTCCAACCAGGGGAGGGACGGTAGGGTCAACCAGTGACCTAAGCAACTTTGAGCGTGGTATGATAGTTGCCAGGTACGTGACTTTGAGCGTGGTATGATAGTCGTTGCCAGGTACGTGACTTTGAGCGTGGTATGATAGTCGTTGCCAGGTACGTGACTTTGAGCGTGGTATGATAGTCGTTGCCAGGTACGTGACTTTGAGCGTGGTATGATAGTCGTTGCCAGGTACGTGACTTTCAGCGTGGTATGATAGTCGTTGCCAGGTACGTGACTTTGAGCGTGGTATGATAGTTACCAGGTACGTGACTTTGAGCGTGGTATGATAGTCGTTGCCAGGTACGTGACTTTGAGCGTGGTATGATAGTTGCCAGGTAAGCTGGATCCAGTATCTCAGAAACAGCCACCCTCCTGGGCTTTTCACACATGACAGTGTCTAGGGTTTACAGAGAATGGTGCGACCAAACATCCAGTTAGCAGCAGTCCTGTGGGGGTCGAACACAGCTTGTTGAAGAAAGAGGTCGAAGGGGAATGGCGAGAATTGTGCACACTAACAGGCAGGCCACAAACAGACAAATAATCCCACAGCACAACAAGTGTTGTGCAGAACGGCATCTCGGAATGCTGCAACTTGTCGATCCTTGTCACGGATGGTTCTATTACAGCAGACAACCTTACCGGGTTCCACTCCTATCATCTAACAACAAGGAAGAAGCGGCTCCAGTGGGCACTCCATCAACCCTGGACAATTTGAGGAGTGCAAAAATATTGCCTGGTCTGACGAATCCCAGATCCTGTTGCATCATGCTGATGGCAGAGGCAGGATTTGGCATAAGCAGCATGAGTCTATGGACCCATCCTGCCTGGTGTCAACGGTACAGGCTGGTGGCAGTGGTGTTCCGAGGTCCAATCAGCAGCAACTCTGCTACACAGCTGATGCCTGCTGGACTGTTCATTAACACGGTACTTCATTTTGTTTATCTGTTGGCCCCAGCCTCGAACTCAGGCCCTGTGTGTAGCTAACTGACCCTCTCTGCCCATTCATCACCATTTACCCGTTGTTGTTGTCTTAGCTGTTTACCTGTTGCTGTCTCACCCGTTGTCTTAGCTCTCCCAATCGACACCTGTGATTGCTTTATGCCTTTCTCTAATGTCAATATGCCTTGTAAACTGTTGTTTAGGGCAGCTCTCATTGTTTTATTTTACTGCAGAGCCCCTAGTCCCGCTCAACATGCCTCAGATAGCACCCTTGTCCCACCCCCCACACCTTTCGGAGACTGCACCTAGCTTAACTGGCCTCCAGAGATGCAACCTCTCTCATCGTCACTCAATGCCTAGGTTTACTTCCACTGTACTCGCACCCTATCGTACCCTTGTCTGTACAATATGCCCTGAATCTATCTTACCACGCCCAGAAATCTGCTCCTTTTATTCTCTGTTCCAAAAGCATGAGACGACCAGTTCTTATAGCCTTTAGCCGTACCCTCATCCTACTTCTCCTCTGTTCCTCTGGTGATGTAGAGGTTAACCCAGACCCTGTGTGTCCCCAGGTGCTCTCATTTGTTGACTTCTGCATGCGCTCTCATTTGTTGACTTCTGCAACTGTAAATGCCTTGGAATATTTCACCAGGTAGGCAAGTTGAGAACAAGTTCTCATTTACAATTGCGACCTGGCCAAGATAAAGCAAAGCAGTTCAACACATACAACACAGAGTTACACATGGAGTAAAACAAACATACAGTCAATAATACAGTAGAAAAATAAGTCTATATACAAAGTGAGCAAATGAGGTGAGGTAAGGGAGGTAAAGGCAAAAAAGGGCCATGGTGGCGAAGTAAATACAATATAGCAAGTAAAACACTGGAATGGTAGATTTGTAGTGGAAGAAAGTAGAAATAGAAATAATGATGACCTGACCGAGACAATGGAATATTTTTAAATGTTTTGGCAATTGAATGTTCACTATTTTGGCCTTCGGAATTTTCATTAAAAAGCTTTACAATTATTGTTGTCATTGTCATTATTTATTTAATGTTTTTTATTATTTGAAACCAAACCAACTTTCGAGGCAGGCAACACTGAACCATGAGTGAAAGCATCAGCTGTTCCGGACAACTATATGACCACGCTCGCCGTAGACCTTAAACAGTAAGACCTCTAAACAGGTTAACATTCACAAGGTCGCCGGGGCCAGACGGATTACCATGACGCGTACTCAGAACATGTGCTGACCAGCTGACAAGTGTCTTCAGTGACATTTTCAACCTCTTCCTGACCCAGTCTGCATACCTACATGTTTCAAGCAAACCACCATAGTACCTGTGCCCATGAACATTAAGGTAACCTGTCTAAATGACTATCGCCCTGTAGCACTCACATCTGTAGCCATGAAATGCTTTCAAAGGCTGGTTATGGCTCACACCATCATCCCAGAAACCCTGGACCCACTCCAATTTGTCTACTGCCCCAACAGACGCACAGACGACACGATCTCTTCCCTGTGGCTCAGTTGGTAGAGTATGGTGTGTGCAACGCCAGGGTTGTGGGTTCAATTCCCACGGGGGGCCAGTACAAAAAAACAAAAAAAATGCATGAAATGTATGAATTCACTACTGTAAGTTGCTCTGGATAAGAGCGTCTGCTAAATGACTAAAATATCAATGTAAATCTCTATTGTACTCAACACTGCCCTCTCTCATCTGGATAAAAGGAACACCTATGTAAGAATGATGTTCATAAGGAGCTTATCGAGGACTAAAGGAAACGGACACGACCCCCATTTACATTTACTTGCCTCATCGAGCTATAGCGACTAGTGGCAGGCTGGGCGCCTGCAGGCTGACTTCGGTCGTCAGTTGAACGGTGTTTCCTCAGACACATTGGTGCAGCTGGCTTCTGGGTTAAGTGAGAGGATGTTAAGAAGCGCAGCTTGGTGGGTCATGTTTTGGAGGACGCATGACTCGACCTTTGCCTCTCCCGAGCCAGTTTGGGAGACAAGATCGTAATCAGGAAATTGGGGAGAAAAGGGGGTGTAACAATTAGCCCTCCCCCAAAAAAAGTCTAATACTCCAGCCAACCAAGTCATAGACTGCTCTCTCTGCTACCACAAGGCAAGCGGTACCGGAGCGCTAAGTCTGGGACCAAAAGGCTCTTAAAAAGCTTCTACCCCTAAGCCATAGGACTGTTTTATAGTTAATCAAATGGCTAACCGGACTATTTACATTGACACCCTTTATTAGTTATGTCTTAGTTACAATTAATTATTTAGCACTACTTTACACACACAAACTACACATACACACGCATATTGACTTCACACACAAATACACAGCTGCTACTCTGATTATTATATATCCTGATTGTCTAGTCACTTTTACTCCTACATGCTGTATTACCTCAATTAACCCTACACATTGACTCGGTACAGGTACTCCTTGAACATAGACTCGTTTTTATTGTACTACTTGTACTTTATTTAAAAAATATTAGCCTCAAATTGTATTACTATGCATTGTTGGGAATGGGCTCGTAAGTAAGCATTTCACTGTAAAGTAAATGCGGAAGACATTTCAGTTGAAGGCATTCAGCCCTTTCCCTAAAGTCAATCAGTTGTATTTGGCGCATGTGACCAATAAAATGTGATATCGCTACCAAAAACAATTGTATTTCCCATTCGCACCATAGTAACAAATATAGAGAAGATAGAAACAACTGAATGTGTCTGAATATTACTACACATGTAGAAAACTGATAATCATTACATTCAGCTTCAAAACAGAAAAGCAACCGTGAAATTGTCTCTGATACAACGGACTGCCTGCACTGAAGTCCGTTGACTCAAAGAGTGGACGCCACCATTTTACAATCTAATACAATTTTTTTTACACACAAAAGAAATAACACGTAAAACGAACTCAGAAATGTTAATGGAATCTTTATGAAATAATGTAGATTAATTTACTCAGACAAACCCAGTCGTCTCGAACTATGTGACTTATCACGTCCTTCGCTCGGTTTGACACATAAATAACACATAAAACCTTTACCAAACGTGATAATACCTTGACGGATTTGCAACCTAGCATGTTATGACATGTTATTTCTATATTAGTAAGTTGAAACGTGCTATTACATACCTGTAGTAATACATTTGAAACGGACACAAAACCTTTCGTCTTCACAGCACAGATCTAGTGTTTAGTGGTGGGGAGTCGATTCCTATTTCTGGGTGCCAAGCGGAATCTACTCCTAAGATTCTGTATTTTTGGCATGGTTGGAAACTATTTTCTGTCGTCTACTTCGAGAGGCATAGGTAGGCAGACAGTCAGAACCGTGCGTCGGGCTTCTGTCACAAAAAAAAGTCAATAAAAAGGGGGCAGTTTGGAAAAACGTATCTTGTGTGAATCATCCTCTGGAATAATGTAGGATCCATCTGCTTGGATAATATTTACAAAACCAACGTCTCTAGTAACGCCTGAACGTCTCTAGAAACGCCTGTCCCAATAGGGCTTTAACATGGCAAAGAATAGGTTTATCATCCCATGAGATCTGTCAAAGCCACACACAGCAGAAATATCACTGAAATATTCGAGTTCCTACACAACACCTATATTCAAAGTTTTTAGGAGTCACATTATGTTGACAATCCAAAGGGTGGATTGTTTCAGCATGATATAGATGCAGTTTATATGGTATGTTGGTGGTTGGAGATATCCCTCCAGTGGTGTGGAGGCTGTGCTTTGGCAAAGTGGGTGGGGTTATATCCTACCTGTTTGGCCCTGTCCGGGGGTTTCATCGGATGGGGCCACAGTGTCTCCTGACCCCTCCTGTCTCAGCCTCCAGGGTTTATGCAGCAGTAGTTTATGTGTCAGGGGGCTAGGGTGAGTCTGTCACATCTGGAGTATTTCTCTTGTCTTTTCCGGTGTCCTGTGTGAATTTAAATATGCTCTCTCTAATTCTCTCTTTCTCTCTTTCTCTCTCTCAGAGGACCTGAGCCCTAGGACCATGCCTCAGGACTACCTGGCTTGATGATCCCCAGTTCACCTGGCCGTGCTGCTGTTCCAGTTCCAACTGTTCTGCCTGCAGCTATGGAACCCTGACCTGTTCACCGGACGTGCTACCTGTCCCAGACCTGCTGTCCCAGACCTGCTGGAACCCTGACCTATTCACCGGACGTGCTACCTGTCCCAGACCTGCTGTTTTCAACTCTCTAGAGACAGCAGGAGCGGTAGAGATACTCTCAAAGATCGGCTATGAAAAAGCCAACTGACACTTACTCTTGTGTTACTGACTTGTTGCACCCTCGACAACTACTATGATTATTATTATTTGACCATGCTGGTCATTTATGAACATTTGAACATCTTGGCCATGTGCTGTTATAATCTCCACCCGGCACAGCCAGAAGAGGACTGGCCACCCCTCATAGCCTGGTTCCTCTCTAGGTTTCTTCCTAGGTTTTGGCCTTTCTAGGGAGTTTTTCCTAGCCACCGTGCTTCTACACCTGCATTGCTTGCTGTTTGGGGTTTTAGGCTGGGTTTCTGTACAGCACTTTGAGATATCAGCTGATGTAAGAAGGGCTATATAAATAAATTAGATTTGATTTGATTTGTTTAATGGGGTTGAGAGTTTTTTGGGGAAGGTGTGGTAGAAATAAGTAGGGATATGTTGATTTAAATCATTATTTTACAGTAAAAAATTGGGCAGACCATAAATGATCTCACACTTCAGCACAGGTGGCGGAATGCACCTTAAACGTTTGCTTGCAGACCCCCATGATATCATCGAAGAAGAAGCCAGCTAGGTAGTTTATGCTTGTGGCTAGAAACTTCAGCGAGAATTTGAAACTTTTTTATGCCTGGAGAGAAAGTGGCATGCAGTGTGCGATGCGTGTTCGGCCTTGCGTCCACAGAGACAGGGAGGCATCAGGCCATTCATTGGGAGAAAGACGGACAGAGGAGGCAGACTCAGGAAGGCTAGAAGATGGCGGAGGGGATGTTTTGTTTGAAACTGATGGCGTGTCGAGTGGAGACGAGTGAAGGAATAAAAGGGGAAACTAGAGAAGTGGTCGTGGAGTAAATCCAAGCCTACTTCTGACTGTTCTTTAGATCCATCTAGATACCTGGGAGATCCGTTTGAAGTCTCCATGGTGATGTGTAGGATCCATCTAGATACCTGGGAGATCCGTTTGAAGTCTTCATGGTGATGTGTAGGATCCATCTAGATACCTGGGAGATCCGTTTGAAGTCTCCATGAAAATCATAGATGAGTTAATGGGTCTAAGGTTTTTAAACCATAACATATGCATTAGTGAGAATACTGGTGGCTGGCATATTGGCTTGTCACCATGGTGATGTGTAGAGGTGTAGTGACATGTTTTGAGTAGATAAATAGAAATATACATTTTGAACTTTAAGAAATAAAACAAAAACACATTTACAGTATAGAAACACCAAAAAACAAAGGCTGACCAGCACAAATTAATGGAGAACATTTTCATTAGTAGATCAATTAAGTTCACCACAGTTATCCAAATACATGAATTATCAATGCCTAAAATAACAAATCTACAAAATATAAACGCAACGTAAAGTGTTGGTCCAATGTTTCATGAAGCTGAAATAAAAGATCCCAGAAATTCAACAAGTTCAAATGAGCCTCACAAAGCTGCATTATCATGCTGAAACATGGTGATGGTGGCGGATGAACGGCACAAAAATTGTGTTTGTTGTCCGTAGTTTATGCCTAACAATACCATTACCTCACTGCCACCATCGGGCACTCTGTTCACAACATTCACATCAGCAAACCGCTCGCCCACACAACACCATACATGTGGTCTGCGGTTGAGGCCGGTTGGAGGTACTGCCAAATTCTCAAAAACAATGTTGGAGGCAGCTTATTGTAGGGAAATGAACATTCAATTCTCTGGCAACAGCTCTGGTGGGTATTCCTGCAGTCAGCATGCCAATTGCACATTCCCTTAAAACTTGAGACATCTGTGGCATTGGGTTGTGTGACAAAACTGCACATTTTAGACTGTCCTTTTATTGTCCCCAGCACAAGGTTCACCTGTGTAATGATCATGCTGTTTAATCAGCTTCTTGATATGCCACACCTGTCAGATGGATGGATTATATTGGCAAAGAAAAAATGCTAACTAACAGGGATATATATGCTTTTTGTGCATATGGAACATTTCTGGTCTTGAAACATGGGACCAACACTTTACATGTTGCATTTATATATATTTTTTCAGTGTAGATGTTTCAAAGCATGTTTATCGTTAAACAAAGTTGATTAATAGCAAAAATAATATACCCAAACTAGTGGTGAAAACTGATCATCACACCATCTCTATCTGATACATGTGTCTACCAGCTCATTCCCACAGAAAACTGCAGAAGGACAACACACAGTACCACCCAGTCAACATCACACTCCATTGTTTTAACAAGAGATCCCTCAGAGGGTTTTCAACACTAAGGGCAAATCCAAGGTAATCTCAATATGTTTACAGTAGAATCTAAAACACACCAAAACTGACAAGGTGCATACTGATCAGTAAAGTAAAGACAGGCTAACATTCTATAACACTCCTTTTCCTCCGCACAGTTGTCATGACGTTGGCCTGTGGGTAAGGTTTATGACCCCCCCCCCCCCCCCCATAAATACCTTTCTCTCTTCCCCTCTCTGAATCTACTGAAGGACCTGAATAGCCTGTGTTAAATATAGAGAGTCTGGGAACATCAAACAAATGGGGAAAGGTACCACATATTTTGTTAATAAAACCAGTTGGAAATATGCTTGGGAACGTAATGAGTATGTATGTCAGTTCGGTTGTCATCTGAGACATTATGACTGATGACAGGACGACATAAACTGTATCTGAGAAAGTATACGCCCTCTAGTTATCAGAGTCACATGGAATTGTTATGCAATTGAAATGTTTGATATTGAAAATGTTTGTTAGGAGATGAAATGTAATCCGAATGAGAGATTTGGGTTTTCATAAGGAAAGTGCCCTGCTCGATCAGTGGCCCAACCCTGTGAAGAGACAGGGGTTATAAACGATGAAACACCTCCCTCCCCCTCTCCATTATATAATCCTTTGACGAAAAGATAACCACGTTTGTTCCAGTACGGGAGGTCTGCAGCCTTTACGTTAGAAGGACACACATGTCAAGTACAGAACTAAGCCAACCTCGGCGTGAGCTCTGGTATGAACTGGTATGAACTTTGAGCTTATTCACTACAGAAGTGCTACTTCCTAGCCGTTGAGTTAGCAGCGGCCGCTGTAACGTGGGCTAGGAAAGGACGGACGACGGATCCAGTCTAACAACCAGACGAAGATACCACCACGTATCCAATCGACCACCATTGACATTCTTCCGAAAACAGGGAGATCTGTTGGCCAACCCGGCCAGCATCTACGACCAATCTACCAAAGCGCAGCTCAGAGTAAATATTTATTGCATTTTCCTTTTCCAAATGGGCGGTAATTTAGAATGCATAAGATAATGTATTTACGATAGCTGCTGTTTCTCTGTTCCTAAATCTTCCCGCTCTTTCATTCAAGCCCAACCCCCTTTCCTTTGTGTAACCAGCCGTCATATCTGTTCCATCTACCGGGACGTTTTCTGTATGACATCATTGTATTCTGTGTATTTGTAATTCTGTGTGATTAGTTAGGTATTTAGTAAATAAATAATTAAACCCAATTTTGTATTTCTGATTCAACTTGTTAGCCAGGGTTCGTGAAGATAACCAAGAATTTACAACTTTCATTATGAGACTAAAAATAAGACAAGGGTTAATATTGACTGCTATCGAGGTAAAATATTACTAAGTATTTTAAGAGTTTATTCGGAAGATAACAGCTCTATAAACGTTCTTCCGTGGTGCCCCGACTTTCTAGTTAACTACATTTACATGATTAGCTTAATCAGGTAATATTAATTACAGAGAAATCATTTTATAAGTTAGCATGTCATATCACTTAATCCGGCATAGCCAAAGACACGACATATTGGAGCCCCCGTGCGAGGAATCTAAAATAGGATGAAGCTTTTATTTTGATTCAGCATATATAAAATTGAAAAGCAGATTACATAATATACCAAGTTGATTATATACATTATGGGAATTGTAGACTGGAATTATTGGTGCGTGTGTGTTCCGGAGAATAGCCTCCGTGTTGTGCTCTGACGTAGTCAGTGGGTAGCATAAACTATACATGTATGTATGATGGCTGATAAAGCTATCTGAGAAATAGCGCGTTTGGCCAAACGCTAAGTATTTCTGCCTCTCGCGTTTCAGACGCGTGTTGGCTAGGTCATTATTAATTTCTCGAGCGAGGACAAAGAGCCAGCCGATTGAAATTTAGGAGAGATTAG
This sequence comes from Salmo salar, assembly GCF_965601325.2. NCBI lineage: Eukaryota > Metazoa > Chordata > Actinopteri > Salmoniformes > Salmonidae > Salmo > Salmo salar. The sequence goes on along the minus strand of NC_138306.1, from coordinate 89,691,238 downwards.
CTTGACCAGCGATAAGTATCTCTCTGTCTCTCGCGTTTCGATGCGAGTAGACCACGGTGCATTTCGTTGTTTCCCGCGAGTTCCGGTTAAAACATCGTCAAATATCGCCGAAAAGGGTTTGAACATAATACGTTATAAGTAAAACCTTTCCCTTGCCAAGGGAATCCTATGTTGAGCATTCAGGCATAAAGTAGCATTAGATTGCTCGAGATGCTAAGCTAACAAAAAGGGAAAACAGCCATTTTGTTTTGTGCCACATTGTAAGTCATCCGACTTGCGGAACAAAAGTCCCGCCCTGGGTACTTCCGTTTGATTTCAGTGTGTGCCCTCTGAAGAAGTCACCAATACTTTCTTCCAGAATAATTAGTCAGGTGACACTCAAGTCGTTACTCGTGATATCCAGACGGATATCGATGTCTTATTCAATTGAACTAATAAGGAAATTGCCAGATTTACATTCTCAAGTTCAAATAATATCCAAATTGATGAGTTTTCTAAATGAGACATTGTAATCTTTTTCCACATTAACCTAGATGAATAAACCTCTCAGGTTAATTCAAGTTTAAATCCCAAATAGCCTATACAGGTTTGATTTATCATTAAAATTGATCAATCAGTAAAATGTGGTTCTTGCAAAACCCATTCAGTAATCCAGTACTGACAGAAGTCCCGCCCCCGCGGGAATCCCATGTGGCTTCGGCCCAAGGAAGAAGTGTACCATAGTGGGAAGTGCTCCCAACATTTAATCTACTGTTTACACTTATGATATCCAATCAATGGAGATTGTACGGATTATCATCTCATTCAATTTAATAAATTAAATTGTTGAACATACCTTAATGTTCTTGCAATCAAATGAGACACTTTTAAACTTCCCATATTAACCTGGATGAAGCAACCTCTCAGGTTAATTCAAGTTTAATACCCAGATAGCCTACCCAGGTAGGATTAATCATTGGCATTGATTAATTAATTCAATTTGCTTTTGCAAATTCATTCACGTCCAACTTCCACATTACTGGTACAGTACTGATGGTTCGTCAACATCTATAAATAGATTAAACTTGTCTTTGCAGCTTCCAATGAATTCCAAACCCAAACATTGAAAAAAAAATAGAAACATTTTTCCTCTACATTTTTCTAATAATGTGCAAGCTACCAAAGGAGGTGGTCACCACTCCTCCGCTAATTAGTGAACCTCCACCCATAAAAGGATTGATCTCTGACCTCAGCAGTGATACCAACCCTAATTATGCCATTAGAAAAACAACAGCCGAAATTGCGAACGCTCTCCAAAATCAACCATCAAATACAGGCTTTGTGACTGTTCTCTCCACTTTAGCACTTATGTATCGCCATCAAAGGTTGGCATCGGTCCAATACCACAGTGCACAGCTGAAGCACGTGCAAGACATGGCTAACATGAGGGCACAGGTGGAGAGAACTGAGCAACTATTGACAAAAGCAGGAAATGAAAACATTCTGCTAGTCGAGGAACTGCGTTTGAAATTGGGACAATTAAAAGTAATTGCAAATACTTATGACGATGAACGAGCACAAACTCTCCAACAAAATCGTCATCTGCAGGAACAACTCGATTTAGCCAAAACTAAATGCGATGTAGTCCACGCCAAACTAGATAAATCTGTCGAGTTATCTACAAACAGGAACGCGCAATTTGATAACATGCAGGCAGTTTTGTTGAACGTTACTCAAGGTAACAATGTTCTACTCCAAATTCTGCAGACCAAAGACGATCAGTTGATGAACACAATGACAAAGTTGGATGACAAATCAGCAGAACTTATTGAAGTCGCTGACCAAATGAATGATGAGAGAACTCAGGTGATGAGGATGGAAATATTGATTTCTAAGCAAGCAAAGGAAATCTCATCACTGAATCTCTCGCTCCGTACTCGAGACCTCTATCTGCAAACCATGACAGATAAGTTTGAGACCGAAAGGAGCAGGTGTGACACTCACGTGTCCAAAATTGGTACTCTAAGCGCTCAAGTGGACTCTGCAATGCAGCAGAAGACCACCCTTAGGTACCATCTGGAGGAAGTCCAGAATGGTCACGCTCTACAGCATGACTACCCATCCAAGCAACCGGAGTCCGGTACTCAAAGGAGTGAAGACGATAGGTTTCAGACATTGCCTCCATCATGTGTCCCTCAGTCTTCTCCTCTTGGCCATTCGGCACTGAGTAATATGGAGCCTCTTGGCCAACAAAGCCAAAGCTTGGCTTCTCCTCTTGGCCTGTCGGCCCCAATCTCTCCACAGGATGAAGCCAACCCTCTCCGCCCGCTTGGCGCGGAATACCTTGACAAACTCGTCAATAATTTACCCACCTTTGACCCCGTTCCAGGTCAGCCAAACGATACTGAGACGTTCCTAGCTGACATAGAGGACGCGTTGGGTGGCTACCCGAATGCTACGGGTTCTGACAGGGTTTACCTGTTGAAGCGAACGTCGAATAGACACGTGACAAGGTTCATTCGTCTACAACAGCAACACGTGCTAAATGACTACGCTAAACTTGCCATAGCTTTGATATTAGAATTCAGTGGTTCTGCGACTCGCAAACACGATAGCTCACTGGCTAACACCGTCAAACAAGCTCGGAACGAACACCCACAAGCTTACTATCATAGGCTTCGTTCAGCTTACTTTGGCCTACTCACAGAAACAGGAATGGAAGAGCTGTTACCATTCAAACAAATGTTTCTGTCGAACATGTATCCCACCTTCATTACCTACTTGGGCCCTGCCGCCCACGTTGGCTTGCCTATCTTACAACTCAGAGAGCTAGCAAGCACAGCTTTTGAGGCATCAAAAGTTCACAACGCTAAGAGCCCTGACCACTCAGTTTTGAAGTTTAACCAGGAGCACTCACTCCAGTTAGAGGGTGCATTATCAGGTATTGGAGCGTTGAGAGATGACGCACAACAACAGTTTCTACCTCGAAACCATGATTCCAATAACCTCCGCGGTCGAAATAACTGTAAAGTACGTAGCCATCAACATGACTACCGCTACAATCGACCCGTTCGCTACGTTCCTGCACCCAACCCACAAAAAGTGTCAGAGCACAAGGGTAACAAAGGGTTGAAGGACGATCAAAACGTAGACCAATGTTCTCCAGAAGTCCCACTACGGGAAGAACTTAAGCGAGAACAATTTGAGAAAAGGGTAAAAGATAAGTCACAAGGACTAGACGGGGAATTACCGGACACCAGGTCCGCAGGAATTAACACCCATAGCAAGGACGTTAAAGTTCAAATTTCTCCCGCTCTCATTCAAGACCCTATCCAGGGCCCGCTTGATCAAGAAACAAGCCCCCGGGCTCTGTCTATAGACTCTGATACAAAAGTTGCGAAGAAAAAGGTCAAACGCTTTGTTAAAGCCAAGCCCACTCAAAATCGGAAAAGTCAATCTGCTTCCATCTTGAACAGACATGGCACATCACGTCGTTGCGAACGACCACTCCACTTTGTGGGGAATATGTCCACTAACCACGAATCTAAACGGCCATACCTGGAAACAGTCCTGGAGGACTGCTTAGCTTGTCATGCGCTAATTGATTCGGGTGCGACAATATCACTCATCTCTCAAACATTGTTTGATGATCTCAAAAGGGCTTTGAAGCCAACTAAACGTTGGTTAAAAGTGGAAGGATGCGACACTACACTTCGAGGGGTCACTCAGACTACCTCGCCTCTCACATTGAGAGTCATGCTGAAACTACACTTCCAGGACGTATCGCTCGTTCACCCTGTGTATGTTACCAGCCTCGATACTGTAACCCTGCTACTTGGAGCAGACTTGATGGATCGGTTACTCCCATTGATGGATTGGAAAACCAACCAGGTATGGTCACAGGTCACAGTGCCTTCTCCACTGACCACACTGTCTTCCCCTAACGCTAGCTGCAATGCAGTCATTCACAAGGGGTATCTGTCGAAAACATCCCTTTGGGAAAAGACGTTTAGAAACCTCTTGGTACAAAATCCGATCCAAGGAGATATTACGATATCTCGACACATTCCATCAGCCAATCTGATTGACCATTCTTTTCATGATTTCGAGCCCGCTGTCTCTGTGAATGAGCAACTTCCCTCCTCCTTGCAGTCGTGCAATACGGTAGTTGAGATGAACTTCTCTTGCCCTTCGGACACTTCCGCAAGCACTGCGGCCGTCTCAGCAAGAAAAACATTGATGTGCAGAGTACACTCTGCTTCCGATGATACACCTTCTGCTTTGTTGGGGACTGTCACCCCTTACAATGACACTAATGGCGTCAGTCCAGCAACTGACCCGATGACTCCCACTGGTGAAACACTTTGCGATATCACAGACCGATATCCTCGTCTCAGTTTGCAGGTACTAAAGAGGTTGCAACACGCGGACGCGGTGGTGACTGACAGACCTCGACAGCCACTGAGGGTGTTGAAGCACAAACACCAGGAGATTTGGCTGAAAGGATACAGCCATCCTCATAATAACGCGGCCACGGACAACTCGTACATAGGGTCCGACCTTTTCGTTTGCACCTCGGACACCAACACCACCCGCTGGTGGGGGGGTCCCGAGACACAAAGGGGGGAGAATAGTAGCCCAGACCCATGATGAGCCTCATCGAGGCCGGTGGGGGGGTCGAGACTACGGACAACACCGTACGAGGCCGCCAGAGCATAAATCAAATCTAGTTGTAAACTCCCCTATGAGAACAGTGAGGAGCAGACAGGCCCCTAGACGGGGATTATCTTAGAACACGTCTAAGATAGTACTGAGGTGTACCACACTGGTCGTAAAGGAAGTCCAATGGACTTGCCCACCTCCAAAACAAATGGCAACAATAATCATTCCTTGCCATGTGTAGGTTCAACTACAATACAACTAGTAATATGCTCCAATCATGTGTTCCGGTAGATAATATTTCAGAATAAATCGGTAGGACAACTGGACCCCTTGAATACCAGTACCAATACCACAGTTAGTCCAGCAACACTCAGTAAGAGGATTAGTAACCTCACAAGTTAAATTGCTATTGATAATAGCGACATAGGAGTCACTCAGAGTGCAACACGGGGAAGGGAATCTCCATTGCACTCTTCCAATGGTTAACACATGCCACTAATAAATAGAACCCTCCGTTCAGGAGAAAATTATTAGAAGTCATGAACCATGATCACACCACGTACGACTGGTCTAATACTTAGAGTACTTCTGTCGTGAGGTTAGCTCCTCCGTGGATAACATAGCTATGAAATTGACTTCATACCTACTGCCACTACAATAGTGGAAGACACAGTGACTTGTAGAAAACTACTACAGACTCCCTTGACACCAATTCTGACTGACCTCCAGGCATTGACCTGAAAATTACCTGACTACGTCAGACTCATTCTGAACAAGTTGTAATCTGCCAGGATACTTGGTTTTCTTCCCTTGACATGCGCGATTGTGTAAGCATAAACGCACATGCACAACGGAACATCCAATTAGGATTTATGCTAGGATCACTTAAGGGTCCAAGCAAAATACCAGCCTTAGTAAAGTTGAACATTTACTTCTAGGCCTTTGACTCTACAGCACTCACCAGTTTTCTAACCAGAAGTCCATAGGTCATCCTGTAGACTGCCCAAAACTAGTGTCTTACAGCTGTAGACTTATCATATAGTTGTCAACTTAGGATAGTACCCTAAGCGCCACCCCGCAAATTAGGAAAGCCCTAGATATGACATTAGACAATGCCATGATAGGGTCATTTTGCCAAGACCATGGACGTAGATAGGATACAGTCCAATTAGATGATTAAGGTGGCATAACTATTTTGTTTTGTTTATGCTTCCATTAATTTAGTTTATTTTCTTTGGCACATAGAAAGTGATAGAGCCATAAACAACTCCCCCATACAACCATCAATTAGTGCCACAACGCCGCTCATTTGGGAGGAAATGTAATGATATATTTCATGAGTGTGTGTGCGTTGTTAACATCTGCCTAAGTTACTGCCCAGATATTCCAGTCTGGACGACCAGACGACGGGTCCGGAACGGCGATCCCAATCCGGACATCCGCTGCCGAGCCATGGAACGGACTTCTTCATTTGCAGAGACCCTACCCGGGTCGACCACCAGAGGGGGGACTGCAATAGCAACCACCAACTAGACATCTGCTGCCCAGCCTTGGAGCGGATTTCTTCATTTGCAGACACCCTACCCGGGTCGACCGCCAGATGGGGACCACAACGAGGATCCACAACTAGGACAACCCACGTTCATTTTTATGTTGGGTTATAATATGCAGGTTAATCGCAAGATTGAACCCAACATGGGGGGACTGTCATGACGTTGGCCTGTGGGTAAGGTTTATGACCCCCCCCCCCCCCCCCCCCATAAATACCTTTCTCTCTTCCCCTCTCTGAATCTACTGAAGGACCTGAATAGCCTGTGTTAAATATAGAGAGTCTGGGAACATCAAACAAATGGGGAAAGGTACCACATATTTTGTTAATAAAACCAGTTGGAAATATGCTTGGGAACGTAATGAGTATGTATGTCAGTTCGGTTGTCATCTGAGACATTATGACTGATGACTGGACGACATAAACTGTATCTGAGAAAGTATACGCCCTGTAGTTATCAGAGTCACATGAAATTGTTATGCAATTGAAATGTTTGATATTGAAAATGTTTGTTAGGAGATGAAATGTAATTTTAGCTTCCGAATGAGAGATTTGGGTTTTCATAAGGAAAGTGCCCTGCTCGATCAGTGGCCCAACCCTGTGAAGAGACAGGGGTTATAAACGATGAAACACCTCCCTCCCCCTCTCCACTATATAATCCTTTGACGAAAAGATAACCACGTTTGTTCCAGTACGGGAGGTCTGCAGCCTCTACGTTAGAAGGACACACATGTCAAGTACAGAACTAAGCCCACCTCGGCGTGAGCTCTGGTATGAACTGGTATGAACTTTGAGCTTATTCACTACAGAAGTGCTACTTCCTAGCCGTTGAGTTAGCAGCGGCCGCTGTAACGTGGGCTAGGAAAGGACGGACGACGGATCCAGTCTAACAACCAGACGAAGATACCACCACGTATTCAATCGACCACCATTGACATTCTTCCGAAAACAGGGAGATCTGTTGGCCAACCCGGCCAGCATCTACGACCAATCTACCGAAGCGCAGCTCAGAGTAAATATTTATTGCATTTTCCTTTTCCAAATGGACGGTAATTTAGAATGCATAAGATAATGTATTTACGATAGCATAGCTGCTGTTTCTCTGTTCCTAAATCTTCCCGCTCTTTCATTCAAGCCCAACCCCCTTTCCTTTGTGTAACCAGCCGTCATATCTGTTCCGTCTACCGGGACGTTTTCTGTATGACATCATTGTATTCTATGTATTTGTAATTCTGTGTGATTAGTTAGGTATTTAGTAAATAAATAATTAAACCCAATTTTGTATTTCTGATTCAACTTGTTAGCCAGGGTTCGTGAAGATAACCAAGAATTTACAACTTTCATTATGAGACTGAAAATAAGACAAGGGTTAATATTGACTGCTATCGAGGTAAAATATTACTAAGTATTTTAAGAGTTTATTCGGAAGATAACAGCTCTATAAACGTTCTTCCGTGGTGCCCCGACTTTCTAGTTAATTACATTTACATGATTAGCTTAATCAGGTAATATTAATTACAGAGAAATAATTTTATAAGTTAGCATGTCATATCACTTAATCCGGCATAGCCAAAGACACGACACAGTTCTCTCAGTGAGAAACAATTGGATTGGTGTTCTTTGCTTTCTTCATTTGATCCAATTCACTGTTAACACTTATCAAATGAGAATTAAGTGATGGAGTGACTTTAATCTTAGCTGGTCTGAGAGAACTTCTCTCCTTTATGTATACGTTGGTGTGTTTTTAAGTTGCTCAATTGAGAGAAACTCGTCCCAGTCAGAGCAGTAGTGAGGCTTCTCTCCTGTGTGAGTTCTCTGATGAGATTTTAGCTCAGTTGATGTTTTAAAGCATTTACCACAGTCAAAGCAGGAGTAAGGCTTCTCTCCTGTATGTATTTGTTGGTGACATTTTAAGGTATCCAATCGGGAGAATCTCCCCCCACAGTCAGAGCAGGAGTAAGGCTTCTCTACTGTGTGTATTTTTTAGCTTTGATAGAATTGCGAAATTCTCCTCACAATGTGGGCAGTGGTGAGACCTCTTAGCTCTGTGATCTTCCTGCTGTTGCTCTCTGGATGTAGAGAATGTCTCAACATGATCTCCTGTGTGAACAACATCAGAAGAATCAGTCAGTTTGTGTGATATACATGTCAATCACAACTCTGTGATTTTTTTATTAAGCCTTTTTTAAATTAGCAGTTTTGAAAGTGTTGAACAGAAACTCAGCCTAAAACCCCAAAGAGCAAGCAATGCAGAAGCGCAGTGGCTAGGGGAAAACTCAGTAGAAAGGCAGGAACATAGGAAGAAACCTAGAGAGGAACCAGTCTCTGAGGGGTGGCTAGTCCTCTTCTGGCTGTACCGGGTGACATATGTATTCACTTTTACCTTGATAGGAAAGGACTCAAGTATCTTTACTTTTACTCAAGTATGACAATTGGGTACTTTTTCCATCACTGCCTGCAATGCTTCCAATGTTAATTCCTGAACTCCCAAAAACCTTTCAGCCGCACGTACAATTAATCTTTACAATCGGTATCCTTCAACTGGTAAATGACATTATGAATCTCAACAGGCTGCGGGTCATCCACTGCCATAGCTTCCTCAGCACCAATCGCTCTTTCAACTATTTGAAAGATACAGTTTACTGTACAGTTTCTTGATGTGGATGTCCCCTGATATAAGAAAAATTGATTCATGCCATTGGTCAGTTCCAGTGTTATGAAACTGATGGAGACTATTATTTAACTAGGCACATAGCATACATAACAGGTTAGGATTATTAAAGTGGTAGGTTAGGATAATTAACGTGGCAGGTTAGAAGACTGAGGTTAAGGTTAGGAAAAGGTTGAGGGTTAGGGATTTGTTTACAAAGCAGGTTTGGATAACTAACATGGCAGGTTATGATAATTAATGTGGCGGTTAGGAGACTGAGATTAAGGTTAGGGAAAGGGTTAGGTTTAGCTACAATGCTACATTTGTCAACAACTGTTGTCCCAACGCAAAAGAAATGGCCACGGACCAATGGGGAGCATCAACTGGTGCAAACGTGATATCATGAAACACCCGATATCAGAGAACGCCCCTAATTGCAGTCTGCAATTACACCCTTCTCGGATCAAGGGGCCAGGCTTCCAGTCTATAAGCATGCTTTCCACTGTGCTTAGAGGGCATCTTCGGTACTGCAGTTCAGCTGAAGCACGGCCCAATTCCAATTGACGGCCCCATAGTGAAGTCACTTTTTATTTAAATAAGACAATTTACTTATCAAGTTTGTAAACAAAGCATATATTGAATTATTCAAGTAATTGCCTTAGAGTCTGATTTTTTCCCATCACTCACAGCCAAAGTTATTAACCATTTTTGATTCATGCTGTGAGGTGGGTGATGCCACATGCAGATGCTGAAGGGAAAGCGCACCTCTAGATGTAACATAGTAAATATAAATCCGGGACTCTCAAAATAGTATGATATGTTACGTTTTTATGGTTACATAAGACAGATGGTTACTTAATAAATGGAAATGGATGGTGCTGTACTGTAACAGCGAGCTGAGCCAGTTGAAAGTATTGACACCAGAGATATATTGTTGGTGACTGTGACTTCATTAGTTTAGTGGTTTTTATTCATTTATTTCTGGTACCCTCCTACCTGAGAGGCATGAGGCCTGTGTGGCATTGCACTGTTAAAATCATCCCAGTGTGGAGATGAAACACCTGTGTGTTGCAAAGCCACATGCTCTGTCCTCTCTGCTCTACCTAGGTGTTTTAATGTTGGTAATACAGAGATAACCACTGATCTACCTAGGTGTTTTAATGTGGGTAATACAGCGATAACCACTGTTCTACCTAGGTGTTTTAATGTGGATAATACAGAGATAATACTAATACAGAGATAACCACTGCCCTACCTAGGTGTTTTAATGTGGGTAATACAGCGATAACCACTGTTCTACCTAGGTGTTTTAATGTGGATAATACAGAGATAATACTAATACAGAGATAACCACTGATATACCTAGGTGTTTTAATGTGGGTAATACAGAGATAATACTAATACAGAGATAACCACTGTTCTACCTAGGTGTTTTAATGTGGGTAATACAGAGATAATACTAATACAGAGATAACCACTGATCTACCTAGGTGTTTTAATGTGGGTAATACAGAGATAATACTAATACAGAGATAACCACTGCTCTACCTAGTTGTTTTAATGTGGATAATACAGAGATAATACTAATACAGAGATAACCACTGCTCTACCTAGGTGTTTTAATGTGGGTAATACAGAGATAATACTAATATAGAGATAACCACTGCTCTACGTAGGTGTTTTAATCTGGATAATACTAATACAGAGATAACCACTGCTCTACCTAGTTGTTTTAATGTGGATAATACTAATACAGAGATATCCATAGAACATGCATTTCCCATTTTTTCATTGTGTTTACTACTTCAGTTCCATAAATCTGTAGTTTGAAGCATATACAGGGCATTATACAAGACCCCTTGACTTTTTCCACATTTTGTTACGTTACAGGCTTATTTGAAAATGTATTGAATGCATTTTTCCCCTCGTCAATATAAACACAATACCCCATAATGATAAAGCGAAAACAGGTTTTTAGACATTTTTGCAAATTTATAAAAATGAATACTTTATTTGGTAAGTATTCAGACCCTTTGCTCTGAGACTCGAAATTGAGCTGAATTGCATCCTGTTTCCATTGATCATCCTTGAGATGTTTCTACAACTTGACTGGAGTCCACATGTGGTAAATTCAAATGATTGGACATGATTGGAAAAGCACACACCTGTCTATAAGGTCCCACAGTTGACAGTGCATGTCAGAGCAAAAACCAAGCAATGAGGTCGAAGAAATTGTCAGTCGAGCTTCGAGACAGGTTTGTGGCGAGGCACAGATCTGGAGAAGAGTACCAAAGCCTTTCTCAAATCTGTGTTGGCTGGGCTCCCCGCTTGTGCCGTCAAACTCCTGCCCCACGTTGGGCGCAAACCTTTTAAGGGCTCCCGAGTGGCGCAGAGGTCTAAGGAATTGCATCTCAGTGCAAGAGGCGTCACTACAGTCCCTGGTTCGAATCCAGTCTAAATCACATCCGACTGTGATTGGGAGTCCCATAGGGAAGTGCACAATTGTCCCAGCATCGTCCGGGTTTGACTGGGGTAGGCCGTCAATGTAAATAAGAATTTGTTCTTAACTGACTGTCCTAGATGAATACGTTTTTTAAAAAGTGGGATGCACGCCAGCAAAGCCACTACACAATACTAAACAATACATTAATTGCAATATAACGGTGAGAAACGGTGCCCACAAACTGCTAGGGCCTACATAAAGCTGACCCAACAGTATAGTCCCAACAATTTACCACTACTACACCTGGCTATCAGCGGAGCCTTGTCTGGCAACGAAACAGTTCATTCAATCTCATTTACTGCCTTTAAAAAAAAACATAGCTGACTTACTTAAACAAATGTGGTTTCTACTGACAATTGAGATGTACAAACTATGGCATAAGGGGAGAACAAGCGGATAAGAGGCAATCCGTAATTTCGATTAAGACATTAATGAGCGAGCTAGGACGGACGTAGTCAATATAACTATTTGTTCAGCACTTTTGAAATGTACAGCGACAGAATTCAGAACAAAGAAAAAAAATTATGACGTCAGTGATCTTCAGGTCGTAGCTGTAGAAAGAAGCCTGAGTTCCCAATTTACAATTCTGAGTTGTATGAAAGTTCAAAACGTATTTTTACAGTTATAGCTTGTTTTTCACCGAGTTCCCAGTTGTCTTGAACTCACTCAAGTCAGATTTTGCAGTTCTGAATTAAGTTGTTTTGAGCGCGGTACAAATCAAGCCTTATTGACAGCACGGCCAATGTTGAATGTTTACAGTTTTAAACTAGGAAAGACTTGGGACCACACACCCACTCCACTGAATAGCAGGCTAATGATTGCTTTGCGATGCTTGCAGTTAGCCACTGATTCCTTCCAAACCACTCATTGTTGAATTTGCAATTTCCAACTTGTGTAACGTTAATTAAATCCAATGGCCAATGAGCAACGATATGTTTTACCTATAATTTCTCATTATTTCTCTTCATATGATAAAGATTAAAAAGGATTTGCTAGTAGATTGTCGACTTCATTCAGGATGATAACTGCTAGCTCAGATTTCGAAAGTATGGTGTTGACATGATCAGTCCAATCAAAGTGACTGTAGATATAACATTATTTGACGTTATTTTATCTGTGGACAATGACCTTGAGCCTTCTTGGATGGGCACTTCTAATGTAACTCTATGGCAGTACCCAAGGGGCTTGAATCTTCAAGTTCTACCTTTAGACTTGGCAGTGACGAATTGTCCCCATGAATGACAGAACACTGAGCCAATCACAGCGCAACGCTCCGTATTTTCTGCTGGCTTACTGTCTTACTTAAGAAAACAAAAAAAAGAGACCATGTCTGTATGCGGCTTTAATAATTACTCAATTATATATGTTTTTTTAACATTGTTTGCAAAACAGATTATTTTTTTCTCAATTTTTCATTGCTAAAACTGTGGGGCTCAAAACAGGTGGCCAACCTGCCCTGAATGATGGGTCGCCACTGAACTTATCTAGAACACTGCAGTCCGTCTGGGTGTTTAACCTTCCCAAGTTCCCCCATGTCACCCTGATCCTCCATACATTCCACTGGCTTCCAGTCGAAGCTCACATCCACTACAAGACAATAGTGTTTACTTACGGTGCAGTAAGAGGAACTGCCCCATCTCTACCTTCAGGCTATGCTCAAACTTTATATCCCAACCTGAGCACTCAGTTCTGCCACCTCTGGTCTCATGGCCGTCCCACTGCTACAGCAGGTCAAGCTCCCTCTCAGCCCAGTCAAAGCACTTCTCTGTCCTGGCACCCCAATGGTGTCACCAGCTTCCATTTGATGCTAGGACAGCAGAGTCCCTGCCCATCTGCCCGAAAAGGTCTGAAACCCTACGTAAAGAGTTTCCCTCCCCCAAAAAATACAAATAATAATACAAATAATAATAATAAGACACTTGTCCTACTAACACTGACTAATTGAGGAGAAATGTATTTACTGTGATATGTGGTTGTCTTACCTGGCTATTTTAAGATGAATGTACTTAATGTGCTGGTGACATCACAGGGTCAGAGAGAACTCCTGACTGTAGTCATACAAAAACACTCCCGGCACTCAGCCCATAAGAACCATTCATACTGTCAGATCTAATATGAAGAACTGAATACAATCATAAGAACCATTCATACTGTCAGATCTAATATGAAGAACTGAATACAACCATAAGAACCATTCATACTGTCAGATCTAATATGAAGAACTGAATACAACCATAAGAACCATTCATACTGTCAGATCTAATATGAAGAACTGAATACAACCATAAGAACCATTCATACTGCCAGATCTAATATGAAGAACTGAATACAACCATAAGAACCATTCATACTGTCAGATCTAATATGAAGAACTGAATACAACCATAAGAACCATTCATACTGTCAGATCTAATATGAAGAACTGAATACAACCATAAGAACTATTCATACTGTCAGATCTAATATGAAGAACTGAATACAACCATAAGAACCATTCATACTGTCAGATCTAATATGAAGAACTGAATACAACCATAAGAACCATTCATACTGTCAGATCTAATATGAAGAACTGAATACAACCATAAGAACCATTCATACTGTCAGATCTAATATGAAGAACTGAATACTACCATAAGAACCATTCATACTGTCAGATCTAATATGAAGAACTGAATACAACCATAAGAACCATTCATACTGTCAGATCTAATATGAAGAACTGAAAACTAAAGAGAAGAAGAGGTTGACCAGTACATATTCATGTAACTTTATTTTTCATTGGCAGATCAATAAAGTTTGCTTCAATGCAGTTATCCAAACACATTCTTGATCAGTAACTAAAATAACTAATCTAGTTTTAAAGACAATTAATAAACACACGTATTCATTTCATAAACTGTGTATCATTAAATCAAGTTGTAAAATAATCCCCCCAAACTAGTGGTGAAAAGTGACCATCACACCATCTCTATCCGATACGTGTTAGGGATGGAAGGTAGCCAAGTGGTTAGAGTGTTGGACCAGTATCCACAAGTTTGCTAGATTGAATCCCCGAGCTGACAAGTTAAACATCTGTCCTTCTGCCTCTGAACAAGGCAGTTAATCCACTGTTCCTTGGCCATCATTGTAAATAAGAATTTGTTCTTAACTGACTTGCCTAGTTAAAAAAAGGTTTAATTTAAAAAAAAGACGCTCATTCCCACAGAATACTGTGGAGGGGCAACCTGCTCTCAGAGCAAAACATATTATATGTTACAAAAACATCCATGTCACTCCATTTAGTATGTTACGTTAGGTTACATTATATTTTGCCTAACAATTTTGCCTAACAATTTTGCCTAACAATATAAACTGAACAATATAAACGAAAACTGTAAATTGTTGGTTTCATGAGCCGAAATAAAAAATCCCAGAAATGTTCCATATGTACAAAAAGCTTATTTCTCTCAAATGTTGTGTTTATATCCCTGTTAGTGAGCATTTTGGCCTTTGTCAAGATAATCCATCCACCTGACAGGTGTGGCATATCAAGAAGCTGATAAAACAGCAGGATCATTACACAGGTGCACCTTGTGCTGAGGACAATAAAAGGCCACACAACACAATGTCACAGATGTCTCAAGTTCAGGGAATGTGCAATTTTCATGATGACTGCAGGAATGTCCACCAGAGCTGTTGCCAGAGAATTCAATATTTATATCTCTACGATAAGCCACCTGTAACGTCCTTTTAGAGAATTTGGCAGAAAATCAAACGGGCCTCACAACTGCAGATCACATGTAACCACGGCAGCCCAGGACCTCTTCACCTGCAGGATTGTCTGGGGGGGGGGGGGCTGAGTAGTATTTCTGTCTGTAATAAAGACCTTTTGTTGAGAAAAACTCTTTCTGATTGGCTGGGCCTGGCTCCCAAGTGGGCCTATGCCCTCCCAAGTCCCACCCATGGCTGAGCCCCTGCCCAGTCATGTGAAATCCATAGATTAGGGCGTCATTTATTTATTTCAATTGATTGATTTCCTTATACGAACTGTAAATCTTTGAAATTGTTGCGTTTAGATTGTTGTTCAGTATAATACGACTTGTAGGACGTATCGTATGTTACGAATTACAATTCGTATGTTATTTTACGCATTGCTATTCATACAATATGTTACGAACTTGTAATATGTATGACATGTTACGAATTCCAAGTTGTTGTTGCTGCTAATGTTAGCTAGGTTAGGGGTGAGAAGTTTAAGGTAGAGTTAAATGGGTTTAGGGGAAAGGTTAGCTAACATGCTAATTAATAGCTAAAAAGTAGTAAGTAGTTGCAAAGTTGCTAATTAGCTAAAATACTCCGTGATGAGATTCAAACACGCAGCCTTTGGCTAGACGTTTGAGTTACACGCCCACCTCTCCACAGAGCAGGAGTAAGGCTTCTCTCCTACCTGTAAACGGTGGTGTGTTTTTAAGCTGCCCAGTTGACACTCTCCCCACAGACAGAGTCAGACCAGGCTGAGAGGGAAGCAGTACCACCCTGTCAATTGGCAGACTAGTGTTAGTTTTCAAAATGAGAAGCCTCACAGAGGGTATTCAACACTAAGTGCAAATCTTAGTAGAAGCTAACAAAACAAAGTACACTAAAACTAACAAGGTGCACACTGATCAGTAAAGAGAGGCTAACATTCTATAACGCTCCCTTTCCTCTGCACAGTTCTCTCACAGTGAGAAACAATAGGATTACTATAGAGTGTTCTACATTTTCTTCATTTGATCAAATTCAACGTTACAACTTCTTTTATGAGATGAGAATTAAGTGATGGAGTGACTTTATTCTTAGCTGGTCAGAGAATTGATGAGGCTTTTCTCCTTAATGTATACGTTGGTGTGTTTTTAAGTTGCTCTGGTGAGAGAAACTCTTCCCACAGTCAGAGCAGACATAAGGCTTCTCTCCTGTGTGTGTTCTCTGATGAACTTTTAGCTCATTTGATGTTTTAAAACATTTTCCACAGAGAGAGCAGTAATAAGGCTTCTCTCCTGTGTGTGTTTTCTGATGAACTTTTAGCTCAGTTGATGTTTTGAAGCATTTTACACAGTCAGAGCAGGAGTAAGGGTTTTCTCCTGTATGTATACGTTCATGTGTTTTTAAGGTATCCAATCGGGAGAAACTCTTCCCACAGTCAGAGCAGAAGTAAGGCTTCTCTCCTGTATGTGTTCTCTGATGAAGTTTTAGCTCAGTTGAGGTTTTAAAACATTTTCCACAGTCAGAGCAGTAGTAACGCCTCTCTCCTGTGTGTGTTCTCTGATGTACTTTTAGCTCAGTTGATGTTTTGAAGCATTTTACACAGTCAGAGCAGGAGTATGGCTTCTCTCCTGTATGTATACGTTCATGTGATTTTAAGTTATCCAATCGGGAGAAACGTTTTCCACAGTCAGAGCAATAGTAAGGCTTCTCTCCTGTATGTATACGTTCATGTGATTTCAAGGTATCCGATCGGGAGAAACTCTTCCCACAATCAGAGCAGGAGTAAGGCTTCTCTCCTGTATGTACTTGTTGGTGTGCTTTTAAGCTGCTCATTTGAGAGAATCTCTCCCCACAGTCAGAGCAGTAGTAAGGCTTCTCTCCTGTATGTATACGTTGGTGTGTTTTTAAGGTATCCAGTCGAGAGAAACTCACCCCACAGTCAGAGCAGGAGTAAGGCTTCTCTCCTGTGTGTATTTTTAGGTGTATTTTTAGCTTTGATAGAAATGGGAAAATCTCCACACAATGTGGGCAGTGGTGAGACCTCTTAGCTCTGTGATCTTCCTGCTGTTGTTGTCTGGATGCAGAGAATGTCTCAACACGGTCTCCTGTGTGAACAACATCAGAAGAACCAGTCAGTTGGAGTGACATACATGTCAATGAAATGTATATTAGGAAGCCCTTCTTACATCAGCAGTTTGTCAAAGTGTTCTACAGAAACCCAGCCTAAAACACCAAAGAGCAACCTATGCAGATGTAGAAGCACAGTGGCCACGAAAAACTCGCGAGAAAGGTAGGAACCTCGGAACAAACCTAGAGGAACCAGGCTCTGAAGGCTGGCCAGTCCTCTTCTGACTGTACCCGGGTGACATATGAATTCATGTAAGTCAGCTGTACAATACAAAAGGGAATAAAAATATTCTAAAACTGGGTAGGAATCAAAAACTAAAAAAGGGGCGAAAGTCAAAAACCACAAGAGTTAGTAACTACACAGCCGTATCATAGAACTTTACTACTTCACTTCTTTAGTCTACTCTCTGATCACTCCAGATAGCCCAGTGAATAAAACACATGCTGACAATACTGGTGTCAAACCATGCAAGTCTCAGTAGCATGAAATAACATCTACCTTCTCATTGAAACAGTTCTACTGCAACTTTTCATACACAGTGGAAAGTTGGAATGAAAACACAAACTTAGTTAGAACCTGCTCTTACCATGAGAAATAGATGTCCCAATCTTCTCCTCCTCTTCTTCATCTTTAATGTTGACATTCAGCTCCAGTGTTTGACTGCAGTCTTCCAGCTTCACTGATGCCATCTCTGGATCCTGCAGTGCTAACTGGGCTCCACTGTCACAATCAGGACCCAGTGACTGTAGGTTTGGACTCAGTGTGGAAGGAGAGTGGCAGGCTGGGTCTGTCCTCACTGTTGATGTTACAGGCCTCAGACTTAATTCAAGTCGTCCTGTAGATATGAGAAACGGACACAAAAAGTTGTCTTGACATTTCTGCCGCTTTCTTTATTATAACTAAATATATTAAAATGTTTTCTTGTAAATTTCTCTCATTTCCATATATCAGGTAACTAATCATTGACAACAAAACATTAATTCACATTAGACAAAGTGCACACTTTAAATTACACAACATAAGTGCACTTAATCTATAGTAGATTTCCTACATTAAAATATATGACTCAAAAACCATTTAGTTCAAGGTTACAGTATGTTTTAGGCAGCACTATGTACTATTTTCCTGAATAATTTTCACTGTATTATTTAGCGTTATTTTGGCCTTTGGCCTTCCCTATCTACCGTCCAACGGAGAGGGATGGAGGACAGAGATAGGGAGAGAGGACAGAGATAGGGAGAGAGGACAGAGATAGGGATGGAGGACACACACGCAGAGAGAAAGAGAGAGTGAGAGAGAGAACGAGAGCGAGCGAAAGATGGAGGCCAGAGAGAGAGAGAGAGAGAGAGGTCAGAGAGAGAGAGGCCAGAGAGAGAGAGGCCAGAGAGAGAGAGAGATGGAGGCCAAAGAGAGAGGGAGATGGAGGCCAAAGAGAGAGGGAGATGGAGGCCAGAGAGAGAGGCCAGAGAGAGAGAGAGATGGAGGCCAGAGAGAGAGAGAGATGGAGGCCAGAGAGAGAGAGAGATGGAGGCCAGAGAGAGAGAGAGATGGACTGACCAGCTGGGAGAGGTAGATATAGGGGGGAGTATGTGTGGAGAGAGAGAGTGAGAGTGTGTGTGTGTGTGTGTGTGTGTGTGTGTGTGTGTGTGGGAGAAAGAGTGTGTGATATGAACAATTAATCAAATGTAATCAAACAGTACCGACCACTCCCCCTCTCCAGCTATTTGACACCAACACACACCTTTGCAATTTCCATTTAATAAACTCAAATCCGTGAGTCTTTTTTAATAATTGAACCGAAACCAAACTGACCTCAAAAACGCACTAATCGCTCAGCACTAGTATTATGGATTACAAAGGGATACCCAGCCGAGAGCTGCCCAGTGACACAAGCCTAAATGCGTTCTATGCTCACTTCGAGGCAAGCAACACTGAACCATGAGTGAAAGCACCAGCTGTTCCCGGATGACTGTATGACCACGCTCTCCGTAGTCTTTAAACAGTAGGATCTTTAAACAGGTTAACATTCACGAGGCCGCCGGGCCAGACGGATTACCATGACGCGTACTCAGAACATGTGCTGACAAGTGTCTTCAGTGACATTTTCAACCTCTTCCTGACCCAGTCTGTATACCTACATGTTTCAAGCAGACCACCATAGCTCCCTGTGCCAATGAACACCAAGATAACCTGCCTAAATGACTATCGCCCCGTAGCACTCACATCTGTAGCCATGAAATGTTTGAAAGGCTGGTCATGGCTCACATCAACACCATCTTCCCAGAAACCCTGGACCCACTCCAATTTGTCTACTTCCCCAACAGACCCACAGATGACGCAATCTCTATTACACTCCCCTTTCTCATCTGGACAAGAGGAACACCTACGTAAGAATGATGTTCAATGACTATAGTTCAGCGTTCAACACCATAGTACCCTCCAAGCTCATCACTAAGCTAAGGACCCTGGGACTGAACACCTCACTCTGCCACTGGATCCTGGACTTCATGACGAGCCGCACGAGAGGTGGTGAGGGTAGGCAATAACACATTCACCACGCTGACCTTTAACACGGGGCCTCTCAGGGGTGCGTGGTCCTGTACTTCCTGTTCACCCACGGCTGCATGGCAGCGCACGACTTCAACACCATCGTTAAGTTAGCCAATGGTGGTAGGCATGATCACCGATGAGACAGCCTATAGGGAGTAGGTCAGAGACCTGGCAGTGTGGTGCTATGACAACAACCTCTCCCTCAACATGGGCAAAACTAAGGAGCTTATCGAGGACTAAAGGAAACAGAGGGCCGAACACATTACCTCAATTAATCCTGCAGATTCATCCTGTATTACCACAATTAACCCTGCAGATTCATCCTGTATTACCTCAACTAACCCTGCAGATTCCTCCTGTATTACCTCAATTAACCCTGCAGATTCATCCTGTATTACCTCAATTAACCCTGCAGATTCATCCTGTATTACCTCAATTAACCCTGCAGATTCATCCTGTATTACCTCAATTAACCCTGCAGATTCATCCTGTATTACCACAACTAACCCTGCAGATTCATCCTGTATTACCACAACTAACCCTGCAGATTCATCCTGTATTACCTCAATTAACCCTGCAGATTCATCCTGTATTACCACAATTAACCCTGCAGATTCATCCTGTATTACCACAATTAACCCTGCAGATTCATCCTGTATTACCAACCTGCACATTGACTCGGTACTGGTACTCCTTGTGCTACTATTACTTTATTAATTTAGAAAATATTTCCCTTTATTTTTTAACTATGTATTATTGGAAGTAAGCGTTTCACTGTAAAGTCTACACATTGTATTTGGCGCATGTGACCAATAAAATGTGATTTAGCTCGCAAAAACCATTTGTATTTACCATTCACATCATAGTAACAAATATAGATAAGATAGAAACAGCTGAAGGTGTCTGAATATGTAGAAAACTGATAATCATTACACTCAGCTTCAAAACAGTAGAGCAACCGTGAAATTGTCCCTCTGATTCAACCGCACTGCCTGCACTGAAGTCCACTGACCCAGACAGAGTTGCCGCCGCCATTTTATCAGCTCGTAAAAAAACATTACACAACAAAACAATAACATGTAAAACGAACTCAGAAATCTCAAATACATAGATTCTTTATGAATTTATCTTCACGAAATAATGTATATTGATTCACTCAGACAAACCCAGTCTCTAACGATGTGACTTATCACGTTCTTCACTCACTCGGTTTGACACAACAATAAGGTCATACAACCTTTAGCAAACGTGACAATACCTTGACGGATTTGCTACCTAACATGTTATGACATGTTCTTTCGATATTAGAAAGTGTAAACGTGCTATTACATACCTGTAGTAAACATTTCAAACGTACACAAAAGCTATCGTCTTCATAGCACAGTGCTAGTGTTCCTGTTCTTTCTCCTTCTTCTTCTTCGATTGGAATCCAATGCATGTTTCATTACCGCCACCTACTAGACTGGAATACAACTCGTTAATACTTCGCTTGGAAAAATAAACAAATACGCTACTATCTCCACTTACAAATTAAAAAAATAAAAATACACCACCCTACTCCACTATTTAAATCTATTTTGTCCTACCTCAGGCCAACAACCTGAAAGGATGGGACACCAACACTTAACACACCCTGTAACTATTTTGATGTCAAGTCTCGCTCACACAAATACCTCTCGGCAGCTGCCACCACAACCTCAGTTTTCTGCGACCTACATTCCATCCCTTCAGTACAGTTGATAACCATTGCTATAAATGCCAAAAATCCAATGTTACTGAAAAATATATCAATTGTTGGTTTACCTCTCTGTGCTGGTACATATCTATTACTCACACCACTCCTCTCAGAATCCCTCACCCTTGACCCATCTTCCTCTACTTTCTTCACTGCCTTAGCATATGACAACTTCTGCACTACACTAATCCTGGAAACATCAACCTACCTCTCTCGCACGGGACATTTCTGATCCCCAGCCCCATGGGCACCCCTACAATTAACACATACCACTACTTTCCCCAATACTACACATTCCTTTGTCTCATGCCCTTCTGCACACTTCTCACACCCAGGAACCTCCCTCCTACACACTGCTGCCACTACAGTACTGGTAGGACGCCAGGACAGCGGAGTCAATCACCACCTTCCGGAGACACCTGAAACCCCACCTCTTCAAGGAATACCTGGGATAGGATAAAGTAATCCTTCTAACCCCCCCCTTAAAAGATTTAGATGCACTATTGTAAAGTGGTTGTTCCACTGGATATTATAGGTGAATGCACCAATTTGTAAGTCGCTCTGGATAAGAGCGTCTGCTAAATGACTAAAATGTAAAATGTAAAAAATGTAGTGAATAGAAAATCTAAATATCAGGCCTCCCGAGTGGCGCAGTGGTCTAACACACTGCATTGCAGTACTAGCTGTGCCACTAGAGATCCTGGTTCGAGTCCAGGCTTAAACATCTCGTTTGAAAATCATGGGCATTAATATGGAGTTGGTCCCTCCTTTGCTGCTATAACAGCCTCCACTCTTCTGGGAAGGCTTTCCAATAGATGTTGGAACATTGCTGCTGGGACTTCCTTCCATTCAGCCACAAGAGCATTAGTGAGGTTGGGCAATTAGGCCTGGCTAGCAGTTGCCATTCCAATTCATCCCAAAGGTGTTCGATGGGATTGAGGTCAGGGCTCTGTGCAGGCCAGTCAAGTTCTTCCACACCAATCGACAAACCATTTCTGTATGGACCTCGCATTGTCATACGGGAAACGGCCTTCCCAAAACTGTTGCCACAGAATCGTCTAGAATATTATTGTATGCTGTAAGATTTCCCTTCACTGGAACTAAGTGGCCTAGCCCGAACCATGAAAAACAGCTCCAGACCATTATGCCTCCTCCACCAAACTTTACGGACAAGTAGCGATCTGACAAACCCAGACTCATCCATCGGACTGCCAGATGATGAAGCCTGATTGCTCACTCCAGAGAACGCCAATGGCGGGCTTTACACCACTCAAGCCGACGCTTGGCATTGCACATGGCTTGTGTGCGGCTGCTCGGCTATGGAAACTCATTTCATGAAGCTCCTGATGAACAGTTCTGACGTTGCTTCCAGAGGCAGTTTGGAACTCGGTAGTGAGTGTTGCAACCGTGGACAGACGATTTTTACACGCTACGCACTTTAGCACTTGGCAATCCCATTCTGTGAGCTTGTGTGGCCTACCACTTCGCAGCTGAGCCGTTGTTGATCCTTGACGTTTCCACTTCACAATAACAGCACTTACAGTTGACTGGAGCAGCTCTAGCAAGACAGACATTTGATGAAGTGACTTGTTGGAAAGGTGCGAAGTTGAAAGTCACTGTGCTCTTCAGTAAGGCCATTCTACTGCCAATGTTTTTCTATGGAGATTGCATTGCTTTGTTACAGAGACATTGTGCAGACCAAAAACTCTTAACATCCAAAGAGTGAACTTTGGAACAATATTTATAAGATAGGAATGTTACGAATGGTCTGTGGGGATCTAAAGAATAATCCTGTCATATCGCTTTTCATTTTGTGATGTCATTAAAAAACTGTATAACGGAAATACTGTAACTTAGGATGGCAACACATTCTAGCTGTAAAGCTTCCATTCAATAGGATGTTAATACAATATAAAGAACGATAAAACTATTTTTGTTAAGATAGGAACTTCATTTTGGTTTTCTAATGAGATAATGGTTTTTCATGTCTGTTGCACATTAACTAAGCCATGCCCCTAATGAGGTCAGAAGAGCGTATCAGTGTGATGGAACCACCTTTCCGACCAGAGCGCTTAAAAGGATTCGCTAAGAATTTTTTTAATTTTACATTTTTTATACTTGCAGTGAAGCCGCTCATTAACTACATCATACCAGTCATCCAACAGATTCCCATTCAGAGTTATACACAGATGAATCCAGGGTCAATGCCCTGCTCAAGGGCATGTTGACCAATCTACCACCAGGCCAAAAAAATGTGAACGCGAACCCTCCAAGATCCCCCCACAGTTCCCCAATAGCTGTCCCTCAACCATTCGAGATGCCTCCCACAGTCCCCCCCAGGAAGAAGAAATTAAATAAAAAATACAATTAATTCCATTCCCCACCCCCAAGAACACCCCAATGCACCAACAACCAAGAGAATGAACTAACGAGAAAAAAGGAAAACACAGAAGAAAACAGCAAACAACAATGGAAAAAATAAACAAAATAATACATTTAAAACAAAAGGACATCAAGGACAACTAAAATCATAAGAGCAATGCCAACTGTATACGTTTGTATGCAAGTCTATTACATGTATGTTCTTGTATGTGTTTATTTGAATGAGAGTGTGTGTATATGCAGGTGTATGGAGGACAACTTATTTTTAACTAAGACAAAATAATTTATAACTGAATTTTTCCAGTATAATATAGGTTCAGCAAATCCCCTTATTTTTTGGGATACCTTTAAATGTACCTTCAGGGGTCATTCAATTCAATATTCATCAATAATAAAAAAGCAGTTTCTGGCTAAAGAGCCAAGACTAACAAGGGAAATCCATGAACTAATAGTACAGGTAGATAGCAATAAAAATGATATTACAGAGATACAAAATAAGTTAGAGGAAAAACAAATAGAACTTGAGGAACTTATTCAAGAACAATCTAATGTAATCTATTACAAAAATAAAGCTAACTGTATGGAATATGGAGAAAAATGCACAGAATTCTCCAATACAGGAACGCTAACAAAAATAATTTGCAGAAACTCGTTACTGAAGACTGATTAAATTTCCAATATCAGTCTGGAAAAAACCCAGGGCTTGATGGCATACCAGTAGAGGTATATCAAGTATTTTTCCACGTGGAAAATCTATACGAGTTATGTGAATGCCAATTAGATGATGATCCGATCGCATTCTGTCTCCTATTAAAACTTTTTTAACCTTTGATGCAAGAGAGAAAGAGACAAGAAAGTAGTCAAGACGACTAGCTTGATTAAGTCTCCTCCATGTATATCTCACTAGGTCAGGGTTTTTAGTCTCCGAATATCCACTATTTCTAATGTGTCTATAATATTTCTGATTTCCTTAAGGGCACGGTGATGATAGTTTGTAGTGATTACCTTTACGGTCCATTGAGGTACTTAACACTGTGTTATAGTCTCCTACCATAATGATTAGATCATTTGTTGCCTGTAAGTTCAATAAATTGGTATAAATGTTTTCGAAGAAGTGTGGATCATCCTGATTTGGACCATATAAATTAATGAGCCAAATCTCTTTTTCGTCCACTTTCATATTCAAAAGGATCCACCTTCCTTGCGAATCATTCCTGACTATTTGCACATTCAGATCGAAATGATTGTTAATTAATATCATGACACCCTTTCCCCATTCCCTTTTCCACGCAACTTCATCTAAGGATGTAGAGTGAGTTTCCTGTAAACAGTATATGTTATATTCCTTTTCTTTTAGCCATGTAAAGACTGATCTTCTTTTTTTATAATCTGCTAAACCATTACAATTATAACTGGCTATCCTTATTTCACCCCTTACCATAACTAGATATTATTCTCAGTCTAAATTGACCATAATTAGTGCTTGTAAAGTTACTGCCATCAGAGGTATTATGAAGGTCAAAACTAGAGCTTTCAAATGTCTGATATTTAGAATTCAAGAAATAGGTTCTAGCAATATTTGTTTTATTCCCTTGCCTGTGAGCCAATGCCACAGATGATAGAAAATTGAGACAAGATATTATGTGTGTGGAAAATCTGAGTAGGTTGATGTGTATGATATTGGATGGGATATAGTGAGAGTGTCTGTATAAGAGTAAGACTATAATCTGTGATGTCCAAATAAATAACAACACTGCCAATTCGCATGGTTGAGAGTCTATGTGTGTAACATGTAGTGCGTATAGCCTTGATATTCATGATGATAATTGTAATCCATATCGTATCACCATCATAGTTGCATCATAATTACGTTTAACATAATTGAAAAACATATCCCAGCATTTCCATAGCAATTGACGTTTCACATGATCATGAAAGAAACCTTACATTACTCTAGAGACGACTTCACTACAGTACAAATGTATTCCATACAATATGTTATTATTCCCCAATGCCCCTATTCTGATAACTTCCCCTTGCTTGTTGTAAACATATATAGACTTGTAGAAAAATACAAAAAAGATAGACAAACAATAAACACATAAAATTATAAAACAGTTCTCGACAATAGAAAGAAAGGGAGAGAAGAGATGAGAAAAGAGAGAAAGAGAGAGAGAGAGAGGAGAGCGAGATCAGGTGTGTGTGTGTGTGTATGTATAAGTCCGTATGTGTAAGCAAGAATGTAATTGAGTACGTGTGTGTTCATATCCACTTCATAATGTTCAGATAATTTTACAGTTCCCATACCTTTTTTTTTTCTTCTCGTAAGCTGAAGTCCCTGTAGAATTTAGTACAGCCACTGTGTTATGGAGCTGTCTCGGAATAGCTGTCCATCTATAAAGAGTTTGTCCACAATGATAAAGGCACGCCTTTGTTGTCTTTGTACCGGATACAGTCTCTTACGACGTTCGTTAATCTCCCTTAGAAATTGGTCATTGAGACCGAATTTGGTCCCTTTAAACTCCCTTCCTCTGCTTTTGATCAGCTCCTTTTGTTGGTAGTGTTCAAATTTTGCTATGATCAGTCGGGGACCCTTGGTCTTGTCGCTCCGAGCTCCAAGTCCGTGTACTCGGTGGAAAGCCACCTTGTTTACAGACTCTATAGGAAGTTTCAAGGCGGATTGCATGAATTCTCTGATCGCGCCCTCTGGATTATTGGATGCGTCCACAGGAATCCCAGAAAAAAATAGATTTTCACGCATGTCTAGTAGCGACTCCTTCATCACCCTGTTTTCCCTGAGTAGACAATCCATGTTGGAATCGTGGATTTTTACCTTGGCTGTGAGTGTCTTGTTTTCTCTTTGGAGTATGAGAATTTCACTCTGGCTGAACTCCAAACTCCCCCTCAGCCCTGCTAAGTAAATCGTCCATGTCTGTAGATTAATCTGTTTTTCTTTTTTTGTCGGGTTAAAGTTATTTTGTGAGGTGGTCAGATCTTTCCATGAAGGAGTATGTTGTTCCTCCATAGCATAAAGCTGTTGGTACTCGTCGATTTCCCTCAGGATCTCATGCAACCAGTTGTTTTACGAAAAGATAACAATAAGTCTTTCCCACGACGACGTAAGGTGTCTGTAGTACAGCCAGCTAGCACTCGCTGAATCCACGCAACAACAAAAAAGGAACACAAATTTGCAGTCCCAGCCGCAAAGGCTAGCCGCGTCGTGGAATCCTTAGCAACAAAACTTTTGTAAGGATTAAAATCGATTTATGAAAATGTTTTAATGTAAACAACAAAACGAGTGTAGACAGTACAATGTCCTGTTGCGCGCTCTGATGACGTTTAAAATACTTTTAGACTGTTACTCAAGTAGTATTTTACTGGGTGGCTTTCACTTTTACCTTGATAGGAAAGGACTCAAGTATCTTTACTTTTACTCACATATGACAATTAGGTAATTTTTCCTCCACCCCCTACAATGCTTCCAATGTTAATTCCTGAACTCCCAAAAACCTTTCAGCCGCACATACAATTCATCTTTACAATCGGTATCCTTCAACTGGTGAACGATGTTATGAATCTCAACAGGCTGCGGGCCATCCACTGCCATAGCTTCCTCAGCACCAATCGCTCTTTCAACTATTTCCCGCGCCGCCCAGTAGGAGAACTACTGTACAGTCGTGGCCAAAAGTTTTGAGAATGACACAAATATTAATTTTCTCAAAGTCTGCTGCCTCAGTTTGTATGATGGCAATTTGCATATACTCCAGAATGTTATGAAAAGTGATCAGATGAATTGCAATTAATTGCAGTCTCTATTTGCCATACAAATGAACTGAATCCCCCAAAAACATTTCCACTGCATTTCAGCCCTGCCACAAAAGGACCGCTGACATCATGTCAGTGATTCTCTCGTTAACACAGGTGTGAGTATTGACGAGGACAAGGCTGGAGATCACTCTGTCATGCTGATTGAGTTCGAATAACAGACTACAAGCTTCAAAAGGAGGGTGGTGCTTGGAATCATTGTTCTTCCTCTGTCAATCATGGTTACCTGCAAGGAAACATGTGCCGTCATCATTGCTTTGCACAAAAAGGGCTTCACAGGCAAGGATATTGCTGCCAGTAAGATTGCACCTAAATCAACCATTTATCGGATCATCAAGAACTTCAAGGAGAGCGGTTCAATTGTTGTGAAGAAGGCTTCAGGGCGCCCAAGAAAGTCCAGCAAGCGCCAGGACCGTCTCCTAAAGTTGATTCAGCTGCGGGATCAGGGCACCACCAGTACAGAGCTTGCTCAGGAATGGCAGCAGGCAGGTGTGAGTGCATCTGCACGCACAGTGAGACAAAGACTTTTGGAGGATTGCCTGGTGTCAAGAAGGGCAGCAAAGAAGCCACTTCTCTCCAGGAAAAACATCAGTGACAGACTGATATTCTGCAAAAGGTACAGGGATTGGACTGCTGAGGACTGGGGTAAAGTCATTTTCTCTGATGAATCCCCTTTCCGATTGTTTGGGGCATCCGGAAAAAGCTTGTCCGGAGAAGACGAGATGAGCGCTACCATCAGTCCTGTGTCATGCCAACAGTAAAGCATCCTGGGACCATTCATGTGTGGGGTTGCTTCTCAGCCAAGGGAGTGGGCTCACTCCCAATTGTGCCTGAGAACACAGCCATGAATAAAGAATGGTACCAACACATCCTCTGAGAGCAACTTCTCCCAACCATCCAGGAACAGTTTGGTGATGAACAATGCCTTTTCCAGCATGATGGAGCACCTTGCCATAAGGTAAGTGATAACTAAGTGGCTCGGGGAACAAAACATAGATATTTTGGGTCCCTGGCTAGGAAACTCCCCAGACCTTAATCCCATTGAGAACTTGTGGTCAATTCACAAGAGGCGGGTGGACAAACAAAAACCCACAAATTCTGACAAACTCCAAGCATTGATTATGCAAGAATGGGCTGCCATCAGTCAGGATGTGGCCCAGAAGTTAATTGACAGCATGCCAAGGCGGATTGCAGAGGTCTTGAAAAAGAAGGGTCAACACTGCAAATATTGACTCTTTGCATCAACTTCATGTAATTGTCAATAAAAGCCTTTGACACTTATGAAATGCTTGTAATTATACTTCAGTATTCCATAGTAACATCTGACAAAAATATCTAAAGACACTGAAGCAGCAAACTTTGTGGAAATTAATATTTCTGTCATTCTCAAAACTTTTGGCCACGACTGTACAGTTTCTTGATGTGGATGTTCCCTAATATAATACAAATTGATAATACTAATACTGAGATAACCACTGCTCTACCTAGGTGTTTTAATGTGGGTAATACAGAGAAAATACTAATACTGAGATAACCACTGCTCTACCTAGGTGTTTTAATGTGACTAATACAGAGATAATACTAATACCGAGATAACCACTGTTATATGTTTCTATAACGCTCCTGTGGCGGGCCAGGCGCAGTGCACGCTGACCAGGTCGTTAGGTGTACGGTGTTTCCTCCAACACATTGGTGCGGCTGGCTTCCGGGTTGGATGTGCGCTGTGTCAAGAAGCAGTGCGGCTTGGTTGGGTTGTGTTTCGGAGGACGCATGGCTCTCGACCTTCGCCTCTCCCGAGTCCGTACGGGAGTTGCAGCGATGAGACAAGACAGTAACTACTACCAATTGGATACCATGAAATTGGGGAGAAAAAGGGGGTAAAATAATAAAAAATAATAATTTAAAAAATGAATTTGTTCTTAACTGACTTGCCTAGATAAATAAAGATTAAATAAAACACTAAAAAAGTGGGATGCATTGCCAGCGAAGCCACTACACAACATAACACTAAACAATACATTAATTGCACTGAAACGGTGCCCACAAACTGTTAGGGCCTATATAAAGCTGTCCCAAGAACTTACCACTGCTACACCTGGCTATCAGCAGAGCCTTGTCTGGCAGCGAAACAGTTCATTCAGCCTCATTCACTGCCTTTTAAAATAACATGGCTGACTTGCTTAAACAAATGTGGTTTCTACTAACAATTGAGATGTACAAACTATGGCATAAGGGGACGACAAGCGGATAAGAGGCCATCTGTAATTTCGATTAAGACATTAATGAGCGAGCTAGGACGGACATAGTCAATATAACTATTTGTTCAGCCCTTTTGAAATGTACAGCGACAGAATTCAGGACATGGGCTGTTCTTACAGTGTTCTCCCTGTACGCCAAGTCAGAACCGTAGGATACATAAAAGGGCATACATGCAGACAATGAACATTCTTACAATGATTACATTTCTCAAAAACAGGTTATAGGCTACATGTGAACCACCAAGTCAGAACAGTAGGCAAAATTAAGAGGTGAAAATAGACCAAATTACAAGGGTGAGGCACATGGGCTACTAACATCTTCCTACACAACATACACTTAGTATTACTTTCTTAGCTACAGTATACATATCTCCCTGGCATATTACATCATTTATGCAGCAGCATACAATACATTTTTGGACCTTATTGTGCTGTGCACACTTGAACAGGAAGGTGGCACGGCAGTCCTTCGTGGACATATTTTGT
Organism: Salmo salar; assembly: GCF_965601325.2. Classification (NCBI taxonomy): domain Eukaryota; kingdom Metazoa; phylum Chordata; class Actinopteri; order Salmoniformes; family Salmonidae; genus Salmo; species Salmo salar. Next base: position 89,660,805 of record NC_138306.1, on the reverse strand, counting down.
CATAAACTTTGTCATCAAAGTCTGGCATTCTCTGGATTTATGGTGCTTTCAAGACAACTGGGAACTCGAAGGGAAAAAAATGGAATCATAATGACGTCAGTAATCTTCAGGTTGTAGCTGTAGAAAGAGGCCTGAGTTCCCAATTTACAATTCTGAGTTGGATGAAAGTTCAAAACGTATTTTCTCAGTCGTAGCTTGTTTTTGCCTCGAGTTCCCAGTTGTCTTGAACTCACTCAAGTCAGATTTTGCAGTACCAAGTTAAGTTGTTTTGAGCGCGGCACAAATCAAGCTTCATTGACAGCATGGCCAATGTTGAATGTTTACAGTTTTAAACTAGGAAAGACTTGGGACCACACAGCCACTCCACTGAATAGCAGGCCAATGATTGCTTTGCAATGCTTGCAGTTAGCCACTGATTCCTTCCATACCCCTCATTGTTGAATTTGCAATTTCCAACTTGTTGTGTAATGTTTGTCCAATGGCCGATGAGCACCGATGCGTTTTATCTATAATTTCTCTTCATATGACAAAGATTAAAAAGGATTTGATAGTAGATTGTCGACTTGATTCATGATGATGACTGCTAGCTCAGATTTTGAAAGTATGATGATCAAAGCGACTGTAGATAGAACATGATTTGCTGTAATTTTATCTGTGGACAATGACCTTGAGCCTTCTTGGATGGGCACGTCTAATGTAACTCTATGGCAGCACCCAAGGGGCTTGAATTTTCAAGTTCTACCCTTAGACTTGGCAGTGATGTATTGTCCCCATGAATGACAGAACACTGAGCCAATCACAGCGCAACGCTCCATATTTTCTGCTGGCTTGCCCCACCTCCACAGAAAGCACTGAGCTAGGCTGAAACACCTGCATTTTGGAGCTGCCTTACTGAAGAAAACAAAATAGAGACCATGTTTGTATGCGGCTTTATTAATAACTCGATTATATATGTATTTTTCTTTACATTGTTTGCAAACAGATCATTTTATTCTCACTTTTTTATCGCTAAAACTGTGGGGCTCAAAACAGGTGGCCCACCTGCCCTGAATAATGGGTCGCCACTGAACTTATCTAGAACACTGCAGTCCGTCTGGGTGTTTAACCTTCCCAAGTTCCCCCATGTCACCCTGCTCCTCCATACATTCCACTGGATTCCAGTCGAAGCTCACATCCACTACAAGACAATGGTGTTCCCTTACGGTGCAGCAAGAGGAACTGCCCCATCTCTACCTTCAGGCTATGCTCAAACCCTTATATCCCAACCTGAGCACTCAGTTCTGCCACCTCTGGTCTCATGGCCGAATACAACCATAAGAACTATTCATACTGTCAGATCTAATATGAAGAACTGAATACAACCATAAGAACCATTCATACTGTCAGATCTAATATGAAGAACTGAATACAACCATAAGAACCATTCATACTGTCAGATCTAATATGAAGAACTGAATACAACCATAAGAACCATTCATACTGTCAGATCTAATATGAAGAACTGAATACAACCATAAGAACCATTCATACTGTCAGATCTAATATGAAGAACTGAATACAACCATAAGAACCATTCATACTGTCAGATCTAATATGAAGAACTGAATACAACCATAAGAACCATTCATACTGTCAGATCTAATATGAAGAACTGAATACAACCATAAGAACCATTCATACTGTCAGATCTAATATGAAGAACTGAATACAACCATAAGAACCATTCATACTGTCAGATCTAATATGAAGAACTGAATACAACCATAAGAACCATTCATACTGTCAGATCTAATATGAAGAACTGAATACTAAAGAGAAGAAGAGGTTGACCAGTACATATTCATGTAACTTTATTTTTCATTGGCAGATCAATAAAGTTTGCTTCAATGCAGTTATCCAAACACATTCATGATCAGTAACTAAAATAACTAATCTAGTTTTAAAGACAATTCATAAACACATGTATTCACAAATACATAACATTGCAAAAATCAGAAACTTTCTGTCCAAAAATGATGCAGAAAAATTAATCCATGCTTTTGTTACTTCTAGGTTGGACTACTGCAATGCACTACTTTCCGGCTACCCGGATAAAGCACTAAATAAACTTCAGTTAGTGCTAAATACGGCTGCTACAATCCTGACTAGAACCAAAAAATGTGATCATATTACTCCAGTGCTAGCCTCCCTACACTGGCTTCCTGTTAAGGCAAGGGCTGATTTCAAGGTTTTACTGCTAACCTACAAAGCATTACATGGGGATGCTCCAACCTTTCTTTACGATTTGGTCCTGCCGTACATACCTACACGTACGCTACGGTCACAAGACGCAGGGCTCCTAATTGTCCCTAGAATTTCTAAGCAAACAGCTGGAGGCAGGGCTTTCTCCTATAGAGCTCAATTTTTATGGAATGGTCTGCCTACCTATGTGAGAGACGCAGACTCGGTCTCAACCTTTAAGTCTTTACTGAAGACTCATCTCTTCAGTAGGTCCTACGATTGAGTGTAGTCTGGCCCAGGAGTGTGAAGGTGAACGGAAAGGCTCTGGAGCAACGAACCGCCCTTGCTGTCTCTGCCTGGCCGGTTCCCCTCTCTCCACTGGGATTCTCTGCCTCTAACCCTATCACAGGGGCTGAGTCACTGGCTTATTGGTGTTCTTCCATGCCGTCCCTAGGAGGGGTCGCGTCACTTGAGTGGGTTGAGTCACTGACGTGATCTTCCTGTCTGGGTTGGTGCCCCCCCTTGGGTTGTGCCGTGGCGGAGATCTTTGTGGGCAATACTCAGCCTTGTCTCAGGACGGTAAGTTGGTGGTTGAGAAGATATCGCTCTAGTGGTGTGGGGACTGTGCTTTGGCAAAGTGGGTGGGGTTATATCCTGCCTGTTTGGCCCTGTCCGGGGGTATCATCGGATGGGGCCACAGTGTCTCCTGACCCCTCCTGTCTCAGCCTCCAGTATTTATGCTGCAGTAGTTTATGTGTCAGGGGGCGAGGGTCAGTTTGTTCTATCTGGAGTATTTCTCCTGTCTTATCCGGTGTCCTGTGTGAATCTAATCTCTCTCTAATTCTCTCTTTCTCTCTCTCGGAGGACCTGAGCCCTAGGACCTTGCCTCAGGACTACCTGGCATGATGACTCCTTGCTGTCCCCAGACCACCTGGCCGTGCTGCTGCTCCAGTTTCAACTGTTCTGCCTCCGGCTATGGAATCATGACCTGTTCACCGGACGTGCTACCTGTCCCAGACCTGCTGTTTTCAACTCTCTAGAGACAGCAGGAGCGGTAGAGATGCTCTCAATGATCGGCTATGAAAAGCCAACTGACATTTACTCTTGAGGTGCTGACTTGCTGCACCCTCGACAACTACTGTGATTATTATTATTTGACCATGCTGGTCATTTATGAACATTTGAACATCTTGGCCATGTTCTGTTATAATCTCCACCCGGCACAGACAGAAGAGGACTGGCCACCCCTCATAGCCTGGTTCCTCTCTAGGTTTCTTCCTAGGTTTTGGCCTTTCTAGTGAGTTTTTCCTAGCCACCGTGCTTCTACACCTGCATTGCCTGCTGTTTGGGGTTTTAGGCTGGGTTTCTGTACAGCACTTTGAGATATCAGCTGATGTAAGAAGGGCTATATAAATAAATCAGATTTTATTTATTCATTTCATAAGTTGTATCATTAAATAAAGTTGTAAAATAATCCCCCCCAAACTAGTGGTGAAAAGTGATCATCACACCATCTCTATCTGATACATGTTAGGGGCGGAAGGTAGCCTAGTGTTTAGAGTGTTGGGCCAGTAACCAAAAGGTTGCTAGCTCGAATCCCCAAGGTGACAAGGTAAAAAATCTGTCATTCAGCCTCTGAACAAGGCAGTTAACCCAGTGTTCCTAGGCCATCAATGTAAATAAGAATGTGTTCTTAACTGACTTGCCTAGCTAAATAAAGGTAAAAAAAAACAAAAAAGCGTCTACTTGCTCATTCCCACAGAATACTGCAGAGGGACAACCTGGTCTCAGAGCAAAACGTATTATATGTTACAAAAACATCCGTGCCATTCCATTTAGTATGTTACATTACATTGGCCTACCAATTTAAGCTGAACTAAAATATAAACAAAACAAGTAAAGTGTTGCTTTCATGAGCTGAAGTAAAAAATTCCAGAAATGTTCCACATGCACAAAAAGCTAATTTCTCTCAAATGTTGTTAACAGATTTGTTCATATCCCTGTTAGTGAGCATTTCAGCCTTTGTCAAGATAATCCATCCACCTGACAGGTGTGGCATATCAAGAAGCTGATAAAACAGCATGATCATTACACAGGTGCACCTTGTGCTGGGGCCAATAAAAGGCCACACAACACAATGTCACAGATGTCTCAAGTTCAGGGAATGTGCAATTGGGGGGGGGGTAGTATTTATGTCTGTAATAAAGACCTTTTGTGGGGAAAAACTCATGCTGATTGGCTGGGCCTGGCTCCCAAGTGGGCCTATACCCTCCCAAGTCCCACCCATGGCTGAGCCCCTGCCCAGTCATGTGAAATCCATAGATTAGGACCTCATTTATTTATTTCAATTGACTGATTTCCTTATACGAACTGTAAATTGTTGAAATTGTTGCGTTTAGATTGTTGTTCAGTATAATACGACTTGTAGAATTACAATTCGTATGTAATTTTACGCATTGCTATTCATACAATATGTTACGAACTTGTAATATGTATGACATGTTATGAATTCCAATTTGTTGTTGCTAACGTTAGCTAGGTTAGGGGTGAGGGGTTTAAGGTAGAGTTAAATGGGTTTAGGGGAAAGGTTAGCTAAAGATGCTAAGTAGTTGCATGCTACGCTAACATGCTAATTAATAGCTAAAAATAAGTAAGTTACTAATTAGCTAAAATCCTCCGTGATGAGATTCAAACACGCAGCCTTTGGCTAGACGTTTGAGTTACACGCCCACCTCTCCACAGAGCAGGAGTAAGGCTTCTCTCCTACCTGTAAACGGTGGTGTGTTTTTAAGCTGCCCAGTTGACACTCTCCCCACAGACAGAGTCAGACCAGGCTGAGAGGGAAGCAGTACCACCTAGTCAATTGTCAGACTAGTGTTTGTTTTCAAAATGAGAAGCCTCACAGAGGGTATTCAACACTAAGGGCAAATATTTACAGTAGAAGCTAACAAAACAAAACATACTAAAACTGACAAGGTGCACACTGACCAGTAAAGAGAGGCTAATATTCTATAATGCTCCCTTTCCTCTGCACAGTTCTCTCATAGTGAGAAACAATAGGATTACAGTGTTCTACACTTTCTTCATTTGATCCACTTCAACTTCTTTCATGAGATGAGAATTAAGTGATGGAGTGACTTTATTCTTAGCTGGTCAGAGAACTGATGAGGCTTTTCTCCTTAATGTATACATTGGTGTGTTTTTAAGTTGCTCTGGTGAGAGAAACTCTTCCCACAGTCAGAGCAGAAGTAAGGCTTCTCTCCTGTGTGTGTTCTCTGATGAAGTTTTAGCTCAGTTGATGTTTTGAAGCATTTTCCACAGCCAGAGCAGTAGTAATGCTTCTCTCCTGTGTGTGTTCTCTGATGTACTTTTAGCTCAGCTGATGTTTTGAAGCATTTTACACATTCAGAGCAGGAATATGGCCTCTCTCCTGTATGTATACGTTCATGTGATTTCAATGTACCCGATCGGGAGAAACGTTTTCCACAGTCAGAGCAGTAGTAAGGCTTCTCTCCTGTATGTATACGTTCATGTGATTTCAAGGTACCCAATAGGGAGAAACTCTTCCCACAATCAGAGCAGGAGTAAGGCTTCTCTCCTGTGTGTATTTGCTGGTGAGCTTTTAAGTTGGTCTTTTGAGAAAATCTCTCCCCACAGTCAGGGCAGTAGTAAGGCTTCTCTCCCGTATGTATACGTTGGTGTGTTTTTAAGGTATCCAGTCGAGAGAAACTCGCCCCACAGTCAGAGCAGGAGTAAGGCTTCTCTCCTGTGTGTGTTCTCTGGTGAAGTTTTAGCACCGTTGATGTTTTGAAGCATTTTACACAGTCGGAACAGGAGTAAGGCTTTTCTCCTGTATGTGTTCTCTGATGAACTTTTAGCTCAGATGATGTTTTGAAGCATTTTCCACAGTCAGAGCAGAAGTAAGACTTCTCTAATGTGTGTGTTTTCTGATGAACTGTTAGCCCAGTTGATGTTTTGAAGAATTTTCCACAGTCAGAGCAGGAGTATGGCTTCTCTCCTGTATGTATACGTTCATGTGATTTTAAGTTTTCTGATCGGGAGAAACGTTTTCCACAGTCAGAGCAGGAGTAAGGCTTCTCTCCTGTATGTATTTGTTGGTGTGCTTTTAAGTTGGTCTTTTGAGAGAATCTCTCCCCACAGTCAGGGCAGTAGTAAGGCTTCTCTCCCGTATGTATACGTTGGTGTGTTTTTAAGGTATCCAGTCGAGAGAAACTCACCCCACAGTCAGAGCAGGAGTAAGGCTTCTCTCCTGTGTGTATTTTTAGGTGTATTTTTAGTTTTGATAGAAATGGGAAAATCTCTTCACAATGTGGGCAGTAGTGAGACCTCTTAGCTCTGTGATCTTCCTGCTGTTGCTCTCTGGATGTAGAGCATGTCTCAAAATGGTATCCTGTGTGAACATCAGAAGAACCAGTCAGTTGGTGTGATATACATGTCAGTCAAATGTATTTTATGAAACCCTTTTACATCAGTAGCTGTCACAAAGTGCTTAACAGAAACCCAGCCTAAATTCCCGCAAGCAATGCAGATGTAGAAGCACAGTGGCCACAAAAAACTCCCTAGAAAGCAGGAACCTAGGAAGAAACCTAGAGAGGAACCAGGCTCAGAGCGGTGACCAATTCTCTTCTGTCTATATCGGGTGACAGGTAGCCTAGTGGTTAGAGCAACCGAAAGGTTGCAAGATCGAATCCCCGAGCTGACAAGGTAAAAATCTGTCGTTCTGCCCCGAACAAGGCCGTTAACCCACTGTTCCTAGGCCGTCATTGAAAATAAGAATTTGTTCTTAACTGACTTGCCTAGTTAAATAAAGGTTTAAAAAAAACAATAAAAAATAAAATAAAATACACTATTTTTCAAAAGTTTGGGGGTCACTTGGAAATGTCCTTGTTTTCGAAAGAAAAGGAGATTTTTTGTCCATTAAAATAATGTCAAATTGATCAGAAATACAGTGTAGACATTGTTAATGTTGTAAATGACTATTGTAGCTGGAAACGCCTGAAGATCTCGTAAAATGCTGTGTACTACTCCCTTCACAGAACAGCACAAACTGGCTCTAACCAGAATAGTGTCTAGAAGGCCAGCATCCCGGAGTCACCTCTTCACTGTTGACTTTGAGACTGGTGTTCTGCAGGTACTATTTAATGAAGCTGCCAGTTGAGGACTTGTGAGACGTCTGTTTCTCAAACGAGACACTCTAATGTACTTGTCCTCTTGCCCAGTTGTGCACCAGGGCCTCCCACTCCTCTTTCTATTCTGGTTAGAGCCAGTTTGCGCTGTTCTGTGAAGGGAGTAGTACACAGCGTTGTACGAGATATTCAGTTTCTTGGCAATTTCTCGCATGGAATAGCCTTCATTTCTCAGAACAAGAATAGACTGACGAGTTTCAGAAGAAAGGTCTTTGTTTCTGGCCATTTTGAGGCTGTAATTGAACCTACAAATGCTCCAGATTGATCAATTAGCCTATTAAAATTATAAACTTGGATTAGCTAACACAACATGCCATTGGATCACAGGAGTGATGGTTGCTGATAATGGGCCTCTGTACACCTACGTAGATATTCCCCCAAAATGCTAAATCAGCAGTTTCCAGCTACAATAGTCATTTACAACATTAACAATGTCTACACTGTATTAATGATCAATTTGATGTTATTTTAATGGACAAAAAATATACTTTTCTTTCAAAAACAAGGACATTTCTAAGTGACCCTAAACTTTTCAACGGTAGTGTATGTATTCATTTCAGTAGGCTGTATGGGAATAAAACTATTCTAAAACTGGGTAGGAGTCAAAAACTAAAAAGAGGCAAAAGTCATGAAAATGATGAGCTATATCATCCTCCACTCAACATCACAAGGGTTAGTCACTACACAGACTCATTTCATAGAACTTTAAAACACTGGCAGTTTGTCTACTTCACTTCCTTAGTCTACACTCTGAGCACTCCAGATAGCCCAGTGAATAAACCAAATGCTGGCAATACTGGTGTCATCCATATGTCTCAGTAGCATTAAATAACATCTACAATGCATTCGAAAAGTATTCAGACCTTGACTTTTGCCACATTTTGTTATGTTGATCAGAAATACAGTGTAGACATTGTTAATATTGTAGATGACTATTGTACATGTTAACGGCAGATTTTTTATGTAATATCTACATAGGCGTACAGAGGCCCATTATCAGCAACCATCACTCCTGTGTTCCAATGGCATGTTGTGTTAGCTAATCCAAGTTTGTCATTAGAAAACCCTTTTGCAATTATGTTAGCACAGGTTTAAACTGTGGTGCTGATTAAAGAAGCAATAAAACTGGACTTTGCAACTCTTGCCCAGAAGGCCAGCATCCCGGAGTCGCCTCTTCACTGTTGACGTTGAGACTGGTGTTAAGTGACCCCAAACTTTTGAATTGAGCTCAGGTGCATCCTGTTTCCATTGATCATCCTTGAGATGTTTCTACAACAAAAAATATTAAATATATATCTATCAGATATAAATCATCAGGATGTGGTAGTCTACTGGTTCTGTTCAACAATTCTCCAACGTTGTTGAGAGCTGATATTCTGTGCAGTGCAAAACGAGACGTAGGCCTAATCCTCAACCAATCATATTTCTCAAATCCTTTTCAGGCTAAATTCCAGCCGAACATGGAGAGGACAGTAATGCCTAACTACACTGAAAAAAACTATAAACGCAACATTTAAAGTGTTGGTCCCATGTTTCATGAGCTGAAATAAAAAATCTCAGACATTTTCCAATACACACAAAAAGCTTATTTCTCTCAAATTGTGTGCACAAATATGTTTACATCCCTATTAGTGAGCATTTCTCCTTTGCCAAGATAATCCATCCACCTGACAGGTGTGACATATCAAGAAGCTGATTAAACAGCATAATCATTACACAGCTGCACCTTGTGCTGGGGACAATAAAAGGACACTTTAAAATGTACAGTTTTGTTACACAACACAATGTCACAGATGTCTCAAGTTTTGAGGGAGCGTGCAATTGGCATGCTAACTGCAGGAATGTCCACCACAGCTGTTGCCAGAGAATTGAATGTTATTTCCTCTACCATAAGCTGCCTCCAACGTCGTATTAGAGTATTTGGCAGTACGTCCAACCGGCCTCACAATCATAGACTACGTGTAACAACGTCACCCCAGGACTTCCACATCTGGCTTCTTCACCAGCGGGATCATCTGAGGGGGGGTATTTATGTCTGTAATAAAGCCCTTCTGTGGGGAAAACTCATTCTGATTGGCTGGACCTGGCTCCCCAGTGGGTGGCGCTGGCTGCCAAGTGGGTGGGCCTATGCCTTCCAAGGCCCACCCATGGCTGCAACTCTGCCCAGTCATGTGAAATCTACAGGTTAGGGCCTAATTCATTTCAATTGACTGATGTCCTTATTATATATATATATTTTTTTTTAAATACATTTAACCTTTATTTAACTACGCAAGTCAGTTAAGAACAAATTCTTATTTACAATGACAGCCTTCCGGGGAACAGTGGGTTAACTGCATTGTTCAGGGGCAGAACGACAGATTTTTACCTTGTCAGCTCAGGGATTCGATCCAGCAACCTTTCGGTTACTGGCCCAACGCTCTAACCACTAGGCTACCTGCCGCCCCTTATATGAACTGTAACTCAGTAAAATCGTTGAAATTGTTGCATGTTGCGTTTATATTTATGTACAATATACATACAAGAAGTTGGTGAAGAGCTACAAAAGGAAGTAAATAGCCCTATTAGACTGAAAGATAATGGAATTTCATCAACCTTATGAGCTCCCGAGTGGCGCAGCATCATCTAAGGCACTGCATCTCAGTGCTAGAGGCATCACTACAGACACCCTGGTTAGATTCCAGGCTGTATCACAACTGGCCGTGATTGGGAGTCCCATAGGGCAGCGCACAGTTGGCCAAGCGTCGTCCATGTTTGGCCGGTGTAGGCCGTCATTGTAAATAATAATTTGTTCTTAAATGACTTGCCTAGTTAAATAAAGGTTAATAATAATAATAATTGTTAGGATCTCCATGGGCATTAGCTGCTACTTCACTCAATCCTGTTTTAAAAAGTCTCCCTGTGTGACATTCCTTGAGACCAACCAGAAATGTTTCCTTGGCCAAATATCCCCAGATTTTCATAAAAACAGCCAAACATGTTCTCTCGTTACCAAATGTTGCGTGGGGCAAAAGAGTAGGCCAGGTGAGCATCAATCGCTAGTTCGGTGCAGCAGACTGCAGGGGTGTAGTGCTGCAGGAGCGATGCGCCGCCACAATGGTGTTTGTTTAGTAAAGTTAGATCAATGTCTTGGACGATCACCTAGTGATTAATTAGTAGTCCACATAACCAAATATCATAGCATAACATTACTGTTACAACAAAAGCAACACCTAATTTCTTACGAGATTTTAGGAGGGTTTGCTGAATCGTCCCAAACTCAACAGCGCGCGCCATTAGGCAGAATGTGCTTTGATTAAAACAAAATACAGGAAGTCTATATAATTTAACACCATCTGCTCTAATTTGCTAACCAAACAGAAATTTAAGGAGATTTAAATGCATATTCCCATGAAATTGATTGAGATCAAACGATTGGCATGCAGACGCAGCTTGGTCATTTCACTGGTAAAACGTGAAGAATTATAATTAAATATTGACAGTGATGATGTCATGGCCTATTTTGAAATGAGGTATGCCTAACTAACTGATTGAGGGTATGAAACATTTTCAACGTTCTTGAGACAATGTGTGGGCATATGCAAGCGTTACAAGTTTAAAAAAATGTTACTTCGCTGTGAAGTCTTGAGTGGTTCAGGGATGTGTGATGTCAGAATTACAGAATTCAACCTAGCAGTAGACTGGGTTATAACTTATGGAGGTCTAATTTATGAAGATAACTTATAGATAGAACCTGCTCTTACCATGATTAACAGTTGTCCTAATCTTCTCCTCCTCTTCTTCATCTTTAATGTTGACATTCAGCTCCAGTGTTTGACTGCAGTCTTCCAGCTTCACTGATGACATCTCTGGATCCTGCAGTGCAAACTGGGCTCCACTGTCACAATCAGGACCCAGTGACTGTAGGTTTTGACTCAGTGTGGAAGGAGAGAGGCAGGCTGGGTTTGTCCTCACTGTTGATGTTACCGGCCTCAGACTTGATCTGAGTCGGCCTGAAGTAATAAAGACAAACGGACACAAAAGTTACTTTCTTGACAGTTCTGGCACTTTCTTTATTCTGTAAAAATATTTTCTATTTTTTCTTGTTCAATTATCTCATTTCAGTAGATCAGGTAGCTAATCCTTGACAAAACATTCATTCACATTAGACACAAAGTACACATTTTAAATTGCACAACATAAGCCTGCCCCTGTACAAGGCAGTTCTGCCCCTGTACAAGGCAGTTAACCAACTGTTCCTAGGCCGTCAGTAAAAATAAGAATTTGTTCTTAACTGACTTGCCTAGTTAAATAAAGGTAAAATTAAAATAAAAAATAAAATTATATCTATAGTACATTTCCTAAATTCACATAAATGCATAAATGACTCAAAAACCATTTAGAACAAGGTTGCAGTATGTTTTATGCAGTACTATGTAAAAAAGAATATGAATAACCTTGTCTTCACTGTATTATTTCACTCACAAAAAAACATTGTATTTCCCATTCACACCATAGTAAGAATTATCAGGGGTCGTACAGTGGCAAATTCAAGGACTTAAGTACTTTTTCAAGCACTAATATTTATTTACTTGAAGCCCTGAATTATAGATAAATATAGAAACAACTGAATGTGTCTGAATATTAGTACACATGTAAAGAACTGATAATCATTACATTCAGCTTCAAAACTGTAGTGCAACTGAAATGTTCTCTCTCTGATGAGGCACTACCTGCACTGAAGTCCGTTGATGCAGACCTCCTATGGTATCATGGTGGTCCACAAACAAACGTTTAAGGTTCATGTCTGTCTAATTCTGTACTAATAAAATAAACCAAGAAATCCCTATTAACTTCTACCACACCCCCCTTCCCCAAAAACCCTCCCACACCCCTAATAAACTTTATCAATAGATCCCTTTCTGTGGTTGCAAACATTGGGGTCTATATCATGCTGAGACAATCCACCCTTAGGTTATCCAGCTTATCAAATACCATGCCAACAATAACATCTGTTACCACCAACAACTCTGCTGAAGTTTACAAGATAACTTTAAACCTGGTATTTCTGCTTTACACAATCCAAGTTGTTGATAACCTTACCAATGAAAGCTATGAAGTACATTTTATTCAATATTGAAGTATCCTTTGTCACAGCACATGTATAGGCACAAGATTTCTGAACAGGCCTCGAAACCATGTCAGGACTAGTAGGAAGACCAGTTCTGACAGAAGGTCCTCTTACTACAGGACCAACCATGGAAGCTCCATCAGTCTGACAGTAGGTCCTCTTACTACGGGACCAACCATGGAAGCTCCATCAGTCTGACAGTAGGTCCTCTTACTACGGGACCAACCATGGAAGCTCCATCAGTCTGACAGTAGGTCCTCTTACTACAGGACCAACCATGGAAGCTCCATCAGTATGACAGTAGGTCCTCTTACTACAGGACCAACCATGGAAGCGCCATCAGTCTGACAGTAGGTCCTCTTACTACAGGACCAACCATGGAAGCTCCATCAGTCTGACAGTAGGTCCTCTTACTACGGGACCAACCATGGAAGCTCCATCAGTCTGACAGTAGGTCCCCTTACTACAGGACCAACCATGGAAGCTCCATCAGTCTGACAGTAGGTCCTCTTACTACAGGACCAACCATGGAAGCTCCGTCAGTCTGACAGTAGGTCCTCTTACTACAGGACCAACCATGGAAGCTCCATCAGTCTGCACTGTAGTTCCACCAGTCTGTCTTACAGCCTCTGCATATCATACATCATGACGGATTCTATATCTCTGAGCATCTCTCTACACCTGGCATCCACCAAATGCTGCACAAATGCTGCACCCTCTGCACAATTGCAACACTTAACCGTCACATTGCTCCAACATTCACCGTAATCATGTTCCCCACCCCACTTGGCACATCTTTCCACTCAACAGCTACATGTCCCATTCTTTGACATTTAAAAACACTGTGATGATTCACCATTGCTGCTCCAGTTTCAACTGTTTTGCTATGGAACCCTGACCTGTTCACCGGACGTGCTACCTGTCCCAGACCTGCTGTTTTCAACTCTCTAGAGACAGCAGGAGCGGTAGAGATACTCTCAATGATCGGTTATGAAAAACCAACTGACATCCCTGTAGCTCAGTTGGTAGAGCATGGTGTTTGCAATGCCAGGGTTGTGGGTTCGATTCCCACGGGGGGCCAGCACAGGATGAGTGTCTGCTAAATTACAATAATGTGCACAGCCAGAAGAGAACTGGCCACCCCTCATAGCCTGGTTCCTCTCTAGGTTTCTTCCTAGGTTCTGGCCTTTCTAGGTAGTTTTTCCTAGCCAATGTGCTTCTACACCTGCATTGCTTGCTGTTTGGGGTTTTAGGCTGGGTTTCTGTACAGCACTTTGTGATATCAGCTGATGTAAGAAGGGCTTTATAAATACATTTGATTTGATTGATGAGGCTGGGTCAAATTCTCTGACATTGAAGACAAGGAATCCTATTCTGTACCTTTCCAGACAAAACCTTCTCAAACCTCAACAGCACTGATAAGCTTTCACTTCTTTAACCCCCTTTCCTACTGATCAACCTTTAGGCTTCAACCACTCTGTCTCCCTTCACATGTTCTTTAACAATATTATCCATGAACATAGATATTGGGACCTCAGAGATTACTCCCTTCAATTTAGCACGGCTTCTGAGCTTCGTCCCATTATGATTTTCCAATTGAAGAATCTTCCCTTGATGAACCTGACTAGTACAAGATATTAACAATCTACCATTTTCAATTTTTTATTTCACCTTTATTTAACCAGGTAGGCTAGTTCAGAACAAGTTCTCATTTACACGGATGCGGCCCAGTTTAACTTCACCTCTCTTTATGGCCTTGGTTAATCAGATAGGGTGTAAATGAAGCCCTGTGGTCTCCTCAAACACCATCCCAACTTTCCACTGTGACACATTATTACTCTAGCTCCCTACCTTGGACCTCTTTAGAGTTTCTATACTACATGCACCACTGCTTCCAGTATCATTATCTCTGTTCTTCCTATGTCTTTCCACTACAGACCATTCACATTCTATGCCCTCATCCTCCTGCTCCATATCAGAACTGTCCCCCACATTGATCGCATTCCAGCACAGCTGTTGCTTCTCAAACTCTCTCTCCATTTCCATTGTTTCAGGGGTGTCAAACTCATTCCATTGAGGGCCGAGTCTCCGCAGGTTTTAGTTTTTTCCTTTCAATTAAAACCTAGACAATTAGGTGAGGGGAGTTCCTTACTAATTAGTGACCTTAATACATTAATCAAGTACAAAGGTGGAGAGAAAACCCGCAGACACTTGGTCCTCCATGGAATGAGTTTGACAGGTGCTCTGATTCATCTGCATTAATCGACGCCATTCCATGCAGTTGGCCTCTCTCTCCAAATGGTGAAGGATAACTTCAGTTAGCTTCCCTCTATTGACACTCCAGCACACAGCCTCATGTGGCCATTTCACCACGAGCAAACTCCTCGAAAGACGACCGAAACCGTTGAAGCCGCCATTTGACTAGCGTCCTCCGAACCATCCTGATCTCGCGAGCGTACATTAACGAAACAGTGTATGTAAACTCGCGAGATCAGGATGGTTCGGAAGAGGCTATTTACCAGCTCATAAACATTTTACACAAAACCAAGAACATGTGAAAACGAACTCAAATAAGTGGAATCTTTATGAAATTACTTTTACTAAATTGTGTCCATACACTCAAACAAACCCAAAGTCTAGCTATGTGACTTGTAAAATCGTTTTGAATCACGTTCTTCACTCACTCGGGTTGACCCCAAAATAACACATATAATTAAAACCTTTACCAAACGTGATAATACCTTGACGGATTTGTTACCTAGCATATTATATATTATTTCGACATTAGAAAGTTTAAACGTGCTTTTACATACCTACAATAATACATTTGAAACGGACACAACCCCTATCGACATACAAGCACAGTTCTGTCGTTTTCTACCCGGAACTTCCTGTTCCCCACAACGACAATACAACAGCGTCATCTTCTTCTCTGGTATACTGACATTTACACAAATATAACGTGTCTGCCGCCACCTACTGTACGGTTAGTAAACTGTAGAAAGAAATACATGTCCATTGTGGATAAAGGGAGGGGGGACAACGACATCAAAACAAAACACAAAAATAGATAAATAACATCCCACTACTCCAGTCACAGTCCTATTCAAATCACATCCCTACACAGTCTCATGGGCCTCGTAGGGAGGAACATCTTCAGTCACAGTCCTATTCAAATCACATCCCTACACAGTCTCATGGGCCTCGTAGGAAGGAACATCTTCAGTCACAGTCCTATTCAAATCACATCCCTACACAGTCTCATGGGCCTCGTAGGGAGGAACATCTTCAGTCACAGTCCTATTCAAATCACATCCCTACACAGTCTCATGGGCCTCGTAGGGAGGAACATCTTCAGTCAGTATTCCCTGCAATCAGTGGTGTAAAGTACTTAAGTACAAATAGTTTAAGTACTGCATAAGTAGTATTTTGGGGTATCTGTACTTTACTTTTGATATTTTTGACAACTTCTACTTTTACTCCACTACATTCCTAAATAAAATAATGTACTTTCTACTCCATATAATTTCCCTGACACACAAAAGTAGTCGTTACATTTGCATGGACAGGAAATGGACAGGAAAATTGTTCAATTCACGCATCCCTACTGTATCTGATCTGGCGGACTCACTAAACAGAAATACTTTGTTTGTCAATTATGGGTGAGATCTTAAATTCAATCTGGAGTGCCAGAGTGCGCTTGGGCGTTCGTAAATTCAGAGCGTTGTCAGATTGTCAGTTCGTATCGGTCTCGGAGCGTTCAGAACCACACTGGACGTTCTGGCGGAGGAGTAGGGTTGATTCAAGCGTTCTGACCTCACAACGGCAGTCAAGCATCCAAGCTAACTGGTTAACATTGGCTAGCTTGCTAGCTACTTCCAGTGCAAATGAGAGAACTCTGACCATTTTACTCGCCTTAGCAGAGCGGTTAGGCTGTGTTCCTGTTATCCAGAGCATTGGTGACTTTAACTGTGCTGCAGGCAACAATTTAATTACGCTTTTTTGCCGACGTTTACTGACACCAGCCGTATTCAAGGGGTGTTGAGCGTTCGTTTTTCATCAATTATTCAGCCCTCTGGCACACTCACCCGAGAGTGCTCTGAAATCGGAGTAACACTATGTCTGAGTGTTGGAGTGTGACCCTGACTATCAATACATTTAAACTACAAGATAATCGTTTTCTTATAAATCATTTCTTTCTTGAAATGATTTATACTTTTACTTTTGATACTTAAGTATATTTTAGCAATTACATTTACTTTTGATACTGATGTATATGTCAAACCAAATACTTTTAGACTTTTACTCAAGTAGTATTTTACTGGGTGGCTTTCACTTTTACCTTGATAGGAAAGGACTCAAGTATCTTTACTTTTACTCAAGTATGACAATTGGGTACTTTTTCCACCACTACCTGCAATGCTTCCAATGTTAATTCCTGAACTCCCAAAAATCTTTCAGCCGCACGTACAATTAATCTTTACAATCGGTATCCTTCAACTGGTAAATGACACCTGCGTGGCAGGTTAGGAGAATGAGGTTAAGGTTAGGAAAATGGTGAGGGTTAGGGATTTGTTTACCATGCAGGTTTGGATAACTAATGTGGCAGGTAGGAGATCCGAGGTTAAGGTTAGGAAAAGGGTGATGGTTAGGGATTTGTTTACCATGCAGGTTTGGATAACTAACGTGGCAGGTTATGATAATTAACGTGGTGGTTAGGAGACTGAGATTAAGGTTAGGAAACGGGTTAGGGTTATGTTTAGCTACAATGCTACAGTAGTCAAAAACTGTTGTCCCAAAGCAAAAGAAACGGCCACGGACCAATGGGGAGCATCAATTGGTGTAAACTTGAAGTCATTAAACACCCGATATCAGAGAACGCCCCTAATTGCGGTCTGCAATTACACCCTTTTCGGATCAAGGGGCAAGGCTTCCAGTCTATAAGCATGTTTTCCACTGTGCTCAGAGGGCATGTTCGGTAGTGCAGTTCAGCTGACGTATGCCACATGCAGATGCTGAAGGGAAAACACACCTCTTGACCTGCATGTGCATAATGTAGGTCAAGGAGCAGCCTCGTCTCATAGACTAGAGGTAACATAGTAAATATAAATCTGTGACTGTCAAAATAGTATTACGTTACATTTTTATGGTTACATAAGACAGATGGTTACTTAATAAATGGAATTTGGTGGTGCTGTACTGTAACAGCGAGCTGAGCCAGTTGAAAGTATTGACACCAGAGATATATTGTTGGTGACTGTGTGGTCCTTCATTAGTTTAGTGTTTTTTATTCATTTATTTCTGGTACCCTCCTACCTGAGAGGCATGAGGCCTGTGTGGCGTTGCACTGTTAAAATCATCCCAGTGTGGAGATGAAACACCTGTGTGTTGCAAAGCCACATGCTCTGTCCTCTCTGTTCTACCTAGGTGTTTTAATGTTGGTAATACAGAGATAACCACTGATCTACCTAGGTGTTTTAATGTGGGTAATACAGCGATAACCACTGATCTACCTAGGTGTTTTAATGTGGGTAATACAGAGATAACCACTGATCTACCTAGGTGTTTTAATGTGGGTAATACAGAGATAACCACTGATCTACCTAGGTGTTTTAATGTGGGTAATACAGAGATAACCACTGATCTACCTAAGTGTTTTAATGTGGGTAATACAGAGATAATACTAATACAGAGATAACCACTGATCTACCTAGGTGTTTTAATGTGGGTAATACAGAGATAATACTAATACAGAGATAACCACTGTTCTACCTAGGTGTTTTAATGTGGGTAATACAGAGATAATACTAATACAGAGATAACCACTGTTCTACCTAGGTGTTTTAATGTGGGTAATACAGAGATAATACTAATACAGAGATAACCACTGATCTACCTAGGTGTTTTAATGTGGGTAATACAGAGATAATACTAATACAGAGATAACCACTGTTCTACCTAGGTGTTTTAATGTGGATAATACAGAGATAATACTAATACCGAGATAACCACTGTTCTACCTAGGAGTTTTAATGTGGATAATACTAATACAGAGATAACCACTGTTCTACCTAGGTGTTTAAATGTGGGTAATACAGAGATAATACTAATAAAGAGATAACCACTGTTCTACCTAGGTGTTTTAATGTGGATAATACTAATACAGAGATAACCACTGATCTACCTAGGTGTTTTAATGTGGGTAATACAGAGATAATACTAATACAGAGATAACCACTGATCTACCTAGGTGTTTTAATGTGGGTAATACAGAGATAACCTCTGTTCTACCTAGGTGTTTTAATGTTGATAATACTAATACAGAGATAATACTAATACAGAGATAACCACTGCTCTACCTAGGTGTTTTAATGTGGGTAATACAGAGATAATACTAATACAGAGATAACCACTGCTCTACCTAGGTGTTTTAATGTGGGTAATACAGAGATAATACTAATACAGAGATAACCACTGCTCAACGTAGGTGTTTTAATGTGGATAATACTAATACAGAGATAATACTAATACAGAGATAACCACTGCTCTACCTAGGTGTTTTAATGTGGATAATACTAATAGAGATAACCACTGCTCTACCTAGGTGTTTTAATGTGGATAGTACTAATACAGAGATAACCATTGGACATGCATTTTCCATTATGCCATTGTGTAACCACTTCAGTTCCTTAAATTTGTAGTTTAAAGCATATACAGGGCATTATACAAGACCTCTTGACTTTTTCCACATTTGTTATGTTACAGCCTTATACGAAAATTGATTAATTGCATTTTTTACCCCTCATCAATATACACACAATACCCCATAATGACAAAGCAAAAACAGGTTTTTAGACATTTTTGCATAAGTATTCAGACCCTTTGCTCTGAGACTCGAAAGTGAGCTCAAGTGCATCCTGTTTCCATTGATCATCCTTGAGATGTTTCTACAACTTGACTGGAGTCCACCTGTGGTAAATTCAAATGATTGGACATGATTGGAAACGGAACACAGCTGTCTATATAAGGTCCCACAGTTGACAGTGCATGACAGAGCAAAAACTAAGCAATGAGGTCGAAGAAATAGTCCGTCGAGCTCCGAGACAAGTTTGTGGCGAGGAACAGATGTGGGGAAGAGTACCAACACACTGGGCTCCCCGCTTGTGCCGTCAAACTCCTGCCCCACGTTGGGCGCAAACCTTTTAAGGGCTCCCGAGTGGCACAGCGGTCTAAGGCACTGCATCTAAGTGCAAGAGGCATCACTACAGTCCCTGGTTTGAATCCAGGCTGAGTCACATCTGGCCGTGATTGGGAGTCCCATAGGGAAGTGCGCAATTGGCCCAGCATCGTCCGGGTTTGGCCGGGGTAGGTCGTCATTGTAAATAATAATTGGTTCTTAACTGACTTGACTAGTTAAATAATGATTAAATGGAAAAATGGAAAAAGTGGGATGCATGCCAGCAAAGCCACTACACAACAGAATACTAAACAATACATTAATTGCACTATAACGGTGAGAAACGGTGCCCACAAACTGTTAGGGCCTACATAAAGCTGACCCAACAGTATAGTCCCAACAATTTACCACTACTACACCTGGCTATCAGCGGAGCCTTGTCTGGCAACGAAACAGTTCATTCAATCTCATTTACTGCCTTTAAAAAAAAACATAGCTGACTTACTTAAACAAATGTGGTTTCTACTGACAATTGAGATGTACAAACTATGGCATAAGGGGGCGACAAGCAAATAAGAGGCAATCCGTAATTTCGATTAAGACATTAATGAGCTAGGACGGACGAGGTCAGTATAACTATTTGTTCAGCACTTTTGAAATGTACAGCGACAGAATTCAGAATATGGGCCGTTCTTACAGTGCTCTCCCTGTACGCCAAGTCAGAACCGTAGGATAAATAAAGGGGCATATAAGCAGACAATGAAAGCTCTTACAATATTCAATGATTACATTTCTCAAAAACAGGTTATAGGCTACATGTGAACCACCAAGTCAGAACGGTAGGCAAAATTAAGAGTTGAAAATAGACCAAATTATTAGGATGAGGCACATGGGCTACTAACATCTTCCTACACAACATACACTTAGTATTACTTTCTTAGCTACAGTATACATATCTCCCTGGCATATTACATCATTTATGCAGCAGAATGCAAGACATTTTTGGACTCTCCTTGTTGTGCTGTGCTCACTTGAACAGGAAGGTTGAACGGCAGTCCTTCGTGGGCATATTTGTCATCAAACTATATAATCAAAGTCTGGCATTCTCTGGATTTATGGTGCTTTCAAGACAACTGAGAACTCGAAGGGAAAAAAATGGAATCATGATGACGTCAGTGATCTTCAGGTTGTAGCTGTAGAAAGAGGCCTGAGTTCCCAATTTACAATTCTGAGTTGGATGAAAGTTCAAAACGTATTTTCTCAGTCGTAGCTTGTTTTACCCCGAGTTCCCAGTTGTCTTGAAGTCAGATTTTGCAGTACCGAGTTAAGTTGTTTTGAGCGCGGTGTCAGGTCTAAACTATAATCAGGGGTTGTAAGGCTCTGAGTTTCTATCTAAGAAGAATAGTTTAACCCCATCATAGACACTAAACCCAGCGAACTGTTTGTAAGCGTTTATTCAGAGAGCTCTGAAAATCATACAACGCACATAGCTTTTTATACCTCACATTTGGTTATACAACACATTTTATTAATGCCCCTCCCCTTCTCTAACCCTGTCACAATGTTCTACTTTAATAGCTCCTTTTGTCTAACAGGGTACATCTATAATTCTTCTTCATGCCTGCAATTGACAACTCTAGCTCAAAACAGGAAACCTCATTGGTATCGCAGCGTCTGGCTTACTTCTCTTCTCGGAACTCAGTCTCGCCTAATCTTCTGAGAATAGATCAACTTGTTTCCTCACACAGACAAGTTCCATCCTAACCGACACATTCTTTTATGCATTCAATATTTCTCTAACCTACTGTTAAACACACTTACAAATGCTAAATGTTCTCTTCTATTATTCAACATTAACTCAATAAATGAATACTATTTACAAGTTTTCTCCAACACACGGCACAAATCAAGCTTCATTGACAGCATGGCCAATGTTGAATGTTTACAATTTTAAACTAGGAAAATAGCCCCTTAATCTTAGACTTGAGACCACACAGCCACTCCACTGAATAGCACGCTAATGATTGCTTTGAAATGCTTGCAGTTAGCCACTGATTCCTTCCAAATCACTCATTGTTGAATTTGCAATTTCCAACTTGTTGTGTAATGTTTGTCCAATGGCCGATGAGCACCGATACGTTTAATCTATAATTTTTCACTATTTCTCTTCATATGACAAAGATTAAAAAGGATTTGCCAGTAGATTGTCGACTTGATTCATGATGACTGCTAGCTCAGATTTTGAAAGTAGGATGTTGACATGATCAGTCCAATCAAAGCGACTGTAGATAAAAAATGATTTGACGTTATTTTATCTGTGGACAATGACCTTGAGCCTTCTTGGATGGGCACTTCTAATGTAACTCTATGGCAGTACCTAAGGGGCTTGAATTTTCAAGTTCTACCCTTAGACTTGGTAGTGACGTATTGTCCCCATGAATGACAGAACACTAAGCCAATCACAGTGCAATGCTCCGTATTTTCTGCTGGCTTGCCCCACCTCCACAGAAAGCACTGAGCTAGGCTGAAACACCTGCATTTTGGAGCTGCCTTACTCAAGAAAACAAAAAAGAGACCATGTCTGTATGCGGCTTTATTACTAACTCAATTATGCTTTTTTACATTGTTTGCAAACAGATTATTTTTTTCTCACTTTTTTATTGCTAAAACTGTGGGGCTCAAAACCTGCCCTGAATGATGGGTCGCCACTGAACTTATCTAGAACACTGCAGTCCGTCTGGGTGTTTAACCTTCCCAAGTTCCCCCATGTCACCCTGCTCCTCCGTACATTCCACTGGCTTCCAGTCGAAGCTCACATCCACTACAAGACAATAGTGTTTACTTACGGTGCAGTAAGAGGAACTGCCCCTGCTCTACCTTCAGGCTATGCTCAAACCCTGTATCCCAACCTGATAGAATAATTTGTATGCTTAAGATAATGTCTAAATTATTCCACCCTGAAACCATATAATTGTATGAAATGTGTTAAGACTCAATTCAATAATGTGTGTGACTAGGCCATTGTGTTACTATTTTGCAATATGAGCTGGGTATAGTTGAGACATTCAAGGACAAATGAACTGTCGACTTGTGATAACAGTGAAACTAATAACTGGAAAGAGGCCTCCCCACCCTAAGGAGGAGAAAAACTGTTAGAAATGGCTAGGCTTGCAGAAGATGATGAAACACGTTGCAGAAGTGTGATAAACAATGTATGTGAACTTTGGAAAAATACAGCCCACCTAAAGAGAGGTGGAGTTTGTACTGATGTGAGTTCATTTGTGGGTGTGTGTGCTATAAAAAGATTGTGTTCTCATTTTGAAGACAGAGCGCGCTCTGAATAAAGTATTGATCTATTGCAGAATCTGAGACTTTGTCTAATTCTTTATTAACCGGAGATTTACAACCTCTGGGGAATTGGTCAAAGCTAGAGTGATAGTTGAGTTCAACCATTGAGATAGCAAAATTCTCATGACACAACCCGAGCACTCAGTTCTGCCACCTCTGGTCTCATGGCCGTCCCACTGCTACAGCAGGTCAAGCTCCCTCTCAGCCCAGTCAAAGCACTTCTCTGTCCTGGCACCCCAATGGTGGCACCAGCTTTCCTCTGATGCTAGGACAGCAGAGTCCCTGCCCATTTGCCCGAAAAGGTCTGAAACCCTACATCTTTAAAGAGTATCCCCCCAAAATACAAATAATAATACAAATAATAATAAAAATGTGACACTTGTCCTACTAACACTGACTAATTGAGGAGAAATGTATTTACTGTGATATGTGGTTGTCTCACCTGGCTATGTTAAGATGAATGTACTTAATGTGCTGGTGACATCACAGGGTCAGAGAGAACTCCTGATTGTAGTCATACAAAAACACTCCCGGCACTCAGCCCATAAGAACCATTCATACTGTCAGATCTAATATGAAGAACTGAATACAAGCATAAGAACCATTCATACTGTCAGATCTAATATGAAGAACTGAATACAACCATAAGAACCATTCATACTGTCAGATCTAATATGAAGAACTGAATACAACCATAAGAACCATTCATACTGTCAGATCTAATATGAAGAACTGAATACTAAAGAGAAGAAGAGGTTGACCAGTACATATTCATGTAACTTTATTTTTCATTGGCAGATCAATAAAGTTTGCTTCAATGCAGTTATCCAAACACATTCATGATCAGTAACTAAAATAACTAATCTAGTTTTAAAGACAATTAATAAACACATGTATTCATTTCATAAGCTGTGTATCATTAAATCAAGTTGTAAAATAATCCCCCCAAACTAGTGGTGAAAAGTGATCATCACACCATCTCTATCTGATACATGTTAGGGATGGAAGGTAGCCTAGTGGTTGGAGCGTTGGGCCAGTAACCACAAGGTTGCTAGATCGAATCCCCGAGCTGAGAAGTTAAAAATCTGTCATTCAGCCTCTGAACAAGGCAGTTAATCCACTGTTCCTAGGCCATCATTGTAAATAAGAATTTGTTCTTAACTGACTTGCCTAGTTAAATAAAGGTTCAATAAAAAATAAAAAGAGTGTCTACTTGCTCATTCCCACAGAATACTGCAGAGGGACAACCTGGTCTCAAACAAAATGTATTATATGTTATATCCATGCCACTCCATTTACCATGTTAGGTTACATTACATTACATTACATTGGCCTACCAATATAAACTGAACTAAAATATAAACAAAACATGTATAGTGTTGGTTTCATGAGCGGAAATAAAAAATTCCATAAATGTTCCATATGCACAAAAATCTTATTTCTCTCAAATGTTGTGCACAAATTTGTTTATATCCCTGTTAGTGAGCATTTCAGCCTTTGTCAAGATAATCCATCCACCTGACAGGTGTGGCATATCAAGAAGCTGATAAAACAGCATGATCATTACACAGGTGCACCTTGTGCTGGGGACAATAAAAGGCCACACAACACAATGTCACAGATGTCTCAAGTTGAGGGAATGTGCAATTGTCATGATGACTGCAGGAATGTCCACCATAGCTGTTGCCAGAGAACTCAATATTTATATCTCCACCATAAGCCACCTGTAACGTCCTTTTACAGAATTTGGCAGTACATACAACTGGCCTCACAACTGCAGATCACATGTAACCACGGCAGCCCAGGACCTCTTCACCTGCAGGATTGTCTGGGGGGGGGGGCTGAGTAGTATTTCTGTCTGTAATAAAGACCTTTTGTGGTGAAAAACTCATTCTGATTGGCTGGGCCTGGCTCCCAAGTGGGACTATGCCCTCCCAAGTCCCACCTATGGCTGAGCCCCTGCCCAGTCATGTGAAATCCATAGATTTGGTCCTCATTTATTTATTTCAATTGACTGATATCCTTATACAAACTGTAAATCACACACACAAACAAACACACACACACACAAACTGTAAATCTTTGAAATTGTTGCGTATCGTACGTTACGAATTACAATTCGCATGTTATTTTACGCATTGCTATTCATACAATATTTTACGAACTTGTAATATGTATGATATGTTATGAATTCCAATTTGTTGTTGCTAACGTTAGCTAGGTTAGGGGTGAGGGGTTTAAGGTAGAGTTAAATGGGTTTAGGGGAAAGGTTAGCTACGATGCTAAGTAGTTGCATGCTAAGCTAAAATGCTCAGTAACAGCTCAAAAGTAGTAAGTAGTTGCAAAGTTGCTAATTAGCTGAAATACTTAAGTCCTCCGTGATGAGATTCAAACACGCAGCCTTTGGCTAGATGTTTGAGTTACACGCCCACCCTTCCACAGAGCAGGAGTAAGGCTTCTCTCCTGTGTGTATTTGTAGGTGTATTTTTAGCTTTGATAGAAATGGGAAAATCTCCACACAATGTGGGCAGTGGTGAGACCTCTTAGCTCTGTGATCTTCCTGCTGTTGCTCTCTGGATGTAGAGGATGTATCAACACGGTCTCCTGTGTGAACAACATCAGAAGAACCAGTCAGTTGGTGTGATATACATGTCAATCAAATGTATTTTATAAAGCCCTTTTTACATCAGCAGTTGTCACAAAGTGTTCTACAGAAACCCAGGCTAAAACCCCAAAGAGCAGCCTATGATGTAGAAACACAGTGGCCACAAAAAACTCGCTAGGAAGGTAGGAACCTCAGAACAAACCTAGAGAGGAACCAGGCTCTGAGGGGTGGTCAATCCTCTTCTGGCTGTACCGGGTGACATATGAATTCATGTAAGTAGGCTGTACAATTACAGAACGGGAATAAAACTATTCTAAAACTGGGTAGGAGTCAAAAACTAAAAAGGGGCAAAAGTCATGAAAACTATGAGCCATATCATCCTCCACTCACTATCACAAGAGTTAGAACCTACACAGACTCATTTCATAAAACTTAACTACTTCACTTCTTTAGTCTACTCTCTGATCACTCCAGGTAGCCCAGTGAATAAAACAAATGCTGGCAATACTGGTGTAAAACCATGCAAGTGTCAGTAGCATGAAATAACATCTAGCTTCTCATTGAAACAGTTCATCATGAAACAGT
Organism: Salmo salar; assembly: GCF_965601325.2. Taxonomy (NCBI): domain Eukaryota; kingdom Metazoa; phylum Chordata; class Actinopteri; order Salmoniformes; family Salmonidae; genus Salmo; species Salmo salar. The sequence continues at coordinate 89,634,553 of NC_138306.1, read as the reverse complement.
TCTACTGCAACTTTTCATACACAGTGGGAAGTTGTAACAAACAACAAAATTAGTTAGATAGAACCTGCTCTTACCATGAGAAACAGATTTCCCAATCTTCTCCTCCTCTTCTTCATCTTTAATGTTGACATTCAGCTCCAGTGTTTGACTGCAGTCTTCAAGCTTCACTGATGCCATCTCTGGATCCTGCAGTACAAACTGGGCTCCACTGTCACAATCAGGACCCAGTGACTGTAGGTTTGGACTCAGTGTGGAAGGAGAGAGACAGAAAAGTTATTGTCTTGACAGTTCTGGCACTCTCTTTATTATAACAAAATATATTAAAATGTTTTCTTGTTAATTTCTCTCATTTCCATATATCAGGTAACTAATCATTGACAAAAAAACATGAATTCACATTAAACAAAGTGCACAGTTTAAATTACACTTAACCTATAGTAGATTTCCTACATTAAAATGAATGACTCAAAAACCATTTAGTTCAAGGTTACAGTATGTTTTAGGCAGCACTATGTGCTATTTTCCTGAATAATATTCACTGTATTATTTAGCGTTGAGCAATTACATTTTTTGTTTGTACAACTAATTGTCAGTTCAATTACTTGAATTCTATTCAGTTAGTTTTTTTGTGTGTGAGCCCAAGGTGACATTTCTCTAGAGAGAAATCAAATCATTAAACGAAAGTCAGGAACTCCAATATGTGGTATGCTGGTTCTAAAGAGAGTTTTAGTTTTCATAAAGCAAATATTCAACCTAGTTTAGCACAGAAACTTGGTAATGAACTACAATGACCATCATGGGTTTTTTCAGACTCGACAGATCACTAGATGGATACACTTTCATAGGCCCACCCACTGGGGTGCCAGGCACAGCCAAATCAATATGAGTTGTTCCCCACAAAAGGGCATATTAGAACAGACAGAAATACTCCTCAGTTTCATCAGCTGTCAGGGTGGAGGGTCTCAGACGATCCCACAGGTAAAGAAGCCAGATGTGGAGGTCCTTGGCTGGCACAGTTACACTTGCTCTACGGTTGTGAGGCCAGTTGGACATACTGCCAAATTCTCTAAAACGACGATGTTCATTTCTTAAGGTAGAGAAATTAACATTAAATTCTCTGACATTCCTACAGTCAGCATGTCAATTGCAAGCTCCATCAAAACTTGAGACATCTGTGGCATTGTGTTGTGTGACAAAATTGTACATTTTAGAGTGGCCTTTTATTTTCCCCAGCACAAGGTGCACCTGTTTAATGATCATGCTGTTTAATCAGCTTATTGATATGCCAAACCTGTCAGGTGGATGGATTATCGTGGCAAAGGAGAAATGCTCACCAACAGGGATATAAACACATTTCTGTACAACATTTGAGAGTAATAAGCTTTTTGTACATATTTCTGGAATCTTTTATTTCAGCTCATGAAACATGGGAGCAACACTTTACATGTTGTGTTTATAATTTTGTTCAGTATAATATACACAACTGAAATATTTGATTTTGTCATAGTAATTGACTACTTTTCTATTGATGTCTACCGAAAAATGGACCTGACAGATACAATGGAATATTTTCAATGTTTTTGCAATTGAATGTTCACTATTTTGGCCTTGGGCCATCCCTATCTATCATCCAAATGAGAGGGATGGAGGACAGAGAAAGAGAGAGAGAGATGGAGGACAGAGAAAGAGAGAGAGATGGACTGACCTGCTGGGAGAGGTAGATATAGGGGGAGTGTGTGTGGAGAGAGAGAGAGCAAGCGAGCGTGTGTGTGTGTGCATGTGTTTAGAGAGCTAGAGCGTGTGATATGAACAATAAATCAAACCGTACCGACCAACCCCCTCTCAAGCTATTTGACACCAACACACACACACCTTTGCAATTTCCATTAAAAAGCTCTAAAATTATTGATGTCATTATTTCATGTAATGTAAAGAAAAAAATGTATAATTGAAACTCAAATCCGTGAGCCTTTTTTAATAATTGAACCGAAACTGACCTCAAAAATGCACTAATCCCTCAGCACTAGATTTATGGATTACAAAGGGATACCCAGCCGAGAGCTGCCCAGTGACGCAAGCCTACCAGACAAGCTAAATGCGTTCTATGCTCACTTCGAGGCAAGCAACACTGAACCATGAGTGAAAGCACCAGCTGTTCTGGATGACTGTATGACCACGCTCTCCGTAGCCTTTAAACAGTAGGATCTTTAAACAGGTTAACATTAACAAGGTCGACGGGGCCAGACGGATTACCATAACGCGTACTCAGAACATGTGCTGACAAGTGTCTTCAGTGACATTTTCAACCTCTTCCTGACCCAGTCTGTATACCTACATGTTTCAAGCAAACCACCATAGTACCTGTGCCCATGAACACTAAGGTAACCTGTCTAAATGACTATTGCCCTGTAACACTCACATTTGTAGATATAAAATGTTTTGAAAGGCTGGTCATGGCTCACATCAACACCATCTTCCCAGAAACCCTGGACCCACTCCAATTTGTCTACTTCCCCAACAGACCCACAGATGACGCAATCTCTATTACACTCCCCTTTCTCATCTGGACAAGAGGAACACCTACGTAAGAATGATGTTCAATGACTATAGTTCAGCGTTCAACACCATAGTACCCTCCAAGCTCATCACTAAGCTAAGGACCCTGGGACTGAACACCTCACTCTGCCACTGGATCCTGGACTTCATGACGAGCCGCACGAGAGGTGGTGAGGGTAGGCAATAACACATTCACCACGCTGACCTTTAACACGGGGCCTCTCAGGGGTGCGTGGTCCTGTACTTCCTGTTCACCCACGGCTGCATGGCAGCGCACGACTTCAACACCATCGTTAAGTTAGCCAATGGTGGTAGGCATGATCACCGATGAGACAGCCTATAGGGAGTAGGTCAGAGACCTGGCAGTGTGGTGCTATGACAACAACCTCTCCCTCAACATGGGCAAAACTAAGGAGCTTATCGAGGACTAAAGGAAACAGAGGGCCGAACATGCCCCCTCATTCACCTTGACGGGATGTAGTGGAGCGGGTCGAGAGCTTCGAGTTCCTCAGTGTCCACGTCACTAAGGACCTATCATGGTCCAAACACACCAACAGTCGTGAAGAGGGCAACGCCTCTTCCCCCTCAGGAGGCTGACAAGTTTAGACATGGGCCCTCTGAACACTGGCTCTATGCACACCCACTTCTCAACCCACACAAACTACACTGACACTCAACACACACACACAGCTGCTACTCTGATTATTATACATCCTCATTGTCTAGTAGCTAGGGGTGAAAGTGACATGGCACATATGGTATTGACCTCAATTAACCCTGCAGATTCATCCTGTATTACCTCAATTAACTCTGCAGATTTATCCTGTATTACCACAACTAAGCCTGCAGATTCATCCTGTATTACCACAACTAACCCTGCAGATTCATCCTGTATAACCACAATTAACCCTGCAGATTCATCCTGTATTACCTCAATTATTAACCCTGCAGATTCATCCTGTATTACCAACCTGCACATTGACTCGGTACTGGTACTCCTTGTGCTACTATTACTTTATTAATTTAGAAAATATTTCCCTTTATTTTTTAACTATGTATTATTGGAAGTAAGCGTTTCACTGTAGAGTCTACACATTGTATTTGGCGCATGTGACCAATAAAATATGATTTAGCTCGCAAAAACCATTTGTATTTACCATTCACATCATAGTAACAAATATAGATAAGATAGAAACAGCTGAAGGTGTCTGAATATGTAGAAAACTGATAATCATTACACTCAGCTTCAAAACAGTAGAGCAACCGTGAAATTGTCCCTCTGATTCAACCGCACTGCCTGCACTGAAGTCCACTGACCCAGACAGAGTTGCCGCCGCCATTTTATCAGCTCGTAAAAAAACATTACACAACAAAACAATAACATGTAAAACGAACTCAGAAATCTCAAATACATAGATTCTTTATGAATTTATCTTCACGAAATAATGTATATTGATTCACTCAGACAAACCCAGTCTCTAACGATGTGACTTATCACGTTCTTCACTCACTCGGTTTGACACAACAATAAGGTCATACAACCTTTAGCAAACGTGACAATACCTTGACGGATTTGCTACCTAACATGTTATGACATGTTCTTTCGATATTAGAAAGTGTAAACGTGCTATTACATACCTGTAGTAAACATTTCAAACGTACACAAAAGCTATCGTCTTCATAGCACAGTGCTAGTGTTCCTGTTCCTTCTCCTTCTTCTTCTTCTTCTTCCGATTGGAATCCAATGCATGTTTCATTACCGCCACCTACTAGACTGGAATACAACTCGTTAATACTTCGCTTGGAAAATAAACAAATACGCTACTATCTCCACTTACAAATTAAAAAAATAAAAATACACCACCCTACTCCACTATTTAAATCTATTTTGTCCTACCTCAGGCCAACAACCTGAAAGGATGGGACACCAACACTTAACACACCCTGTAACTATTTTGATGTCAAGTCTCACTCACACAAATACCTCTCTGCAGCTGCCACCACAACCTCAGTTTTCTGCGACCTACATTCCATCCCTTCAGTACAGTTGACAACCATTGCTATAAATGCCAAAAATCCAATGTTACTGAAAAATATATCAATTGTTGGTTTACCTCTCTGTGCTGGTACATATCTATTACTCACACCACTCCTCTCAGAATCCCTCACCCTTGACCCATCTTCCTCTACTTTCTTCACTGCCTTAGCATATGACAACTTCTGCACTACACTAACCCTGGAAACATCAACCTACCTCTCTCGCACGGGACATTTCTGATCCCCAGCCCCATGGGCACCCCTACAATTAACACATACCACTACTTTCCCCAATACTACACATTCCTTTGTCTCATGCCCTTCTGCACACTTCTCACACCCAGGAACCTCCCTCCTACACACTGCTGCCACATGCCCATAACCTTGACACCTGTAACAACGTAATGTATTCAGCACAAAAGCTTGTACAGGATAACTTATATATCCTAACATCACTTTTAGTGCTAGTTCTTCTTCTCCTTCAATGTTAAATGGCAGACTACACGTATTTGTGTATTGCTGCCAACTACAGTAAAAAACTACAGTAAAAAATCTTAATATCAGGCCTCCCGAGTGGCGTTGTGGTCTAACGCACTGCATCGCAGTACTAGCTGTGCAACTAGAGATCCTGGCTCGAGTTCAGGCTCTGTCACAGCCGGCCACGAACGGGAGACCCATGGGGCGGTGCACAATTGGCCCAGTGTCGTCCAGGTCAGGGGAGGGTTTGGCCGGCAGGGATGTTCTTGTCCCATCGCGCACTAGCGACTTCTCTGGTGGGCTGGGTGCAGTGCATGCTGTGTATGGTGTTTTGTCTGACACATTGATGCCTCTGGGTTAATAGCCATTGTGGGAAAGGGGGGAATACAATTTATAAAAAATACAAAAATCTCTACCCCACTCCTTCAGTAATAATCCAAATCACATCCGAACATAGGCTCAGGTGCCTGTGTGAATGGAACATTCATTGACAAGATTCCTTGTAATGCCTCTGTTGTAAAATACAGTACATGACCTAAAGTATGTGGACACTTGCTCATTGAACATCTCATTCCAAAATCATGGGCATTAATATGGAGTTGGTCCCTCGTTTGCTGCTATAACAGCCTCCACTCTTCTGGGAAGGCTTTGCACTAGATGTAGGAACATTTCTGCTGGGACTTCCTTCCATTCAGCCACAAGAGAATTAGTGAGGTCGGGCACTGATGTTGGGCGATTAGGCCTGGCTCGCAGTTGCCATTCCAATTCATCCCAAAGGTGTTTGATGGGATTGAGGTCAGGGCTCTGTGCAGGACAGTCAAGTTCTTCCACACCGATCTCGACAAACCATTTCTGTATGGACCTCGCTTTGTGCACGGGGGCATTGTCATGCTGAAACAGGAAAGGGCCTTCCCCAAACTGTTGCCACAGAATCGTCTAGAATGTCATTGTATGCTGTAGAAATAAGATTTCCCTTCACTGGAAGGGGCCTAGCCCGAACCATGAAAAACAGCTCCAGACCATTATGCCTCCTCCACCAAACTTTACAGTTGACACTATGCATTCGGACAGGTAGCAATCCGCCAAACCCAGATTCATCCATCGGACTGCCAGATGATGAAGCCTGATTGCTCACTCCAGAGAACACCAATGGCGGCGGGCTTTACACCACTCAAGCCGATGCTTGGCATTGCACATGGTGATCTTAGGCTTGTGTGCGACTGCTCGGCTATGGAAACTCATTTCATGGAGCTCCTGATGAACAGTTCTGACGTTGCTTCCAGAGGCAGTTTGGAACTCGGTCGTGAGTGTTGCAACCGAGGACAGACATGCTACGCGCTTTAGCACTTGGCAATCCCATTCTGTGAGCTTGTGTGGCCTACCACTTCACAGCTGAGCCGTTGTTGATCCTAGACGTTTCCACTTCACAATAACAGCACTTACAGTTGACCGGAGCTCTAGCAGGACAGAAATTTGATGAAGTGACTTGTTGGAAAGGTACGAAGTTGAAAGTCACTGTGCTCTTCAGTAAGGCCATTCTACTGCCAATGTTTTTCTATGGAGATTGCATTGCTTTGTTACAGAGACATTGTGCAGACCAAAACTCTTAAGGTCTAAAGACTGAACTTTGGAACAATATTTATAAGATAGGAATGTTACGAATGGTCTGTGGGGATCTAAAGAATAATCCTGTCATGTCGCTTTTCATTTTGTGATGTCATTAAAAAACTGTATAACGGAAATACTGTAACTTAGGAAGGAAACACATTCTAGCTGTAAAGCTTCCATTCAATATGATGTTAATACAATATAAAGAACGATAAAACTATTTTTGTTAAGATAGGAATTTGATTTTGGTTTTCTAATGAGACAATGGTTTTTCATGTCCGTTGCACATGAACTAAGCCACGCCCCTAATAGAGGTCAGAAGAGCGTATTAGTGTGATGGAACTGCCTTTCCAACCAGAGCGCATTTAAGGATTCGCTAAGAATTAACATAGTCAGACTAACATTACAAATGGTTGAAACTACCAGACCAGAAAAGCATGGAGTGTTAGGTAAATGTGGGAAATGGTTGGAATCGTGGAACCAACACGAGGTGAAGAAGATAACCTCACCTACCAGGCCAGAAACATTGACAGTCTGCAGCTGTTCATGTAAACGTGGTCCTAGAACTTTGACTAAAGACACGAGGTGGGAAGGAAGAAATCTCATTACTGGTGCATCTGAGTAGCTTTTTTGAAGAAACATCCACTACAAGCCAGAACAACTAAGGACATTGTGACCTCTGGTGTACAACCAGAGCCTTACACGGAACCCAAACCGGCTGCGCGCGTGCACCATCATGTGCCATCCAGCAATGATTTATTTTGTCCCCCCCACATCAAACGCGATCACAACACGCAGGTTAAAATATCAAAACAAACTCTGAACCAATTACATACATTTTGGGAAAGGTCGAAAAGCATTAAACATTTATGGCAATTTAGCTAGCTAGCTTGCACTTGCTAGCTAAATTTGTCCTATTTAGCTAGCTTGCTGTTGCTAGCTAATTTATCCTGGGATATAAACATGGAGATGTTATTTTACCTGAAATGCACAAGGTCCTCTACAATTAATCCACACATAAAACAGTCAACCGAATCGTTTCTTGTCATCTCTCCTCCTTCCAGGCTTTTTCTTCTTTGAACTTAAATGGTGATTGTCATCTAAACTTTCATACTATTACCACGACGACCGACAACACAGTTCATCTTTCAATCACCCACGTGGGTATAACCAATGAGGAGATGGCACATGGGTATCTGCTTCTATAAACCAATGAGGAGATCAGAGAGGTTGGACTTGCAGCGCGGTCTGCGTCACAAATAGAACTGACTTCTATTTTAGCCCGTGGCAATGCAGACGCTTGTTGACACGCGCGAGCAGTGTGGGTGCAATAATTGAATAATATAGATTTCTAAATGTATTTTGCAACGCAAAATGTGGTTCACATGTAGCAAGCGGTGTAGTCAGGGTATTACACCCAATCGAGCCCGTCCCATAGAAGGATCGATTGGTTTCAACAGAGAGATGACAGATAAAGACATCTACACGTCAATATACTGCATTTCTTACCCAAATGGGTGGTGGTTCGTATGCAATTGTTAGGGTTGAACTGGCTATTTGTATGCATAACTTATATAATATACTGGGGAAGCTATGCTAAGTACATAAACTACGAGTAAATCATCTGTTGAAGATAAGAACTACAACCGGCAACAGGAAGTGCGTCACGACGCTGGGATCAGCCTACACGCCGACGTCCTCCCTCGGACAGGCCAGCATTGAGCAGGAACTATCTCTGTTAGAGTATAAAAGAGAGAACAATAGGATGTGTCGTTCTCTTCTCTGTTTTGCCCTGCGAGGTAAAACAGCGAGACCGTATATATACGAACCACACATATACCACACACGTGTTTGCATTAATTAAAGTACAGCTAAATCAGAAGTTACTAAGTGATGACTATTTTGTTCTATTACCAGAAACGAACTGTCGCAACATTAACATGGTGACCCCGACGGTCTGGTATGTAGGACGTTTACGCTGAGCATTTAATCAGCCAATTGGACGTCGCTTTCGGGGAACGGTCTGCTTTACAAATTGTCCGGGCTACTAAAAACAGGTAAGCAGACACCTATTGTTATAATAACTAAAGATCTGCATATTGGCTTTAACCAAATTAATTTTGTGAAGTACCTGTTCGATGTAAGTGAACAAATTTATGAATTATTATGAGTAGATAAGAAATTTGAAAAAGTCACTATTGTGACATGCAAACCTGTGGTAAATGTGTGGTTATTACAATGGTACCCTGGAGTATTATTCATCTGGCGAGATCCGTAAAATATGAAAGGTGCGGTTAGGTTCAGGGAAAATACTGAAATCAATCGGCGAGATTCGTAAGGAAGGATACGATTAGGTTCGATGATATAGGGAATAATTGAAAACTGAAATCTTCGGCTGGGATCGTAACATATAGAGTGCGACCCGGAGATAAAAATATAGAAACGGAATTCTCCGGCTGGGATCGACACGAGTAGGGTGCGACCCGGAGAAATAGGGAATAATTGATTTAGTAATTGTTATCGGCAAGATTCGTACATATACAATTACGATTAGGTTCGAGGAATTACCACGACAAAGATCGGGACATTTTAGATAGAGAATAATTGGGTTTGTAATTGGTATCGGTAATGATTCGTACATATAAAAGTGCGGTTAGGTTCGAGGAATTACCCCGACAATGATCGTGAAATTTTAGATAAGAATACTGGATGACCGGCAAGATCCGTTCATATAAAGGTGCGGTTGGGTTCGGTAGAGTAATTCTTGGGAAAGAAGGTGAGGTTATAAGGCGAAGTAACAGAGGAATGCTGAGTTGAGGATTTAAAGATAAGAGAATAATGGTATAATAAAAGGATTGGAAATGAAATAATATGACAAATTTAGGCGTGGAATAAAAGGGGATAGTTTACTGTTTGAAATTATTAACGAAAAAGCAATAGCATTGGTGGTTCAGTGGTAGAATTCTCGCCTGCCACGCGGGAGGCCGGGTTCGGATCCCAGCCCATGCACCATGGGACTAAAATGTAAGAAGATATGTTTTGCCTGGAGAGATACGGTTGCTAGCGTTTGTTTAAGATATAAATGTAACGTTTTGATAGCTTGATTAGTTTAAATTGAAAGGCTAACTAATTAGAAAATAATAGCGAGGGAATTTTGATATAATACGTTGTCTGTTGCTGGAAATGGCATACAGAGAAAGAGTTGAATGATGTTATTTTTATAAGTATGGCGATTTACATGGTACATATAAAGTCATAGACATTTAAAAAATGTGAAGCCGAAAGAGATACAGTTGGAACATTGGTTTTAATCTTACTATAGAGGTAAGGCAGAACGTTGGTTGAGTAGTGGGTTATATTTTTGCTTACGGGTAAAACAAAAGATGAGAAAAGAATTGATTATGTGCGCTGAGCTATGCTTGGGCTATGTTTGGCTGGAAGGAAGCATTTTGTGATGTGAAGCTGGTTATTGATTCTTGGTTTGAATGTTTAGGTAACACCAGTGAATTAGAAAAGGAAGTTTATGTATTTAAACATTATACTCTGTTTCCATTACGTGGAAAAATGTCAAGTCATTAAAGTGAATTACAGGTGGAGATAATTTTATATTAACAGGGAAGGTGCACATTAAACACAGTTGTGTATAATGGCAGGGTATTCCTAGCAAACAGAATGGGCCGGTTTTCAGACAAACTGAAGGGGTTTTAAGGTTTTAAGCAATCTTGGGTCAAATTAGTCAAATAGTACGTTAAAATATGGGGTTTCATAGATTGAAGTACAGTATTGTATCCAAGGGTAGCGCATGTTCAATTAAGTTTAAAACTAATGATTGGGGGGAGTACAATGGAAGTATAAGCATTTTTAGGTTTTGTTTGTAGTTAACTTTTGGGTTTCTGAATCGGTGTAGTATGAGGAAATGCTGACCAAGTGGTTATTTTATGGAATAAGGAGCGCTTAGCTCTTTGGGGAAAAATTCCTAGGGACAGGATATCTTAAAGGGGTAGACACACATGGCATTTTAAAGTTTTATTTTCTGAGTTTTAATTAAACACGTGAAATTATTTTGATAGGGAATGTTCTGGGAACTTGAGATACAAAATGTAGATAAGGTTATTAGCTTTCATTTGTCTAATGTAGGAAGAAAGAACAAACGGTTCTGAAAAGGGGGTATGACTTTTTGACCCCACTGGTGACTTTTCCTTTTGTGGTCTGATCAGCCGCAATGAAAAGCCATTTGGATGGTGAATTTAAGGTCATTTGTGATACTGACTTTAAGGAAATTTGGAGAACTGATAATTATGATGGAGTTAAAGTTCTTGGACACAAGTGATAATTTGAACTAATGAAAAGACAGAATGCCAACAAGGGTATAATACATTTTCTTAGTGGAGTAGTTCAGATTAATAAGCAAGAGTACTTTTTACATTATCTAGATAAGTTTATTTTCCCTTAGGAAGTCAGCTGTGGTTGTATTTAGTGGAAGAGATTTAACACAACAAGACTGGAATTAATATAATAGTAATATTATATTTTGTTGTTGAATAAGTTTTAAATGGTAGACTTATGTCAAGCTTTAGGATATATTATAAGCCAACAGGACAGGAATATATGACATCTGTAGGGAATCCAGGATTATTGAGGGTATCGAGATAGCTACTTAAATGTATGTAATAAGACCATGAGACATTTAGTACTCCCCTGCACTGCTGAGACCTTGATGGGTTGGAAGTAGAAGGAGGAGAGCATAAGCAAGGAAGAGAAGATAAATGTGACACAGAAGAATTAGATAACGGTTAGTGAGTGTCGACCAGCATAGTTAAATTATAAACAGGTGAGGACAGAAATAACACTGGGAGAGACAGAAAAGACATAAGAATAGAAGATAGCAGGATAATTTAGTTAGGTTCGTTTAGTTAGGATCTCTCCATTACATGGAGAGATCCTATCGGCTCCATAGGCATGTATTTTAGTTTTGATTTTAAGGTTATGTTTGGTAAATTCTCTAAGAAGAGATATTACTATTTACACACACAAGCACATAGGCATTTAAAACCACACAAAGCAGCACAGATAAATCTTACGACACTTGATAGAGAATTGTTACAGGGTAGCTAAGGAGGAATGCCCCAGGGAGAATTGGACATGTGGAAAGTAAAAGGGGGCAATCCTACAAGAGAAGGGCTGACATAAGGATAATTTACTAACCTTACCAAAGACATTGTTAAGAAATGCAGCAAAATTGATACATGGCTTGAGCCATGTATAAAAAGGGGGAGTATAGTAGAGCAGGCGATAGAACAGGATAGGATGCTACTAGAACAAAAACATTTTTTGTAGAATGTCCATTCCAACATTTGGAAATGGACTTATTGAACTATTCCGAATTGAGGGGAAAAAGGGGTGTTTAACAAGAATAGATAAGTATAGCAAATGGGTAGAAGAGTTCCCAACTTACTTGGTGGACATGATTATGGTAACTAAAAAATGAGGACAAGATATTATCCCTAGTGTTGATACTGGGATCTATCTCTTTAAATGATGGATGACATTTTAGATAATCAGGTAGAGCCTATAGAATGCCAGAGTTAGAGATACCAGAACATGTAGACATAGAAGTTAAAGAAATACTAGCAGAGCACATGAGAAGACTGTTTTTTAACCAAACCCGTATGTCCAAGATTTTGTGTCCAACAGGTGAATTACAGGAGAAGGTGATTCACTCAATCAAACCAGGAGACTGGGTGTGGATCCAGTCCCTGAGGAGAAAAAACTGGAAGCAGTCCCGTTGGGAAGGCCCATACCAGGTGCTGTTAAACCATTGCCTTGGCCAGTAGGAAAGCTGAGAGAGTCACATGGGTCCACGTTACCCACTGCAAGAAGGTATGTACACATATGAGCACTGATGATCACACACAGAGTTAGGAGAAGAACCGAGAACCAATAAGGTCCGGGGGTTACCTCCTTAACGAAGATTTCCTATCCCGACCGTTCATCACTGTGTGTGCTCCTAGAGGTGTGAGTATGGGGTGATACCAAGCAGAGAGACTAAGGGCAGGAGAGGGTTGACGGTTTTTGGGAAGAGTAGAGACTCTGAGCTGCATCATAATCTAATCTTTCTGATATATTCAGATCCACCACATACGGGTACTAATCATACGATACCGTTGTCATTGAGAAGAAGTAAAAGATAAACTATATAATACACTGATGAGTGACATACAGAATAAGGAATCAAAGAAGATCAAGATGTAGAATTTAAGGTAAACATTAAACAATTTCCTGGGGAAGCAGACAACTGTACAGGAATAGGGGTTGGCCAGATTGAAGTATTCAGCCAACCCACCTCGGTTCACCTAAATTCCGGATGAGCACCAGTGGTATAGATACAAGAATGGCACCGAGAACGAAGATGATTTTAATGGCTGGAAAGGTAATCGTTAATGTGACTGACTTAGGTTTGAAAGCACAGGAGAAAATGTGTAACCTCATAACACCTATAACTGATAAAGGGTGGGCTAGTACCAGCAAAGGACGCATACGACAGGAATTACCACAAAGGGTGGTTAGGAATTTGCGCCCTGGGGTTATTGGTCCAACCAGTTCGAATTAACTATCAGAGACCAGTTATAGGAGGCTAAAGAAGGTACAGGAGGAGTTTTGATCAGGATGGGAATGGCTTTGTCTAGATGGATGCTATTGGCATCCTCAGGGAGGTTCCAGATGAATACAAAGTTATGAATCAAATATGTGAAGGCTTTAACACTACATTATTTTGGTAGTTGGCAATAAATAAAAATGTGGATTGAATTAATGACATCTTAAATAATCAACAGAGATTCATAAATGAATCCGAGGATGCAGTAAAGAGGTTCTCTGACCAATTATCCGCCACCTCCCTCATGACCTGGTAAAATAGACTGACTCTCGATAGGTTACGGGCAAAGAGGGCGGTGTAGGTAGAATGATTAGGTTCATTACTGTACGTACATTTCTGATAACACAGCTCATGTTTGGGAAATGGAAAAGTGTTGCAAGAACTGTATTATGGGCTGCTTTCACCTGTATGAGTGTGTTTGGGTTGTGTGGTTGTTGTTTGGTCCCGTGTGCGAGAGGTTTATTCACCAGAACTCTAGAGAGATGGATAACGGAGCAGATGGTGAGCTACGGACCGAGTCAAAGTTCAGACCAATGAGACGACAAGTACCTACCGCCGAGCAAAAAGTTGTCAGAGCAACCGGAATGATGCCTTTGATGGAATTGACCCCGGAGAACACTAAATCCAGCTCTGGGCCAAAGATGGATCTGTCAGAGGACGATCCTTGTTGTACTGTTGAGGAAGTGGTTGAATAAAGAGTATGCACAATAAATTCATATGTAGTGGCAGGTGGATGTGAAGGTTTTAAGTACTGGGACAAAGAGTCTGTCCCACACATGTTAGGTGTAGCCACTGTCGCAAAAAGGCTTTTTATACGTGTTGAGTAATATGTTATGAATTTATCCTGTATACTATTTGTCTTTCCTGATGTGAAGGTTTATAAGGAAATATCTAATCATTAAAATGGAGATATACAAATTGTGTTGAGTGACACCCTAGGGGGTGTCAAAAGGGGGACTCTTAAATTTCCCTGAAATTTCTTATTAGAGTATGTTCACACCCCAAGGGGTGTGAAAAGGGGGATTGTTAGGGTTGAACTGGCTATTTGTATGCATAACTTATATAATATACTGGGGAAGCTATGCTAAGTACATAAACTACGAGTAAATCATCTGTTGAAGATAAGAACTACAACCGGCAACAGGAAGTGCGTCACGACGCTGGGATCAGCCTACACGCCGACGACAGAAGGAGCAAGTTTAAACCACGCTCCTCCTCCCTCGGACAGGCCAGCATTGAGCAGGAACTATCTCTGTTAGAGTATAAAAGAGAGAACAATAGGATGTGTCGTTCTCTTCTCTGTTTTGCCCTGCGAGGTAAAACAGCGCGACCGTATATATACGAACCACACATATACCACACACGTGTTTGCATTAATTAAAGTACAGCTAAATCAGAAGTTACTAAGTGATGACTATTTTGTTCTATTACCAGAAACGAACTGTCGCAACATTAACACAATGTATATGGTTACTGTGAGCGTAGTTATCCAAATGTACGATAAATATCCCACCCCCTTCTCCCCATTGTCCCCATCCCCTTCTCTCTACTGTCCCCATCCCCTTCTCTCTACTGTCCCCATCCCCTTCTCTCTACTGTCCCCATCCCCTTCTCTCTACTGTCCCCATCCCCTTCTCTCTATTGTCCCCAACCCCTTCTCTCTATTGTCCCCACCCCCTTTCCACCATCTCTCTATTTTCCCCACCCACTTATCCCTTTTGTCCCCACCCCATCTCTCTATTGTCCCTACCCCCATTCTCCTCATCTCTTTATTGTCCCCACCCCCTTTTCCCTAATGTCCCACCCCATCTCTCTATTGTCCCCACCCCCTTTCTCCCATCTCTCTATTTTCCCCACCCTCTTTCTCCCCATCTCTCTATTTTCCACACCCCTTCTCCATCTCTGTGTAATTAGCCATCATATCTTGTCAGTCCACTAGGGACTTATCTCATGTAAGTGTCTATGTGTATTCTGTGTTATTATTTAGTCCGTTTGTAAATAAATAATTTAATCAATTTGTGTAGTGCTGAATAATCAGAAAGGCTGGGGTTCTTGCGGATTCAAGAAGTCTGCCACGTTTAGAATGAGACTGATATGAGGTAATGATTAATACACAGCTGTTATATAACTTACATATACAGTGGGGAGAACAAGTATTTGATACACTGCCGATTTTGCAGGTTTTCCTACTTACAAAGCATGTAGAGGTCTGTAATTTTTTATCATAGGTACACTTCAACTGTGAGAGACGGAATTTAAAACAAAAATCCCGAAAATCATATTGTATGATTTTTAAGTAATTAATTAGCATTTTATTGCATGACATAAGTATTTGATCACCTACCAACCAGTAAGAATTCCATCTCTCACAGACCTGTTAGTTTTTCTTTAAGAAGCCCTCCTGTTCTCCACTCATTACCTGTATTAACTGCACCTGTTTGAACTCATTACCTGTATAAAAGACACCTGTCCACACACTCAATCAAACAGACTCCAACCTCTCCACAATGGCCAAGACCAGAGAGCTGTGTAAGGACATCAGGGATAAAATTGTAGACCTGCACAAGGCTGGGATGGGCTACAGGACAATAGGCAAGCAGCTTGGTGAGAAGGCAACAATTGTTGGCGCAATTATTCGAAAATGGAAGAAGTTCAAGATGACGGTCAATCACCCTCAGTCTGGGGCTCCATGCAAGATCTCACCTCGTGGGGCATCAATGATCATGAGGAAGGTGAGGGATTAGCCCAGAACTACACGGCAGGACCTGGTCAATGACCTGAAGAGAGCTGGGACCACAGTCTCAAAGAAAACCATTAGTAACACACTACGCCATCATGGATTAAAATCCTGCAGCGCACGCAAGGTCCCCCTGCTCAAGCCAGCGCATGTCCAGGCCCGTCTGAAGTTTGCCAATGACCATCTGGATGATCCAGAGGAGGAATGGGAGAAGGTCATGTGGTCTGATGAGACAAAAATAGAGCTTTTTGGTCTAAACTCCACTCGCCGTGTTTGGAGGAAGAAGAAGGATGAGTACAACCCAAGAACATCATCCCAACCGTGAAGCATGGAGGTGGAAACATCATTCTTTGGGGATGCTTTTCTGCTAAGGGGACAGGACGACTGCACCGTATTGAGGGGAGGATGGATGGGGCCATGTATCGCGAGATCTTGGCCAACAACCTCCTTCCCTCAGTAAGAGCATTGAAGATAGGTCATGGCTGGGTCTTCCAGCATGAAAACGACCCGAAACACACAGCCAGGGCAACTAAGGAGTGGCTCCATAAGAAGCATCTCAAGGTCCTGGAGTGGCCTAGCCAGTCTCCAGATCTGAACCCAATAGAAAATCTTTGGAGGGAGCTGAAAGTCCGTATTGCCCAGCGACAGCCCCGAAACCTGAAGGATCAGGAGAAGGTCTGTATGGAGGAGTGGGCCAAAATCCCTGCTGCAGTGTGTGCAAACCTGGTCAAGAACTACAGGAAACGTATGATCTCTGTAATTGCAAACAAAGGATTCTGTACCAAATATTAAGTTCTGCTTTTCTGATGTGTCAAATACTTATGTCATGCAATAAAATGCAAATTAATTACTTAAAAATCATACAATGTGATTTTCTGGATTTTTGTTTTAGATTCCGTCTCTCACAGTTGAAGTGTACCTATAATAAAAATTACAGACCTCTACATGCTTTGTAAGTAGGAAACACTGCCGATTTTGCAGGTTATCAAATACTTGTTCTCCCCACTGTATATATTCTTGAGTTTAATTCGGACGATGGTAACTCGTTAAACAGCTTCTTCCATTGTGCCCCAAATTCCTAATGAGTTAATTGTTACATGATTCTTTTAAATTGGGTAACAATTAAACAGTTTATTCGATAAATAAAACTTTGGTCTATTTTCACCTCATAATTTTGCCTACTGTTCTGACTTGGTGGTTCACATGTAGCCTATAACCTGTTTTTGAGAAATGTAATCATTGAATATTGTAAGAGCTTTCATTGTCTGCTTATATGCCCTTTTATTTATCCTACGGTTCTGACTTGGCGAACAGGGAGAACACTGTAAGAACAGCCCATGTTCTGAATTATGTTGCTGTACATTTCAAAAGGGCTGAACAAATAGTTATATTGACTACGTACATCCTAGCTCACTCATTAATGTCTTAATCGAAATTACGGATTGCCTCTTATCCGCTTGTCGTCCCCTTATGCCATAGTTTGTACATCTCAATTGTCAGTAGAAACCACATTTGTTTAAGCAAGTCAGCCATGTTTTTTTACAAGGCAGTAAATGAGACTGAATTAACTGTTTCGCTGCCAGACAAGGCTCTGCTGATAGCCAGGTGTAGTAGTGGTAAATTGTTAGTAGTGGCTATGCTGTTGGGGCAGCTTTATGTAGGCCCTAACAGTTTGTGGGCACCGTTTCTCGCCGTTATAGTGCAATTAATGTATTGTTTAGTATTGTGTAGTGGCTTTGCTGGCATGCATCACACTTTTTTAAAACTTGTTATGGATAGGGGGCAGTATTTTCACAGCCGGATAAAAAACGTACCCGATTTAATCTGATTATTACTCCTGCCCAGAAACTAGAATATGCATATAATTATTAGCTTTGGATAGAAAACACTCCAAAGTTTCTAAAACTGTTTGAATGGTGTCTGTGAGTATAACAGAACTCATTTGGCAGGCCAAAATCTGAGAAGATTCCAAACAGGAAGCGCCCTCTCTAACCATTTCTTGGCCTTCTTGATCATCTCTATCCAAAACAGGGGATCTCTGCTGTAACGTGACATTTTCTAACGCTCCCATAGGCTCTCAGAAGGCGCCAGAACGTTGAATGATGACTTTGCAGGCCATGGCTGAAAAACAGTAGCGCATTTGGATAGTGGTCGATCTGAGAACAATGAGACTGGGGGCGCGTGCACGAGACGACTCCATGTTTAAATTTTCTGTCTTTGAACGAAAACAACGACTCCCGGTCGGAATATTAACGCTTTTTACGAGAAAAATCACATAAAAATTGATTTTAAACAGCGTTTGACATGCTTCGAAGTACGGTAATGGAATATTTTTACATTTTTTGTCACGAAACGCGCCAGGCGCGTCACCCTTCTTTACCCTTCGGATAGTGTCTTGAACGCACAACAGAACGCCGCTATTTGGATATAACTATGGATTATTTGGAACCAAACCAACATTTGTTATTGAAGTAGAAGTTCTGGGAGTGCATTCTGATGAAGAACAGCAAAGGTAATCCAATTTTTCTTATAGTAAATCTGAGTTTGGTGAGTACCAAACTTGGTGGGTGTCAAAATAGCTAGCCCGTGATGGCGAGCTATCTACTCAGAATATTGCAAAATGTGCTTTCACCGAAAAGCTATTTTAAAATCGGACACCGCGATTGCATAAAGGAGTTCTGTATCTATAATTCTTAAAATAATTGTTATGTTTTTTGTCAACGTTTATCATGAGTAATTTAGTAAATTCACCGGAAGTTTCGGTGGGTATGCTAGTTCTGAACGTCACATGCTAATGTAAAAAGCTGGTTTTTGATATAAATATGAACTTGATTGAACAAAACATGCATGTATTGTATAACATAATGTCCTAGGAGTGTCATCTGATGAAGATCATCAAAGGTTAGTGCTGCATTTAGCTGTGGTTTTGTTTTTTGTGACATTATATGCTAGCTTGAAAAATGGGTGTCTGATTATTTCTGGCTGGGTACTCTGCTGACATAATCTAATGTTTTGCTTTCGCTGTAAAGCCTTTTTGAAATCGGACAGTGTGGTTAGATAAAGGAGAGTCTTGTCTTTAAAATGGTGTAAAATAGTCATATGTTTGAAAAATTGAAGTTTTCGGATTTTCGAGGACTTTGTATTTCGCGCCACGCCCATCATTGGATATTGGAGCAGGTGTTCCGCTAGCGGAACGTCTAGATGTAAGAGGTTAATTGATTCTTTATTTAACTAGGCACGTCAGTTAAAACCTCTCTAGGGTTGGGGGCAGTATTTTCACGGCCGGATGAAAAACGTACCCAAATTAAATGGCTTACTACTTGGGCCCAGGAACTGGAATATGCATATTATTAGTAGATGTGGATAGAAAACACTCTGAAGTTTCTAAAACTGTTTGAATGATGTCTGTGAGTATAACAGAACTCATATGGCAGGCAAAAACCTGAGAAGAATCTAACCAGGAAGTGAGAATTCTGGTGCTTGTAGTCCTTTCAAGTCATTGCCAATGGAACACACTGTGAGTTAGGGTTCATTTTGCAGTTCCTAAGGCTTCCACAAGATGTCAACAGTCTTTAGAAAGTTGTTTGAGGCATCTATGATGAACAGAGACCGAACAAGAAGGCTGGGAAGTTGTAGACCCATCAGTTCATTGGCGCGCATTCATGTGAGAAGGGACCTGTGTTCCAAAATGTTTTTCAAGACACAGGAACCGTCCGGTTGGAATATTACTGAAGTTTCACGTTCTAAAGGCCCTAAAAATGTATGCATTACAACGTTTGACATGTTTGAACGAACGCAAATAGATTTTTTTTTTTGTTTTCTTTTCGGCGCGCTTCCTACATTTGGAGTAGCTGAACTGAACGCGTGAACAACAAGGAGCTATTTGGACATACATTTTGGAGTTTATCGAACAAAACAACATTTATTGTGGACCTGGGATTCCTGGAAGTGCCTTCTGATGAAGATTGTTAAAGGTAAGTGAATATTTCTAATGCTATTTATGATTTTAGATGACTCCAAAATGGCGGGTATCTGTATTGCCTAGTGTATTTTGTCTGAGCGCAGTACTCAGATTATTGCAAAGTGTGCTTTCCCAGTAAAGTTATTTTGAAATCTTTCACAGCGTTAGCATAAAGGAAATGTTCATCTATAATTCTTTGAATAACAGTTTAATATTTTATCAACGTTTATGACGAGTATTTTTGTAAATTGTAGCGCTGATTCACCGGAAGTATTGGAGGCAAAATATTTTCTGAACGTCACGTGCCGATGTAAAATGCTGTTTTTAGATATAAATATGAACTTGATCGAACAAAAAATGCATGTATTGTGTAACATGATGTCCTAGGAGTGTCATCTGATGAAGATCGTCAAAGGTTAGTGCTTCATTTAGCTCTGTTTTGGGTATTTGTGATGCATGCTAGTTGCTTGGAAATGGCTGTGTGGTTATTTGTGTCTATGTACTCTCCTAACATAATCTAATGTTTTGCTTTAGCTGTAAAGCCTTTTGGAAATTGGACAACGTGGTTCGATTCAGGAGAGGTGTATCTATAAAATGGTGTAAAATAGTCCTATGTTTGAGAAATTGAAGTTATAGCATTTATGAGGTATTTGTATTTCGCGCGACGCGATTCCACTGGCTGTTGACTAGGGTGGGACGCAAACGTCCAAGGTTCCCAGACAGGTTAAAGGCTAACAAAAAGTCTGTCTAACAATGGTTTCCTACATTGTCACAAGGTATAGATTGCTACTTCAGGTCTAAATAGGGGTACAGACAGTCTAAATCCAGATTACTGACAAAGTCGGACTACTAAAACCATTTGTAACAGAATTTTAGTTTGTCCAGCATAAAGCGTGAACTTTCCTCTCAGAACAACGGAGTGAATCCTTACCATCACTACACCTGGCTATCAGCCACTGGAGCCTTGTCTGGCAGCGAAACAGTTAATTCTGCCTCATTTACTGACTTTTTAATAAACAGCAGATATGGCTGACTTGCTTAGAACTGTGGTTTCTACTGGCTCCTTGTGGATTTGTGTAAATCGATAAGACCCGCCTAGTTAAATTAAGGTTAAATAACAAAACATGTACATGCTAAAATCGCCACTGTAAAACACACAGGGTGTTCACTCATTAAGCCCACCTTCCTTTCTGCGTCGGACTTCAGCCTCATGTCTGGGGTGGAAAATCTACTTCTGAATGTACCATGATTAGATTCATAATGACATCTCAGATTGAACTCTTTGCAAACAGCGACAGTCTCGTTGCAAACAAGACACACTGGTTTGGCATTGGAGAAATACAACGGATATGCGGGATTTTGAAAATACGGGCATTTTGTGTCCCGGGGTTTGATTTTTAAGATAACATTTTTAATTTAGATCTGTTTATTTCACTTCCATTAAGTAGATACTAAATAACCTCAAACTCTTTTTTTCAGCTTTTAAAATCTTTTATTTTATTTTCTAAAGCATTCTCACACCCAGACTTTTGACATTCTTCTATGTATTACACTTCCAAAAGTCTTGATAATTACACAATATTTAATGCACCAGTTAAAATATTTTGTCAAACACATGGAAACTATATACATATTAGATGTGCATCACCCATTTCATAATAAATGTAAATATGTATGTCATTACCAATTAGGCTATAATTTCATCAAATTGTTAGATTTTTGAAATTATGTTTTAATTATGTGAACTTACGATACACACAATGTAAATCATCTAGAATGTCAGCCTAAAATCTTCAGGACTTGGACTGTCCAAGGTGTTGAGAGCGTTCCATAGGGATGCTGGTCCATGTTGACTCCAATGCTTCCTACAATTGTGTCAAGTTAGCTGGGAGTGGATCTACTCTGAATAGCTCGTTCCATCTCCTCCCACATATGTACAATTACAGTGAATTCAGTAAGCTGAATTCACTGGCATGTTCTTGGAACCATTCCTGGACAAGCCTTGTGGCATAAGGCATAATCCTGCAGAGAAAAATCTACTTGCAGATGGATACACTGCCGCCATGAAGGGATGCACCTGATTGGCAATGATGTTTAGATATTATGGTGGAATTATTGTAATCAAAAGGAGAGACTTTTACATTTCTTCAAAACAATCAAACTATTATTTAATTACTGCAGCTGGTCAATGACCCCCCCGTGGGTGATTCGTTGAGAGCCCAACCAGCAGGACTAAGCCACAGCATTTTATAGCATCCTCCTGGATGTTCATGACAAACACATCTATGGAATGGGTCACAAGGTAAGGATTCGTATGAAAGACACTAATTGTGTAGAGACCAGGGTCTGGCCCCCCAACCCCACACTGGAGCCGTCTCCCCCTGGTACCTCAGGACAGAAACGCGGTCTTGTTAGGTTTATCACCCCAAGACAACGTAAATCTTCTGTCAGTGTTAAATCTTCCAGAGGACCACTTTCAGTTCACACAGAAACCATAGAGATAAAATAACCTTCTATTCTGTTGCATAAAACAACCATTTGATAAAATTTAATTATTATAACATAATCTTGCAATTTTGCTCTCACAATATCTTGTGGCATTCAAGCATTGCTCAACTTTTATCAAGGGACCCAATGTGTGCCCTGAAAACACACCACCAACCTGCAATGCTGACACACGGCATTCATGCATACAGTGCTGTAAAGTACTGAAGTAAAAATGATAAAAATAATTATACTTTTTTTGGGGTATCTGTACTTTACTATTTATATTTTTGACAAATGTTACTTTTATTTCACTACAGTCCTAAAGAAAATAATTTTTACTCCATACATTTTCCCTGACACCCAAAAGTACTACATTTTTTCTAATTTGCAGGAGAGAAAATGGTCCAATTCACACACTTATCAAGATAACATCGCTGGTCCTCCCTACTGCCTCTGATCTGGTGGACTCACTAAACACAAATGCTTCGTTTGTAAATGGTGTGGAGTGTGCCCCTGGCTATCCGTAATTTAAAAAACCTCTTAATTTACATTTACTTTTGATACTTACTTTGACTTTTACTCAAGTAGTATTTTACTTGGTGACTTTCACTTGAGTTACTCTTGCCACATTAAGAGCAGAAATTGGGCTTCTCTCCTGTGTCTATTCTCTGTTTACCTTTTAGCTCAGCTGTTGTTTTAAAAAAACTTCTACAGTCAGATCCGTGGTAAGGCTTCTCTCCTTTATGTTTACCTTGGTGTCTTTTTAAATTGCTCAGTAGAGAGAAACTCTTTCCACAGTCAGAGCAGGAGTACGGCTTCTCTCCTGCATGTATACGTTCATGTGTTTTTAAGGGGCCAAGTTGAGAGAAACTCTTTCCACAGTCAGAGCAGGAGTAAGGCTTATCTCCTGAGTGCACTCTCTGATGAACTGTCAGAGCCCCTGATGTTGTGACTCTCTTCCCACAGTCAGTACAATAATACAGATTATCTCCTGTGTGTATTTGTAAGTGTATTTTTAGCTTTGATAGAATTGGGAAAATCTCCTCACAATGTGGGCAGTGGTGAGACCTCTTAGCTCTGTGATCTTCCTGCTGTTGCTCTCTGGATGTAGAGAATGTCTCAACATGGTCTCCTGTGTGAACAACATCAGAAGAACCAGTCAGTGGGTGCGATATACATGTCAATCAAATTTATATGATGAAGCCCTTTTTACATCAGCAGTTGTCAGAAAGTGCTTTACAGAAACCCAGCCTAAAATCCACAAAGAGCAAGCAATGCAGAAGCACAGTGGCCAGGAAAAACTCCCTAGAAAGCAGGAACCTTGGAAGAAACGTAGAGGAACCAGGCCCAAATGGGTGGTAAGTCCTCTTCTGGGTGGCATGTGTATTCATGTACAATACAAAAGGAAAATAAAACTATTCTAAAAGTGGGTAAAAGATTAAAGCTAAAAAGAGGTGTGTCATCCTCTACTCAATATCACAGGGGTTTGTAACTACACGGACTAATTTCATAGAACTTGGCAGTTTGTCTACTTCACTTCTTTAGTCTACTCTCTGAGCACTCCAGATAACCCAGTGAATAAAACAAATGCTGGCAATACTGGTGTCAAACCATGCAAGTGTCAGTAGCATGAAATAACATCTACCTTCTCATTGAAACAGTTAATCTCCTCATCTTTAATGTCGGCATTCAGCTCCAGTGTTTGACTGCAGTCTTCCAGCTTCACTGATGCCATCTCTGGATCCTGTGGTGCAAACTGGGATCCACTGTCACAATCAGGACCCAGTGACTGTAGGTTTGGGACTAAGTGTGGAAGGAGAGAGGCAGGCTGGGTTTGTCCTCACTGTTGATGTTACCGGCCTCAGACTTAATTCAAGTCGTCCTGTAGCAACATTGAGAAACAGACACAAAAAGTTATTGTCTTGACAGTTCTGGCACTTTATTCTCTAAAAATGTATGATTATCTAATTCAATGCTGGACTTGGACTGAAATAGGTGCCGGCACACATTTTTAGGTGCAGGAGTTCCAAAATACTGTTGAGATAATATTTTATACCGGTACTCAGCTCCGACGAGCTCCTGACCAAGACAAGCACTGATCTCATCTCAATAGATCAGGTAGATAAGAATTGACAACAGTACATTCATTCATTAAAATTGGACAAAGCACATGCTTTTACTTTGTCTACACAACTTAAGTGCACTTAACCTCTAGTAGATTTTCCCAAATTCACATAAATTACTCAAAACCATTTAGTACAAAGTTGCAGTGTGTTTTAAGCAGCACTATGTACTATTTTCCTGAATAATCTTGTCTTCACTGTATTATTTCAAAAACCAATAGTATTTCGCGTTCACACCATACTAACATTTACAGATAAATATAGAAACAACTGCATGCGTCTGAATATTAGTACACATGTAGAAAACTGATAATCATTACATTCAGCTTCAAAATTGTAGTGCGACCGTGAAATTGTCTCTGCACCAGCACTGAAGTCTGTTGACGCAGACAGAGTGGGCGCCGCCATTTTACCAGCTCGTGAATTTGACACAAAACCAATAACATGCTAAACAAACTCAGAAATCTCAAATAAATAGATTCTTGAGGAAATGATGTACATCCATTCAGACAAACCCAAAGTATCGAACGTTACCTATATGACATGTAAAATAGTTTATCACGTTCTTCACTCAGTTTGACACAACATAACACATCAAACCTTTACCAAACGTGACAATACCTTAACAGATCTGTTACCTAGCATTTCCCATGTTCTTTCGATAATAGGACATTTAAACCATTTAATCCATTTTAGAATAAGGCTGTATCGTAACAAAATTTGGATAAAGTAAAGGTGTCTGAATAATTTCCCAAATCCACTGTATGCGGAATCCTTTCAGCAAGGTTGCTTCCCCTCCTCTCTAAGGAGTGTTTTACTCTCATTCTGAAGCCTGATAAATCCCCAACAAAATGTGAAAGTTAGACCGATTTCTCTTCTGAACTCCAACTCAAGAATTAGTGCTATAGCCTTAGCAAGGAGATTGGATGGAGTTCTCCCATATCTAATACACAAAGACCAAAATGGCTACGTGAAAAACCATCAAGGTTTTCACAATGTGAGGAGAATACTAAACATAGTGCACATGTGAAGGGTCCCCTGATACTGCCATACTCTCACTTGATGAAGAGAAGGCATTCCATAGAGTTGATTGGTCTTATTTCAAGTGCTTAAGAGATTTGGGTTTGGGAACTACTTCTGTAAATGGATTAAGATTTGATATACCAACCCCACTGCATAAGTTGCAACTAACAACTTGATTTCACAACCTTTTAAGCTTTTCGGGGCATGAGACAAGGATGTCTGGCCAGTCCAGGACTCATTCTTTTAGCTATAGAAACCTTTGCCATTGCATTAATGGAATTAAAACATCAGATTTCGAACATCGAGTGACCCTGTATGCCGATGATACCCTCTTATTCCTAACAGATCTAAAGAACTCTTGCCTCAATTTAATTAATAACTTGTCCGTTTTTTGGTTTTAAAATTAATAAAACCAAATCTTCCATCCTTTCATCAACAAGCAAGAGAGACTGAATCTAGTTCTACAGCATCTATTTGTGAATACAGAACATGGTTTCACATATCTTGGTGTAGCGTGGTTCATTCTGCGTTGTGTATTTTTATTTAGGACACTGCCACAACTGGAATGCTGATGGTAGAATCATTTTTATTCGACCTGCACACGAAGAGACAACACACAATATGTTAGCCCTCGGTGCAGTCACAGCTCTCGGGCACCTGCGTGAGCACATAGCAAGTCACTCAAACACGGTCCCAAATACTCCCGAGTTACAATAGGTACCCTAATTAGCGAGCTTGGTGAAAGTTGTTAACATAAATCTTTATAATTGTTCACATTGTAACAAAACCTATAGTTACGTAAGAGCACTTTATGTAACTTTACCACAGTTTTATATTGACAAATTACGGCGTAAAAGGACAACATACCTTGCTAGTTGAAGGTCCGGCAAAAGAGAACGATAAAATGGTACGTAAGTACGGATAACCCGCGATGGACCAAACCAAAATATACAAACTTTTACAATTAGGTGTATTTACAATATAGATATAAAAAAAAAATTGTACACCGAAAAATAACATTAACTATGCTGCTGTAATTAAATAAAGAAAACACATTGAATTATTATTATTGTTATTAACTTATTAACATCCCCTCTTGACCTGGCCTACTTGAACTGTCCTTGTGCGCAACTTGGTGCATAATCTAGGGGAACAACATCACTCTACTACATTCACCCCCACTGTTTTACACTAGATTATAGGCACAAAACAAAACACATTACCTCGAAGGTAACAAAGCAAAGAAAGAAAAAAAAAATAATTCACACCCACAGAGCGACGGAGTAACCCAGTGTAGTCCCTTAAGTCTAGACCCACAAATGGTCGATCAGCTGGAAAGCTATCCCGCGAAGGATTAGGAAAAATAAGAGGTAGCTAATCCCTTATTCAACCGTATACAAAAAATGCCAAATACATTTTATGCTGATGAACTACACACAAAGTTACATGAATTGTCAAAAATATTAGACCAACCCACGCATCACTCTAAGACCCAGTTAGATTACCACATACACACAAAAAAAGAAAAGATAGGCAATATCCTACCGTCACTGAGAAACCAAGAACGGTTTAAATTCCTGTGTAGACATAGTTTGGATTAGCCTATTCACTGGCTTAATAAATCTACCTAATCTAGTCCGAACACCCTCACCCAAAAACCTAGCAGGAATGTCACGGACAGCACTAACCGTGCTCAGAGGTCTAACCTCAGGTTGGGGAATACTACAACTCGGCCTATCCGGATCCAGCACACTTTCAGTTACAGACTCAACACTAGTAGTGTCAGACGACTGATCGGAATCCTGGTAGATTGCCACAGACCCCACTGACAAAGCATCTTCAACCAAGTTAACAACATCTGTCACAGCACCATCCCCACTGAATGGAGTTTCGCCATCAGAACTCTTGTAGGCTTTGGGGATCTCTCTCTGGTCCACTTCTACTGAGCACACCTCACTCAAGGGGACGTCATATGGCCGTTCCACTTCACTTCCATCAACTGGGACTTCACCATCCTCTTGGAATATCCTCCCAGAAGACTCAGGAAGGCTTGCTACCCAGTGAACAGTCCTTGCGTCACTCCCATCCATTTTGCTGGACGTTGCAGACATCTCAGAGAACACGTCACCACTCGATAGAGATCCATGACTCTCAGGTTCCTTCCAAGAAGGCAAAGGCAGAAAGTTGACTGGCATAATCAGGTTCCTATGCACCGTCTTGATGCGTCCAGTGGTAGGGTGCTGTATACGATATGTGTTCAGTGAGCTGTTCTTCGCAACAACTATGTACACCACACTGTTCCAGCGATCAGCCAGTTTCTTCTTGCCCCTCTCTCCCTTGTTAGCAAGTAGAACTCTGTCTCCCTTCTCTACCGAATGACCCTTTGACCATCTGTTGTAGGGCTCGGCTTGTCTCTTTTGTTGCTTACTTGCATGCTGCTGAGCCAATGTCATGGCTTCTCTCAGATCCTCACCCAAAGACTGGACATACTTATCCACATCGACCGTGTCCCCATCCAACAGCACACTTTCAAACATAACATCTACTGGCAACCTAGGGGTGCGTCCAAACATCAAGAAGAAGGGCGGAAACCCAGTAGTCTCATGAACAGTGCAGTTATAGGAGAATGTCAATGTGTTCAACATCTGAGGCCATTTAGCCTTGGACCTAGCTGGCAGAGCTCTAATCATCCCACCCAGCGTGCGATTTAGACGTTCTGCTTGACTGTTCCCCATGGGATGATAAGGTGTGGTGTGGGACTTTCCAACACCAGAGAACTGAAGTAATTCTGCAATAAGTGAACTTTCAAAGTTAGCACCCCTGTCAGAATGGATACAATCAGCGAACCCATAAACGCAGAAGAAATTATTCCAGAGAACACGAGCCACAGTCTTAGCAGACTGGTTTGGACACGGATACGCACATGCCAGCTTAGTAAAGTGATCAGTGTCATGACGTTGGCCTCTTTTGGTACAGGAGGACAGTTGACCCCCTCCCTTTTGCACCACCACCCAACCTACCTTCCCCCCAATCCACCCTGTGTGTAAAGGGTTGTAAAAACTCTAAAATTCCAGGAGAGTCTCTGGCCACATGGCCCATAGAGAGACAAAGGAAATTCTTCCAACTCATAGAATTGGAGAACCGAGCGACATGTGTGTGCTGGAGAAGGTATGGAAGATTGGTGAAGAATCCAGCTACGAACTGATCCGCTTGGTACAATTTTGTGATACTCAGAAGAGACAATATAGCCATATTACCATAAAACTGTTTATATAATAGCATCAGCTTGAGACTTGCAACATAATGGTTATATAGAATGTATGAATAAGGATAAAGCTTTTATAATACACATGAGATGCTATTGTACTGATGTTAATGTGATAGAATTGTATTTCTGTAACCAAGTCTAGCTCAGTCATAGGCACGCCCCAGGGACACATACAGGACCAGGCGTCATTTGACAAGCCTGTTCGATGGGCACTATAAAACACCCCCTGATTTACATTTCCCCAGACCAGGCCTCCACTCCATTGCGAGTTGGCCCATAGGTTTGACCATCCAAGTACTCTACTGAAAGTGAACTATACCACGTGGTTAACTTTTAGACTATCGAGACCGACTGAATAAGAACAAGTCTTTGATATTAATTATTAGTCTGCAGCTAAGTAAATTATATCATTGAACGCGAAGACCAACGAAACATCCATTCTATGACGACATTAATGAATGTCGCTCTGAAAGATCCATTCTAACCGAGAGAGAGAGAGAGAGAGAGAACGCGGACAAAACTCCCCAACAGAACAGAACTCTCGAGCAAGGATCACGACGACACATGAGCGTAAATATATATTGATTGCAATTGTTCCCGAATGAGTGAGCCTTCAATTGTCAATTGTTAATATTAATGAACTCTGTGTAACTTCTCAGCTGACCGTTTATGACCCATTGTCTAACAGACCAGCCATGCTTGTTAGCCATTAGGGCACATTACTATACCAATCCTTTGTGACGATAATTACTGTTTGTATGTTTTCTGTTAATTACTTAGTGTAGTAAATAAATGATTTTAAGACAATTGATGTATGGATGATTTTAGTAAAGACTGGGTTCGTGCAGATACAACAATTTACGACGTTTGGAATGAGACTGGACTAA
Source organism: Salmo salar (assembly GCF_965601325.2). Lineage (NCBI taxonomy): Eukaryota > Metazoa > Chordata > Actinopteri > Salmoniformes > Salmonidae > Salmo > Salmo salar. Next base: position 89,604,734 of record NC_138306.1, on the reverse strand, counting down.
AGGTAAAATACACCATTTAAACCAGAAGATAATCGGCCTATACTATAATAGAATATAATATTATAGTACAGGAAAGTTATATTAGGAAAATTATAGTTTTGTAATCTGAATATTCTCCTTGGTGCCCCGATCTCCTAGTTAATTACAATTAAACGATTAATCAGTTTAATCGCGTGATAATAATTACAGGGAGCTAATTGATAAACATATCTTCAGTTTAATGGTACCCCCAAAGACACGACATCAGTCACTACTAACACATCAATAGACTTGTTGTTTGAATCTTCTGCGGTCCAGAAATCAATACACACAAGTTCCAAAGGTGCCGTTGTCACAATGGAGACAAGTGGGGCTCTTGCTTCAGGCTCAGGTGCTTTACTCAACACGCATCTCTTACAGTGGGCCATGTATTCCTTGACATCCTTTTCCATAGAGTCCCAGTAAAACCGCTGTCTCGTAAGCCACAATGTGCGCTGCTGACCCTGATGACCAGCATCATCATGAACCCCCGTCAACACAAGGCCTCTCAAAGACACAGGTACAACATACTGGAATATTTTCTTCTTACTCACTGGGTGTTTTGAGACACGATACAGAATCCCTAACCGCGTGGTGAGTTTTCCCCACTGTCTTAGAGTATAAACTGTTTCATTAGCTTCAAGGACTCGCTCTCTCCTAGATGGGCGCCGGCCTCTATCTACAAAGAACATGACTCTGCTGATGACAGGATCCAGTGACTGGTTATCATACAGCTCCTTGTGTGTAAAGACAGGTAAAGGGCTCTGACCCATGGACATCAACTTCTCAAGGTGCTGCGCATGTGAAATGGCCCTCACCGTGGCACCATCATCCCATCGGCGGTGAGCATGGAGGACAGCAGACACCTCTTCACAGGAAACCAACCCACTGACATCGTCTCCAGCTCTACTTAACTCACTCCCAGGAGCCATAGACGTTCCACAGCCAGCCTCGGGCTGTTCACAGGAGAGGCGGAACATGTCTTGAACATCCCCCACTCGAAGACCTCTGGCTTCCTCCAGCAGGACATCATATGGGATTCTTGTCAGTCGGTGCAAAACTGTGGAGCGGACAAATGGCTCTCTGCTCAAGGCATCAGCAACGACATTCTTGGGACCCGGTATGTACTGGATATCAAAGTCAAAGGGTGCCAGCTTTGCGACCCATCTCTGCTCACATGCATCAAGTCTCGGCTTTGTAAGAATATATTTGAGTGGATTGTTGTCGGTCCACACAGTAAACTTATGCCCTCGCAGCCAATGGCTGAATTTATCATGAATGGCCCATTTCATGGCTAGAAATTCCAGCCGGTGAGCAGGATACTTGGATTGTGCATGATTAAGAGATTTACTAGCAAAAGCTATTGGCCTGGCTATTGCCGTCCCATCTTGCACTTGGGATAGTACAGCTCCCAAACCACTAGTAGATGCATCCACAGAAAGTAAAAATGGCTGAGAAAAATCTGGATGAGCCAGCAGTGCCTGGTCAACTAGTGCTGATTTCAAAGCTTCAAAAGCGAGTTGACATTCGGCAGTCCAGTCTGCAGCAGTGAGCCTGCGAGAGGGACCAGGCCTCCTCCCACCCTTGCCTCTCCTAGGCTTCTTCTGACCTGTAGTTAGCTGAAACAATGGCCTAGCAACCATGGAACAATTCTCAATGTAGTGTTGATAGTATACTACCATACCAAGAAAAGAACGGATTTTGCTAGGAGACGGAGTGACACCATCAGCTTCCATCATCTCGCTCTCAGTCACGTTCAAAATAGTTTGAACTTTAGCAGGGTCAGTGGCTACACCCTCCTGAGAAATGATGTGACCCAAAAACTTAACAGACCTCCTCAAAAACTTGCACTTAGACGGAGACAGTTTAAGATTGTGCTCCTGCAACCGCTGAAAAACCATCTCAAGTCTCTGCAGACTCTCTTCCTCAGTCTTAGCAAAAACTATCAGATCATCCAAATAACAAAGGAGACTTAGAAAGTTTTGGTCACCAAAGATGGTCAGCATCATTCTCATAAACGTAGCCGGGCTGTTGCAGAGGCCCTGAGGCAACCGATTGTACTCATGCAGGCCTAAAGGAGAGGAAAAGGCAGTGTATTTCTGATCCTCTTCATGCAGTGGCACGTTATAATACCCTGACGTCAAGTCCATTGTGCTGAAGAAGGCATTACCTCCCAGCGCGGCCAGTACATCAGCATGATGAGGCAGCGGATGAGCGTCCTTTACAGTGCGGGCATTTAACCACCTAAAGTCAGTACATAGGTGCAAGTCCCCATTCTTTTTCCATACCAGCACCAAAGGTGAGGCATACTCACTGCTGGATTTTCTGACGATTTCCTTTTCCTCCATATCATCCAGTGTTTCCCTGAGTTTTTGGTAATGAGCTGGAGAAAGCCTACGATAAGGTAATCGAAATGGGCGGTCATCAGTCAGCCGTATGCGATGGCAGAACCCCTTTGCCTCACCACAATCTAGGCTATGTCTAGAGAACACTGTGTCATACTTCCCAATTAAATTGACAAGTTTATCCTTCCAGAACTGTGAAACTGGACACTCCTCAACAGACAGGCCTTGAAGTCCAAGATTGCTCAGTGTACTGTTGCCATGAACTACACTGCCACCAACTGAACTCTTAGCTGTCAGACTGCCGTGTGAGCTGTCACATTGAACTTTAGCCACGTTCTGGTAAGCTGCTTGCTGCTTGACATCATCAAAATCCTCTAATGCAATGCAAGGATACACATCCGCCACTTTAGCATTTCGTCTCAGCGTAACTGGTGATGTTGTTGGATTCACTATCTTCACAGGTAGCCATCCATCCCCCCACAGAGGCGTAACTACTCTCCCCACTAGTATGTGTCGATTCACACACCGAGACGTGCTGGGCTCGACAACAACAGTACTGCCCACAGAGAGTTTTGTCTTTGGGGGTAGGCGGCCCCACACCAGATGCTCACTCATGGGTTGGAGCGTTACTGCTCTCTTCAACTTAATGGTGCCTACTTTATCTGGGATGGAGTCTCCTCTCCATCTCTCCAGATTTGACAGGAGACGCAGGAAGTGGCTGTCATCGCACTGGCTAGAGGAACCTGGTGTACCCACCACCCGCCAGTAGCTGTCATTTGATTTGAACTGTCTAATCAAAGACTTCAACACATTAGTGCCCACAATGAGTTCATCAACCTGCCCATCTACAATAAGCACTGGGACTACATAGCTGAAGCCATAAAGCTGAATTTTTAAATCACACATGCCCACTGGGCTAGTTTGCTTCCCACCACAACCCACCAGGATGATATCTGAAGGAGCTAGAAAGTTCCCCTCTACCACTCCTGCCTCCCTCAACCGAGGTACAATATCTGCGCGCAGAGTAGTAGCCATGGACCCACTATCTAACATCCCCTTCAGCTCAACTTTATCCTGTACTAGCACAGAGGTGTAAAACAAACTGTCATTCGGAGTAATTCTCATTGTGTTCTGAAAAATGACTGTGTTGTTCTTGGGTACTGACTCACGAAAGTAAGAATAAACAGATTCGATATCATCATCAGTGGAGGAAAAACAAGACTGCCCCACATTGCCCTCCTCAGAATGGAGGCATTCTAGTTTTCCTGAGACCTGCCAGTCTGTCCACATCCAGGGCTCTGTCGCTGCCCAGCCTCACTACAGTCAAAGCTCATGTGGCCCGGAGAGAAGCACTTGAAGCACAGCTGGTGCATCTGACAGTGAGCTTTGGTCCAGTGATTAGTGCTTCCACAGACGGCGCACTCACGCTGACGTTTGTGGAACTGTTTACGGGGCCCTCTGTTCACAGACTGAGTATTGCTGACCAGAGCCTTCTCTAACAAAGTCAAAACCTTCTCTAATGTCTCACCCTCAGATATAGATGGTGCCTGGTCTGGTTCACGGCCACATTGAGAAAAGGATGACACCTTAGGTCTGTTCACAGGACCCACTCCCTCCTGGGGGGAGTCAAAGACGGCAGCCACCTGCTGTGAAAGTTGTGTTCTACATGCTTTACGTTCCCTTAACAGTTCATCCAACTGATTCTGTACCTCACTGGCTGTCCAGTCACGAAGGGGTTTGCTCTTGAACACTTGGGCCAACTCTTTATCAGGACAGTTGCGTACAAACATGACTGCCAACTCTGAGCACTCATTGGGTAGGGTCCTGCCCTCACTCACAAGGTACTGTTTGGCTGCCTCTGCAGCTTTGTTAAGCCTAATCCAGAAATCTATTGGACCCTCATTAGCATATGGTTTGATTGAATAGAAATCAGCTAATGGCATACCTGAGCAGACAGTATCCCCAAAGTGTTGCTAGAGAACACTGAACACCGCCTTAACATCTGTGACAACAGGGTTGTTACGCATCCAGACTTTGGTCACATCCTGTGCCCTCCCCATGAGCCTAGACATCACTTCCCCAACATTCTCAGACCCAGTGTAACCCCTCTTCTCTAAGTAGACTCCCATTAACTCCTCCCACTCCAGGACAGAGTACTTATCTGAGCCATCACCCCTAAAGAAAGGTGGAGGACTAACATCGGACTTCACAACCAGATTCAGCTTGGACGCATCAATAAAGGTTGACCCACACTGCTCAGGCAGGGGACACTGCTGGGGTTGGTGAGGGGGACAGGCAGGAGAAAGACTTGAAACCCCAGACTGCAGTAAACTCGCTCTGATAGATTCACCTATCTCTGAACCAATCTGCTTAATAATGTCACTAAGCTGACTCGGGGGCGTCCCATTATCACTGAGGACTGTGGATGATGGTACATCAAAAGACAGAGGTGGGATACCCTGGTCAGGTGGAACAAACAGCCTACCCCTCCCAGCGCTTGCAAACTCAGGACTAGCAAACGCTCTACTCCCAGGAGCTGACTGTACAAGTGGTGTAAATGCAAGGACACCCCTCCCTCTACCCACACTAAAATCCCCAGCATAACTAAATTTGTGGACTTGAGAGTCTTCCATGGCTCAACAGAGCACTAAAATACAATGTAATTTACTGCATTCAAATACAAAAAAAAAATTGCAATAAACAAATTCATCAAAAACATACAAATAAGCACGAATACCTGTATCTAATGAGTATGCTACACTCACATTCACTGTTTACAGTATATATTAGCTTACAGCAAACCATCAACAAATGCGCATGCGCAGGTCGTGCGCCTCAGCCACATACACAGCTCCCGGGGGTCGGCTTGAGCTGACCAGTCGGCAGGTCACGGCACCAGTTTGTAGCGTGGTTCGTTCTGCGTTGTGTATTTTTATTTAGGACACTGCCACAACTGGAATGCTGATGGTAGAATCATTTTTATTCGACCTTGTCACGTCCTGACCAGCAGATGGAGCTGTTGTTGTAGTTTTGGGGTCAGGACGTGGCAGTCTTGTGTGTGTGATTGTTCTGTGTTGGTCTTGTGACTCCTGATCAGGAACAGCTGGGGATCGTTGTTCCTGATTGGGAGTCATATATGTAGGAGTATGTTTGTCACTTGGTTTTGTGGGTAGTTGTTTTTGCACTGCGTGTTGTGTGCCTGCAAAACTGTTCCTGTCTTATATATTGTTTGAATTGTTAAGTGGATGCTCTACTCCTTTATTTTTATTAAAGATGAGTATTCACATACCTGCTGCGCCTTGGTCCATTTTTACAGAAGACAGCCGTTACAGAACTACCCACCAAAGGACCAAGCAGCAGAAGAGGAGGAAGCCACAGGAGAAGAAAATGGAAGAATGGACCTGGCAGGACGAAAGAAAATTCTGGGCGGACAAGTTAAGGGAGCTAAGGGAACCCGAGAGGCAGCCCCAAGATTTTTTTGGGGGGGGGCACACGGGTAGTTTGGCCAGGCCAGGGAAGAGCCGTAAGCCAGCTACCCGTGACTACAGGGAGGTGCGTACGAGGTGGAGGGCGTCATGTTACGCTGAGGTGCGCACCATCTCGCCTATACGGACGCACAGCCCACTTCGCCCAGTACCAGCGCCCCGCAGGTGCCAGGGCAAGGGGAGCATCGAGCCGGAAGGGGTGATGCCAACCCTGCACTCAAGACCGCCAGTGCGCCCTTTCGGTCCGGTGTTTCCCGCTAGACACACTAGCATGGAGGTGCGTGTCTCCAGGCTGGTACGTCCAATACCTGCCCCACGCATCAGGAGTCAACAGTCGTCATCAGAGCTGCCCGCCAGTCAACAGAGCTGCCCGCCAGTCAACAGTCACCGGAGTTGCCCGCCAGTCAACAGTCGTCGGAGCTGCCCGCCAGTCAACAGTCGTCGGAGCTGCCCGCCAGTCAACAGTCGTCGGAGCTGCCCGCCAGTCAACAGTCGTCGGAGCTGCCCGCCAGTCAACAGTCGTCGGAGCTGCCCGCCAGTCAACAGTCGTCGGAGCTGCCCGCCAGTCAACAGTCGTCGGAGCTGCCCGCCAGTCAACAGTCGTCGGAGCTGCCCGCCAGTCAACAGTCGTCGGAGCTGCCCGCCAGTCAACAGTCGTCGGAGCTGCCCGCCAGTCAACAGTCGCCGGAGTGGCCGGACTGCGCTGAACTGCCGGAGTGGTCGGACTGCGCTGAACTGCCGGAGTGGCCGGACTGCGCTGAACTGCCGGAGTGGCCGGACTGCGCTGAACTGCCGGAGTGGCCGGACTGCGCTGAACTGCCGGAGTGGCCGGACTGCGCTGAACTGCCGGAGTGGCCGGACTGCCCTGAACTGCCGGAGTGGCCGGACTGCCCTGAACTGCCGGAGTGGCCGGACTGCCCTGAACTGCCGGAGTGGCCGGACTGCCCTGAACTGCCGGAGTGGCCGGACTGCCCTGAACTGCCGGAGTGGCCGGACTGCCCTGAACTGCCGGAGTGGCCGGACTGCCCTGAACTGCCGGAGTGGCCGGACTGCCCTGAACTGCCGGAGTGGCCGGACTGCCCTGAACTGCCGGAGTGGCCGGACTGCCCTGAACTGCCGGAGTGGCCGGACTGCCCTGTTCTGCCGGAGTGGCCGGACTGCCCTGTTCTGCCAGATTGGCCGGACTGCCCTGTTCTGCCAGAGTGGCCGGACTGCCCGGTTCTGCCAGAGGTGCCCGGCCTGTCAGGATCAGCCCGAGTGGTCCTCCTGCCCTCCGGTCCAGCCCGAGTGGCCCGCATGCCTTCCGGCCCAGCCCGAGTGGCCCGCATGCCTTCCGGCCCAGCCCGAGTGGCCCGCATGCCTTCCGGCCCAGCCCGAGTGGCCCGCATGCCTTCCGGCCCAGCCCGAGTGGCCCGCATGCCTTCCGGCCCAGCCCGAGTGGCCCGCATGCCTTCCGGCCCAGCCCGAGTGGCCCGCATGCCTTCCGGCCCAGCCCGAGGGGCCCTCCTGCCCCCCGGCCCAGCCCGAGGGGCCCTCCTGCCCCCCGGCCCAGCCCGAGGGGCCCTCCTGTCCCCCGGCCCAGCCCGAGGGGCCCTCCTGTCCCCCGGCCCAGCCCGAGGGGCCCTCCTGTCCCCCGGCCCAGCCCGAGGGGCCCTCCTGTCCCCCGGCCCAGCCCGAGGGGCCCTCCTGTCCCCCGGCCCAGCCCGAGGGGCCCTCCTGTCCCCCGGCCCAGCCCGAGGGGCCCTCCTGTCCCCCGGCCCAGCCCGAGGGGCCCTCCTGTCCTCCGGCCCGGCTCGAGGGGTCCGTCTGCCTGGCGCAGCTATCGGCTCCACCGAAGTGGGCGACGCCGAGGGTGGAGCAGGGTCCACGTCCTGCACCGGAGCCACCTCCAGGATAGGTGGGTTGGGGAGGGAGGGTGTAGCACAGTGCCGTCGTTGACGGCAGCCACCCTCCCTTCCCTCCCTTATTGTTTAGGGGTTATTGTTTATGGGTTTTGTTGGGGATTTTGTTTGTTGGTGTTTTTTCGTTGTTAGGTGCATTCCGGGGTCTGCACCTTGAAGGGGGGGTACTGTCACGTCCTGACCAGCAGATGGAGCTGTTGTTGTAGTTTTGGGGTCAGGACGTGGCAGTCTTGTGTGTGTGATTGTTCTGTGTTGGTCTTGTGACTCCTGATCAGGAACAGCTGGGGATCGTTGTTCCTGATTGGGAGTCATATATGTAGGAGTATGTTTGTCACTTGGTTTTGTGGGTAGTTGTTTTTGCACTGCGTGTTGTGTGCCTGCAAAACTGTTCCTGTCTTATATATTGTTTGAATTGTTAATTTTTATTTTTATTAAAGATGAGTATTCACATACCTGCTGCGCCTTGGTCCATTTTTACAGAAGACAGCCGTTACAGACCTGCACACGAAGAGACAACACACAATATGTTAGCCCTCGGTGCAGTCACAGCTCTCGGGCACCTGCGTGAGCACATAGCAACTCACTCAAACACGGTCCCAAATACTCCCGAGTTACAATAGGTACCCTAATTAGCGAGCTTGGTGAAAGTTGTTAACATAAATCTTTATAATTGTTCACATTGTAACAAAACCTATAGTTGCGTAACAGCACTTTATGTAACTTTACCACAGTTTTATATTGACAAATTACGGCGCCAAGGACAACATACCTAGCTAGTTGAAGGTCCGGCAAAAGAGAACGATAAAATGGTACGTAAGTACGGATAACCTGCGATGGACCAAACCAAAATATACAAACTTTTACAATTAGGTGTATTTACAATATAGATATCAAAAAATGTTTGTACACCGAAAAATAACATCAACTATGCTGCTGTAATTAAATAAAGAAAACACATTGAATTATTATTATTGTTATTAACTTATTAACATCCCCTCTTGACCTGGCCTACTTGAACTGTCCTTGTGCGCAACTTGGTGCATAATCTAGGGGAACAACATCACTCTACAACATTGGCATTAAATTCACACCAGAAATTAGCTCCTTGAGCTCTAGAAATGATGAACCAATGGTAACAACATCCATCAACAGATGAACATTACTGCTTGTATCTATTATTGGTAGAATAAATATCATTATTTTTCCCAAAGATCTGAAAGATACCTGGAGCAACAGCAAACCAAGGCTTAGACTTTCTCTTCTTTATTTGGCCTATGACAGAGGGGGGTTGCAACTTCCAAACCTACAGTGGTATTACTTGGCTGCACAACTTGGGGCTGCAATGTTTTGGTTCCCCAAGAAACCATACTTACCCTGGCTGCAGACTGAAATGCTATCCACTAAAGGCTTAACTTTGGATGGATTTGTACTCTGATTCTTTCAAGAAATGTCGTGGAAAATTGTCTTAAGAACATAATACTCTTGCAAGAACTTTGTGAATTCAAAATAGACTTTAATACAGAGTAGCAAAGCCGAGCCCTTCCATGAAAAATACTAAATTCTCATATTACAGAGTCCTATCTTTATAGGATTCTGTCTTTGCATAACGTATAGAGTCCCCTCCCTCTATATGAAAATAGCTTCCCTTGTTCTTCACCATTATCTCTCCATCTCAGTTCTTGCTTGTTAACGCCCACATCTGACAGCTGTATAGGTTATTATGGTAGCAGGGCCTGGTCCTATATGTTCCATTCCTTATATAGCCATTCTGTCTCAGCTCTTCAAAGTGGACAGCCTAAATGCTACTAATAATGGAAATGGAATCAGAGTCATGAGTTTTGCTCCCACATAAACTAAAGCAGAATACTACTAATCCCTTTGTTAAAAACACAAACTATATACCACAAAGTACAGCAATATCTGTGTGAATCCCCTGTATTATCCAGTTTTACACCAATTTTGGGCAATGACAATTTCACAAGAAAGGGTATTGTTAAAGTAATGGACTGGTATTGTTAAAGTAATGAACTGGTTTAAAGAATGGACAACGACAAGTATTGCTAATGTGATGGACTTATACAATATAAAAAAGGGTCTCATGTTGTTTGAGGAACTAAAGGGAAGATTTAACTTACCACAAAGCATTTTTTCAAATACTTACAATTGAGAAGCTTTTCCAGTTTAAAACAATCAGCCCTACAACCTCCATTGACCACTTTAGAAACGCTCTCTGTTAATGTGTGTTACAGGAGAGGTCACATGACGTCATTATATGGGAAAATGGTAGCTACTCATAAAGACAACTCTGATAGTAAGAGACTTCAGTGGATACAAGATATGCAGGAAGATATTTCAGCAGAAGACTGGGGTATGATATGCTATAGAGCTCAGATACAAACAATAAACACCCTCCTGAGATTGTTGCAATACAATTGGATAATGAGAACCTATATCACCCTTGTTAAGCTCCACAAATTTGACCCTAATAGCCCAGACCTGTGTGTTAAATGTAACATGCATTTAAGCACCTTGTATCATTGCCTGTGGGAATGTGCTGAGATAAACGTTTTGGAGCTCAGTACTGCGCTATATCTCTGAGATTACTTCTACCCCAATACCACAAATCCCTAAACTATGCCTCCTAAATCTTTACCTAGAGAATCTCTCATTACATAGGAGAAAAAAGAAAAATGGTTGACCTCGTCTATTACAAGCTAGACGTTTAATTGCTCTCCACTGGAAGTATGTCAGTTCCCCCGCACTTGGTCATTGGTTAAAATAATTAACGTCAAGTCTGGCTCTTGAAAAATGTACTTATATAGTGAAAAAGAAAGCCCCTGAGTGTCATAATATTTGGGATCTGTTTTGTGAGTTTTTGCAAACCGGTGATATTCTAGAAGCATTGGAACTGCAAATGTGTATATTCTACACCAGTCTCAACGTCAACAGTGAAGAGGTGACTCTGGGATGCTGGCCTTCCAGGCAGAGTTGCAAAGAAAAACCCATATCTCAGACTGGCAAATAAAAATAAAAGATTAAGATGGGCAAAATAACATAGACACTGGGCAGAGGAACTCTGCCTAGAAGGCCAGCATCCCGGAGTCGCCTCTTCACTGTTGACGTTGAGACTGGTGTTTTGAGGGTACTATTTAATGAAGCTGCCAGTTGAGGACTTGTGAGGCGCTTGTTTCTCAAACTAGACACTCTAATGTACTTGTCCTCTTGCTCAGTTGGTCACCGGGGCCTCCCACTCCTCTTTCTATTCTGGTTAGAGACAGTTTGTGGTGTTCTGTGAAGGGAGTAGTACACAGCGTTGTACGAGATCTTCAGTTTTTTGGGAATTTCTCGCATAGAATAGCCTTAATTTCTCAGAACAAAAAAAGACTGACGAGTTTTTGAAGAAAGTTCTTTGTTTCTGGCCATTTTGAGTCTGTAATCGAACCCACAAATGCTGATGCTCCAGATACTCAACTAGTCTAAAGAAGGCCAGTTGTATTGCTTCTTTAATCAGACAACAGTTTTCAGCTGTGCTAACATAATTGCAAAAGCGTTTTATAATGATCAATTAGCCTTTTAAAATGATAAACTTAGATTTGCTTACACAACGTGCCATTGGAACACAGGAGTGATGGTTGCTGATAATGGGCCTATAATGGGCCTAATACGCCTATGTAGATATTCCATTAAAAATCTGCCGTTTCCAGCTAGAATAGTAATTTACAACATTAACAAGGTCTACACTGTTTCTGATCAATTTGATGTTATTTTAACGGACAAAAAAATTGCTTTTCTTTCAAAAACAAGGACATTTCTAAGTGACCCCAAACTTTTGACTGGTAGTGTATATTGATGATTTATAAAGCCCGGCACACTTAACAGTTAGGCTATTGATTATAGGTCTAATTAAGTTGGGGTTTCCTCTCTTTCTCCCCTTTTCTTAGACAGTAAGGCAAGGGCTGTTTTCTCATCTCTTCATTCTGCTGCCGTCTCTGCCGCATTGTTCTCAACACCAATATGCTGGTTAACTTTGCTATTATGCACAAAGCAACATGGTCCCAAGGAAAAGGCGCCAATTCAACAGCGCACCGATGTGTTTCAGAACCGCGGACATCGGCCACTATCCAACAAGGGAGAAGGCACATTTGTTATAAAATATAATTTTGTATTATTGTTGCACCATTGCTTATGTAATATAACCATATACAATTTCAGTAGCACATGTATTAGAGTGATGGACTGTGCCATCCCCACAGCCTTCACAATGGATCAGTCCACTCAGACAGGAGCCAATCAGACAGTGTCTTGTACACCATGATATTTTGGATGAAAATAAATCTCAGTTGACCAACAGCCTATCGACCAAACTAAATGGGGTCAGCCCTAGATCAATGACATCAACATTTAAGTACATGAAAAATAATTAAAGTGAATCAGAGATTTTTTTTAAATCTCATGTTAGCTAGCTAGATTGCAAGCTAGCCACCTAGCTAACTATGATGGCGAGCTAGCCTGTTGGTCAAGTCAGTCACCCAACACGGACCAAGTAGCCTACTTGATTTAGCTTGCCTTGTCTTTTTGTTGTTAAAGTTTTCTTTGATAACAAAATGAAATGCATTTGTCATTAAGTATTAGAGTTAAAAACTAGCTAGTGATTATATTTTGTCCCTAGCTAGCCAGACAAAAGACAGAGGGGTGCTGTGGAGGTAAACTGGATGGCTATATTTGACTAACTGGTCATATCCCCTAGCTAGATGACAAACTGGCTAGATATTATTAGGTGTCTGTTTATCTGTGATATAATATAAAATATTAAGCATTCTGGCTGTTGATTGCAAGATAGAATGATGTAATGTTAGAGCATAAACCTTATGATAACAGCTTATTGACTTTCACTTTGTGGTGGTCAGTTTGGTAACTAAATGTTCCTGGTAAAGCTGGCTTGTTACTTTGCTACTTACAGGTATACGTGATCATATTATTTCAGTTATGGACTATCAGATATGCAATTATATGACATGTTTTCTCAAATGTTATAGTGAAAACCTTTGGATATTGTCACTTTGTCACCTTGCAATGGATAACTTGTGGATACATTATTCACTTTCACTGATGATTACCTTTCATGTACTGAAGTGTATTCTGAATAAAACTTTTTGTCAATCTTAGGCTATTCTTTGGAAGGGTTGTCACTGATTTACGTTGAGTTTTAAAATGGACAGAGAAGACCAGTACCAGAGGATAATGCATTCCCTGTCCGTGAGGAGGTGGACACTAACAGCAGATGAGCTCTGGGTCATTGCTGCGGAAGGCCTGCAGGATGAGGAGGACTATGAAGGCCTTCTTAGAGTAAGATGCCATTGATGCTACTGGGAGGTTTTCTTAGAGGAAGATGTCCTTGATGCTGAGCTACTGGGAGGAAGTTGAGGAGCCACCAGAAGCCTCTCAGCCAAACTCTTCAACTGGAAGGTAACTTGAAATGGTCTTATTGTTATATATTAATCAGACTATCTATACTTCTGGTCATGTAGTGTATGTGGACAACTGCTTGTCGAACATCTCATTCCAAAATCATGGCCATTAATATGGAGTTGGTGCCCCCTTTGCTGCTATAACAGCCTCCACTCTTCTGGGAAGGCTTTCCACTAGATGTTGTAACATTGCTACGGGGACGTGCTTCCATTCAGCCACAAGAGCATTAGTGAGGTTGGGCACTGATGTTGGGAGACTAGCCCTGGCTCGCAGTCAGCGTTTCAATTCATGCCAAAAGTGTTTGATGGAGTTAAGGTCAGGGCTGTGCAGGCCAGTCAGGTTTTTCCACACTGATCTCGACAAAGAAATTCTGTATGGACCTCGCTTTGTGCACGAGTGCATTGTCATGCTGAAACAGGAAAGGGCCTTCCCCAAACTGTTGCCACAAAGTTGGAAGCACCGAATCATCTAGAATGTCATTGTATATTCTAACATTAAGATTTCCCTTCACTGGAACTAAGGGGCCTACCCCGAACCATGAAAAACAGTCCCAGACCATTATTCCTCCTACATCAAACTTTACAGTTAGCACTATGCATTGGGGCAGGTAGCGTTCTCCTGGCATCCGCCAAACCCAGATTCTTCCATCGAACTGCCGATGGTGAAGCGTGATTCATCACTCCAGCAAACACGTTTCCACTGCACCAGAGTCCAATGGCGGCGAGCTTTATACAACTCCAGCCGACGCTTGGCATTGTGATCTTAGGCTTGTGTGCTGCTGCTCAGCCATGGAAAACCCATTTCATGAAGCGCCCGACTAACAGTTATTGTTACTGATGTTGCTTCCAGAGGCAGTTTGGAACCCAGTAGTCAGTGTTGCAACCTAGGGCAGACGATTTTTACGTGCTACACACTCTGAGGTCCCGTTCTATGAGCTTGTCTGGCCTACCACATCGTGGCTGAGCCGTTGTTGCTCCTAGACATTTTCCACTTCACAATAACAGGACTTACAGTTGACCGGGGTAGCTCTAGCAGGGAAGAAATTTGACGAACTGACTTGTTGGGAAGATGTCCTCCTATGACAGTGCCATGTTTAAAGTCACTGAGCTCTTCAGGAAGGCCATTCTACTGCTAATGATTGTCTATAGAGATTGCATGGCTGTGTGCTCGATTTTATACACGGGTGTGGCTGATATAGCCGAATTCACTAATTTGAAAGGATGTCCACATACTTTTGTTATTATAGTGTAGTTTGCACCTTGTATTCCCCTACGATTATTATTTAAATAAAGTTTGTTTTATTAATATTTTAGCACTTGTTTATGTCTTTCCTTGTCATATGTAAGACTAAATGCTAAATGCTAAATGTAAATTGTTTTGGTGCAGAAATGTTTTTAATATACTATCCAGATAAGAAAGTGTCTGATCAAAGAAAAAAATATATGGAATACCGTCAGTCACTAAAACATCTGTTACTCATTCACAGTAAAAGGCTCATGGATGCCAAGGAAACCTAGGCTTCCCCCCCCAAAGAAAATGTACCAAGAAAAAAAAAAAACATAAAATAATGTATCTTTGTCTTTTCAAAAATGTCCCTCAGTTCACAAGAGGCTGAATGTGTATCTCACCAGATAAAAGCATCTGAGAGAACGAAACAGTGCCCCTCTGTCTCAGTACATGTAGCATATCTGATGCCGTCTGGTCCAAAACAGTATAACATTGTTGCTGCCCGTAGCATGGAATGGAAGGGAAGATAGAGCATTTGGCCTCCCTTGATAAAATGTTTTTTGCCAATCAGCGTTGAGCTAAACTGAGTGAACTCAGCTGTGAATGGTCCTGGCGCACCAAAAGGGAACGGAAGCCAGTTTGGATTTGCCTTCAGACCAATCACATCACATGCTAAACATAACTGACAGAAAAAATCTTGAATTGTTGCATCTCGTTGTGTTATTTTCCTCCGGTGGCTAGTTAGCTAAAATCGTCCCTTTCCTAAATTAGCCATGGATGGAGAGAGATTTTGACTTGTGGCTTTACTTAATTCTCCGTACTGGCCAATGATTATAACAGTGATTCTGGTCCAACCATACATTGCACCCCTGGCCTGAGAGGATGGAAGTTCAAGATGTAGTATGCTAATTTTATCTAGCTGATAATGGTGTAAAGTACTTGAATAAAACATACTTGAAAGTACTACTTTAGTTTTTGGGGGTGTCTGTCCTTTACTATGTATATATTTTTGCCAACTTTTAAAGAAAATAATGTACTTTTTACTCCATACATTTTCCCTGACACCCAAAGGTACTCGTTACATTTGGACAGGAAAATGGTCCAATTCACACACTTAAAGAGATCCCTGGTCATCCCTACTGCCTCTGATCTGGCGGACTCACTAAACACAAATGCTTTGTTTGTAAATTAATGTCTGAAGTGTTGTAGTGTGCCCCTGTCTATCCGTAAATTTTAAAAATTGTGCCGTCCGGTTTGCATAATGTAAGGAATTTGAAAATTATTCATACTTTTACTTTTGATACTAAAGTATATTTAAAACCGAAAACTGTTACTCAAGTAGAATTTTACTGGGTGACTATCACTTTTAGTTGAGTCATTTTCTATTACGGTATCTTTACTTTTACTCAAGTATGACAAATCGGTACTTTTTCCACCACTGCTAGCTGGCATGGCGCATCGTTGCCCATGAAAGTAAGTTAGACTAGTGAGCAAGAATTTTAGCCAGCTAGCCTAGGACAACAGAAACTAAAAGTGTTTAGTGTATGACAGAGTCATAGACCGTTTAGGCAACATGAAAGAAGATGGCATTGGTGTTTCTCTACAAGTAGGGGGAGACATGTTTTTCCACTTGCATGCATGCACACACAGAAATCAGTACCTTGGACAGCCATATCATATTTAGCTTAGGTATTTTTGGATCACTGTATTAGACTAAGCATAGGTGATTAGATTATGTTGAAATGTTGAAGTTGAAATGGTGCTAGAATAGTGGAGGCAGCTCTTGTTTTCTTTGTGACTTGCGGTAACTCTCCGTGGTTCTAAATCAATAGTTGTTTAGTAGTCCGAAAATGTCGGAAACATTATCTTGCTTGAACATGCTGTAGGTAATGTAACTTTTTGTTACACACTATGTTTTGTAGACTTCACCGGACAGATGTTGCTCTCCGGTTTTGGAATGAAAACAAATGTGTGGTTGAATTTATTCTGCCACTGTGTCTTCTTATTGTCTCGAGCCTTAGGCCTATATATCACGGTGACAAGGCATATTAACTTACAGAGCACTGTAGCTGTAATTATCACAACACATGGTTTGTAATACGTTTTTGCCTTCCTCAGTGATTTTACCCATGCACCACTCTTTGGTAAAACAATATTTCTATTCATTTCAGATTATCATTAGAAAGTTGTGAATGGCAGTTGTTTTGGAGAAAAGCGTTGATTATCCTATAAGATACACATTTGCACAGGTGTTTTTTCTTGACTGGTTACAATTTGATTGATGTGGTTATATTGTATGTCATCATTAAACGCAGACAGAGTGCGCACCGCAATTTTACCATACTTTTTTTTTTTTTTTTTTACACACAAAGCCAAAAACATGTAAATACATCGACTCTTTATTAAATTACATTTAAATGATACACGTTCAAAAATAAAAAACCTACATCTCTAGCTACTTGATTTATAAAATAGTTGATCATGTTTTTCCACTCACTCGGTTTGACATAAATAACACATACAAACTTTAGAAAACGTGGTAACACATTGACGGATTTGTTACCTAGCATGTTATATGTTCTTTCGAAGTTAGAAAGTTTAAACGTGCTATTACATAACTGTAGTAATAAATAGAAACAGACACAAAGGTTAACGTCTTTACAGCACAGTTCTAACGTTTCCTTTATCTGAAGAATTGTGCACGCTTCCCCGGAACTACTTCTTCTTCGGAGTTTTAACGGCGGTTGGAATCGAATATGTTACATTACCGCCCCCAACTGTACTATAATATCAACCCATTATACTTTTGATACAAAAGGGGAAAAGCAAAAACGTTTAAAAAAACGGTACAAAAATAAATAAATACTTGTAAAAAAAACACTCAACTAACACTACACTCATTAAAAACCCAGTACCCCATTCCACTACTTTGACCCTATCTGCTCCTGCAACACACCCTGTACCTCTTCTGAAGTCAAATCGCACACTGCCTGGGTTGTGCTGGCCTGGCTGGATTGGGCTGGCGTGGGAGGACGGGACACCACCACTCAACACACCCTGTACCTCTTCTGAAGTCAAATCGCACACTGCCTGGGTTGTGCTGGCCTGGCTGGATTGGGCTGGCCTGGGAGGACGGGACACCACAATGGGGGAACACAACTGATATGAATGCATAGGCCTCAATCCACACCAAAGCAAAGCTCTAGAATGGAAGGTCACATGTTGGAGATGATGACATAGGAGTCAACCAAAGTTACTTAGAAGTAACTCAACTTCATTCTCTGCATCTCTGAATGTAAACAATATTGTAAAACATGTTACAAAGTAGACAGTCCCCGTTGCCTATATCTTTCCCTATATTGTACATGGTATGACACTGATGGGGTGATTTTAGAATTTTGTGCAGTACTATTTACAGATTGCTGAAAACAATTAGCCAATTACACACATTTCTGTTCTGATGAAAACAGAGTGCATTCGGGGGTCTCTATTGAGGCGCACAAAAACATAATGGGCCTAATAATAAGAAAGTCAATTCAATGGTTAAAATGAATTTCCTTTTTAATGTGGCATCAACACAACCAGTCATGATATTTTCATCTGATTTGTCAAACAAATCACTTCAAAATGTAAGCTACTTTTGTGCATGCTCTTCCACTCCCAATTTATTTCAGCATCCAAACTGCATGTATAACCTACTAGCGCCATTTGATGAATGGAAATAGACATCTGTTACAAAACACCAAAAGGTTTGCCTAAAGAAGTTCATCAATTGCCATTGATTGGGCCTACATTAATTGATGCGCCTTGCAGACAAATTTACATTTTTTTGTTGCCTGAAAAGTCGTAATGTGCCTACAGTATATCATATATGTAGCCTATTGGGTAAAGGCAAAATCATTTGGGTTTTTTTGGACATGGTGTCATTAAATGTGGTTAATATAGGGCTCATTAAATGTATTTAATATATGGCTCATCAGGCTCAGGTAGCATCAGGTTTGAATTTTCATGCTGATCAAAGCTCCAATCAAATCCAGACATTTATATGCTTTATAATGCTTTTGAATGACACTTTCGGTTCTTGCGGGAAATACCTGGTTACGCGGGAGAAAAGTGATTTATTCTCTGTTAATACCGGGTTACCCGGGAGAAAAGTGACATATTCTCAGGATGGAACATTTGTAAGATACCATGAAAATATTGAACCCTAATGAGCATACAGTTTGATTCACAAGACACCAACCAAGTAACTTACATATACTGTACCGTCAACAGTTCTAATGGCATTTTATGTCCATGATATGAAGTTTGTTGTAGTGACTGAGTAAATGTAAACTAAATGTAAATGTAAGCATCAAAAGTGCCATGTTTGTACAGTTTATTATGTGGAGGAAACATTCAGGCAGCCAGGACCACGCCATTCCCGCTCCGTAGGCCGTACTGTAGGTCTACCTCTCACTGCAGTCCAGTGCCATGGATGGATATCTTTGAAGTTTGTCCTCTAGTAATTTAGGACGGCAACTTTATGAAGGCCTCCTCACAATGGCCTTATCATACAACGCTCTACAGAAAGATACAAAAAAGACAGGCTATTTTTATTGTTCACATTATTTGCGTTGATGATGTATTGAAGTCAAGTGGTTCAACATTCAAATGCAATTTGCGACAGACGCTCTCCACAATAGACCATCAGGCACAGGCCTTGTGAAGGTCCTCTCCAGTCTAGCCCTAAACTATGCCCACCAGCAGAGATGGATAGCGGCCCAATACCTCAGTGTCCAGCAGAGGCACAAGCAGGAAGCTGTGGAGTTGAAGGTACAGGTGGAGAGAAACAGTAAGTTGACGATAAAAGCCAACAAAGACAAACTACTGGCAGCCGAGGAACTGCATTTGAGAACAGATCAATAGAAAGATCTGGCTAACACTTATGACAAAGAACGTGAACAAACTCTTGACCAAGTCCATATTCTACTGGAACAACTCGTATTAGCCCAAAAATAAATACGATGACGTCCACGCAAAACTAGATGAATCTGATGAGCTAGCTAAAAACAGGGGCGAGCAACTT
Source organism: Salmo salar (assembly GCF_965601325.2). NCBI lineage: Eukaryota > Metazoa > Chordata > Actinopteri > Salmoniformes > Salmonidae > Salmo > Salmo salar. The sequence goes on along the minus strand of NC_138306.1, from coordinate 89,585,221 downwards.
GATGCCCTGCAAACAGTTTTGAATGAAACCACTCAAAGCAATAATGTTCTATTCCAAAAGCTGCAGACCAAAGACGATCAGTTAATGAACACATTTACCAAGTTGGATGACAAAACAGTGGAACTCCTTGAAGTCGCTGATTTAATGAACGATGAGAAAGCCCAGGTGAGAAAGTTGGAAAACGTGACCCTTCTAAGAAAAAGGAGGACATTGCATCACTTAATCTCTTGCTCCGCACTTGAGACCTCTTCCTGAAAACCATGACAGATAAGTATGAGGCCGAGCGGAGCAAGTGCGACACCTACATGTCTAAGATAAACACCCTCAACTCCCAGGTTCCTATCATCTGGAGGAACTCCAGAACAGTCACGCGCTATCGCGGGACTACCTAACCGAGCAACCTAGCTCACAACCGGAGCTCAGGAAACGAAGGAATGTAGACGACATGAGATTTCAGATTTCACCTCTCTTAGGGGTCCCTCAGTCTTTTCCTCTTGGCCATTCGGCCCACAGTAACCTGGCGCCTCCTCGCCAACACAACCAAAGATTGGCTTTTCCTCTTGGCCTTTCGGCCCACAATTCCCTACAGGAGGCTGCAGATGCTCCCCGCGCACTTGGCAGGGGTTGCCTTGACAAAATCGTCAAACTTCCGCTTTTTTGACCCCGGTCCAGGAAAGCCAAACGACACTGAGACGTTCTTAGCAGACATAGAGGACGCCTTGGATGGCTACCCTAATGCTACAAATACCGACAGGATTTACCTGTTGAAGCTAACGTCCAACAGACACGTCACAAGGTTCATCCATCTACAACAGCAACAAGTAGAAAAACGACTACGTTAAACTTGCCACGGCTTTGAAAATAGAATTCAGTGGTTCTGCGACTCGCAAACACGATAGCTCGTTGGCTAACAATGTCAAACAAGCTCGAAATGAACACTCACAAGACTTACTATCATAGGCTTCGTTCAGCTTAATTTGGCATGCTCACTGAAACAGGAATGGAAGAGCTATTGCCTTTCAAACAACTGTTTCTGTTGTATCCCAACTTGATTAACTTCTTGGGCCCTACTGCCCACATTGCCAAAGGGCCCTTTGCCAATTTTGTCACTTCTAGAGCTTGCGAGCATAGCTAAGAGCCTGGACAACTAGATTTTCGAGCTCGATCCAGATCGACTGGGTCGGCCCAGTTGCCAGGTCAGCCAGATGCGACAAGTATCTCCTCACAGTAACTTGCGCATTCACAAAGTGGGTGGAGTGCCTGCCCGCAACCAATGACACAGTGGAAAGCACGGCCATTCTTTTGCTCAACCACATTTTCAGTCGTTTCGGCCTGCCAGGAGAAACCGTTGACAGCGACAGAGGAACCCACTTTTCGGCAGCTGTAATGACCGAACTGTGGTGGCTCCTGGGAGCCAAAGCTAAACTCCACATTGCATACCACCCTAGGAACTCTAGCAGGCTGGAAAGGAGCAACCAGACAATCGTCAGAATCCTGAGGAAATATGTGGCAGCCAACCACCAAGATTGAGACCTCAAACTCCCACTGGTACTGATTGCGATCAGTGTCACAGGCAACAGGTCTATGGGAATAACACCAATCGAGGTGATGACGGGCCGGCAAATGACACTTCCACTGCATCTCCTGTACCAACCGGGAGATGTCGCCGCTGCCACCGCCTACACTGCTCTTCAACACATGACGGACTTGCGAACCCACTTCCAAACTACCTTTGCGTACGCTCAAGGAAAGTTGGAAAGAAGTGCATAAGGTGACAATACCCATTACGACAAAAAGGCCTCACACCAGGTGTTCGAGGTTGGGGATTATGTGTGGTACTACATATACAACAAACCCGCGGGCATTGCGGCAAAGTTCCTGCCCCACTGGACGGGGCCACACGAGATTGTGGTGAAACTGTCACCTGTAGCTTATCAAATCAGAATCAGCAAAGATCGACAAACCACCACGTTAAAGTGGGTCCACAAGAACAAAATTGTTTTACACTCCCCCATGGGAATAGAAGGGGTGCCAGCCAGCACCGAATAGACAGAAACCTAGCAAGGTCAGAGGTACTAAGAAAATGTGTACGTTTCCTCAGCTGATCCCTTCCAGAAGATGAGTACGTTGCAGGTCAATATCAACAGTGACAACGAACGTACACTACCATTCAACAGTTTGGGGTCACTTATAAATGTCCTTGTTTTTGAAAGTTAAGCTAAAAAATGTGTCCATTTAAAATAACATCAAATTGATCAGAAATACAGTGTAGTTATTGTTAATGTTGTAAATGACTATTGTAGCTGGAAACGGGATAATTTTTAATGGAATATCTACATAGGTGTACAGAGGCCCATTATTAGCAACCATCACTCCTGTGTTCCAATGGCACGTTCTGTTACCTAATCCAAGTTTGTTTTAAAAGATGAATTGATCATTAGAAAACCCTTTTGCAATTATGTTAGCACAGCTGATTAAAGAAGCAATAAAACTGTCCGCCTTTAGACTAGTTGAGTATCTGGAGCATCAGCATTTGTGGGTTCGATTACAGGGTCAAAATGGCCAGAAACAAAGAACTTTCTTCTGAAACTCATCAGTCTATTCTTGTTCTGAGAAATGAAGGCTATTTCATGTGAGAAATTGCCAAAAAACTCTAGATCTCGTACAGCGCTGTGTACTACTTCCTTCACAGTACAGTGCAAACTGGCTCTAACCAGAATAGAAAGAGGAGTGGGGGGCTCCGGTGCACAACTGAGCAAGAGGACAAGTACATTAGAGTGTCTAGTTTGAGAAACAGACGCCTCAGAAGTCCTCAACTGGCAGCTTCATTAAATAGTACCCGCAAAACACCAGCCTCAACGTCAACAGTGAAGAGGCGACTCTGGGATGCTGGCCTTCTAGGCAGAGTTCCTCTGTCCAGTGTTATTTTGCCCATCTTAATCTTTTATTATTATTGGCCAGTCTGAGATATGGCTCAGCATCCCGGTGTCACCTCTTCACTGTTGACGTTGAGACTGGTCAAGTATTCATAAAAATTGGCTAAAAGAGAAATAATATAATATATATTGTTTACAGGAAAGTAGAGATGAGGTTGGGTGGAAAAAGGACTGGGAGGGAGAAATATATTTTTGTCATGGTCAAAGAAACTCAAAAGGGGTGATTCTACTAATTAATGCACATTTTTATCCGATGTGCAAACAGATACACAAGGAAGATGGATTATTTTAAATATGCTATTGGACCAAACAGAGATCTGGTTAATTAATCTAATAATAATGATGATCCACACTTTTCAAAAATATATGTAATAACCTGCTGAGCTCACAAGCAACGAAATAATACTTTATTATGGTGGGAGATTATAATACGGTTTTAAGTACCTCAATGGATCGTAAAGGAAATCATTCTACAAACTATCACCCTCAAGCATTTAAGGAGATTACAAAGATCATAGATACATTAGAACTAGTGGATATATGGAGGTTGAAAAACCCTGACCTAGTGAGTTATACATGGAGGAGGCTTAATCAAGCTAGCCGTCTTGATTACTTCCTAGTCTTGTTCTTGCTGGCATCAAAAGTATTAATAGGAGACCGAATGCAATCGGACCACAATCTAATTGGCCTCCATATTGCTTTTACAGAATTTCCACATGGACAGGGATATTGGAAATTTAATCAAAGCCTATTGGATGACAATTTGTTCTTAACTAAGACAAAATAATTAATAATATATATTTTTTGTTTTGTACAACATAGGTACAGCAGGTCCCCTTATTGTATGGGACACTTTCAAATGTACTTTTAGAGGCCATTCAATACAATACTCATCATTAAAACAATAGCAGTTTAGGTCAAAACAGATTAGACTAATAAAGGAAATAGAGGAAGTAACAGAGCAGGTAGATGGTAATGGAAACTGTATTATAGAGGCACAAAATATGTTAGTGGAAAAACAAAAAGAACTGGAGGTACTTATTCAAGAACGATCAAGTGTAATGTATTACAAAAATAAAGTGAATTGGATGGAAAATGCACACAATTTTTCTTGAATCTTCAACACGGAAATAAAACCAAAAAGAATTTACAGAAACTCGTTATCCATGATTCACCAAATTATATTTTGGAAGAGGAAGCAAAATATTTTAAGCATATGTTTTCTTTTCAGTCTTCTCCATTTCCACTGAATAATAATAATAATAATAATAATGTAAAATTAACACATTTACAGAAAGACCAGTGTGAAGGCCAACTTACAGAAGAGGAACTTTGAGGCAATAAAATATTTTCAGTCTGGAAGAACACCAGGGCTTGACAGTTTACCAGTAGAGGGATATCAGACCTTTTTTGATGTACTCAAAGATCCATTATTAGCATGTTTTAATTACTTTTATACAAATGGTAGGCTTTCAGGTACTCAACAAGAAGGTCTGATTTCATTACTACTAAAACAGGACCCAGGTGGTAAGTATAAAGATCCAGTCCATTTAAAAAACTGGAGGCCTCTAACACTTCAATGTTGTGATGTGAAAATCCTGGCAAAATGCAATAGCATAGAATAAAAAAAGTTATACCAGATATTGTTAATCCTGATCAGACAGGTTCTTTACATGGACGATATATTGGAGATAATATACAACAATTACTTGAAACAATTGAAAATTATGAAACATTGAAGATACCAGGTCTGGTCTTCATAGCTGATTTTGAAAAGGTGTTTGATAAAGTACAATTAATACATAAATGCATGGAATACTTTAATTTTACAATGGGTTAAAGTTATGTACACCAACCCCAGATGTAAAATAGAAAACAACGGTTACTTCTTAGAATGTATTGAGCTTTTAAGAGGAGTAAAACAAGGCTGTCCGTTGTCTCCATGTCTATTTATTATGGCCATTGAAATGCTAGCTATTAAAATTACATCCAATAAGAACATCAAGGTGTTAGAAATCCAGGGGATAAAACAAAGTTGTCAATGTATGCTGATGACTCTATTTTTTTCTTAAGTCCAGATCCCTGCACAATCTCATTGAAGATCTTGATCCCTTTCTAGCCTCTCTGGATTAAATCCAGTAGATTATTAAGAAAAGCTCACCCTTTGTTCAAAAATTGCTTTTTTGCCTTCATACAGATTACAACTTCTCATTTCAGACTAACTGAAAATTAAATTTTGTTGAAAGTATCGCCCTTTCTTCAAACAAACAATACAAAGCTGGTTACAATTTCAGTTTTATCCTCCAGAAAAGATAGAACAAATATTACAACAAATGTAATGGTTAAACTCAAATATATTGATTAATAAAAAAACATTCTTTATGGATTTTTTTAAAATTGTATTATATTTATTAATGATATTATGAATAGAATGGAGAAGTTATGTCACATATGCAGTTGTCGAAAATATATAGGAATATCTTCTCAATCCAAATTTACAACAAACTGATTGCAGCACTACCACAAAAATGGAGGCAAGTGGAAAAGGGAGAAAGTAGGGAACTTGTTTGCCTGCCATATTTTAAAGATACAAATTGGCTGAAATGCATTTGCATAAATAGAAAAATACACCAGTTTCATTTGAGGACAAAAATTTCACAGCTGCGCCATACAGGTTGCAAAATAAATGGTAGGAAAAGTTCGATGTACCAATTCCATGGCACATGGTTTATGAACTGGTACAAAAAACTACACTTGACTCAACACTTAGTTTTTCAATTTAAATTATTATATAAAAGTATTGCCACTAACAGAATGCCATATATATGGGGCATACAACAATCTCAGCTCTGTCGATTTTGTTGCAAAGAGACAGAATCAATAGATAACTTATTCTGGTATTGTCCCTATGTAGCTTGTTTCTAGTCACAGGTTCAGGAATGGTTAAAAAATCACAACATGCACTTAAAATTAACCTTACAAATAGCAGTGTTGGGCGATCTGGAAAGCCATAGGCAATCAATAAATAATACAATAATACTCGTAGGAAAGGTTTTCATCTTTAGCTCACAATCTGTGGATAATATACGATTAGAAAGATTCAAACATTTTGTAAAACATCACAACACAATTGAAAAATATACCGCACATGGAAACCAAACAAGGGCAGTCTATGGTGATAGGTGGGATGGGCTGAGAGTGGCTGAGGGTTGGGATTAAAGAGTTTGTTTGGTAATGTATTGTTGTTATATATAAAAGTAGCATGCATGTTAAATAGATATGTAAAATGCATTGGGAAAATGTATGTATATGTAGCAAAAAATCTGTATAAAAAGAGGACAAATGGGGATTAAAGAATTATGGAAATTACTCGAATATGGCTTATTGCGAGGTCAATAACAAAAAAAAAGCAATTAACCATTGTTTTTATTCAAATCAATTCTAGCCATAGCTCTAGTTTTCCTCATCTTCAGGTTCAGCCTCTCAAACTGAACAGGACATCAGTAGGCTTAGTCCACGCACACAGATATTTTGTATTTCTGCAGCCTCGCCTCCTGAAGTGCCATCATACACAAAAAACTGGAAAGAAAGTACATTTTCTTATAAATATAACTTTGCACTGTTCGTCTCCGAGCATGGTCTTGGTATAGCCTAGGCCTATAGTATAGTCTATGGATCATGTTGGAAGAGAGAAGAAACCTCTGGGAGGAGGGCCGGAGGAATCCACCCCAACGACACTAACCACAGTCCTATCCCACACACCTCTCCGCTCACGCTGCTCTGAACAGGCAGGGCCATGACAATACCAGTAAAAAGAACAGACCTAGGTCCTCTGAGAAATAGACTGATTGTTTATCTTATAGGTGGTGACTCCGCCTAGTTGGAAGGTATAAATATGTCATTGTGTGACTTGTATGTTGTATTTACAGCTGACGTATCCAGTAGGTTGAATAAATCTGGTGTGTGCTTTTACGAGTTGTCAATCTGAGTTTCTCCTCTGTTCGTTCAGAACTTAAAACCTCTTGGGGCTAGGTGGGACGCTAGCGTGCCACCCGTGGTGCACTCCATCAACAGCAGGTGCATTTCAAGAGCGGCAAATTTGAATCCAAATAAATGTCAAAATTCAAATTTTTCAAAAATACAACTATTTTACACCATTTGAAAGATAAACATCTCCTTAATCTAACCACGTTTTACGATTTCAAAAAGGTTTTACGGCGAAAGCATAAATTTAGAGTATGTTAGGACAGTACATTTACAAGAGTTGTGTGTAATGTTAAGACAGGGTCACCAAAACCATAAAACCAGCTAAAATGATGCACTAACCTTTTACAATCTCCATCAGATGACACTCCTAGGACATTATGTTAGACAATGCATGCATTTTTAGTTCTATCAAGTTCATATTTATATCCAAAAACAGCGTTTTACTATGGCATTGATGTTGAGGAAATCGTTTCCCTCCAATAACCGGCAGTCAAGTCAGCGTCACAAATTAAATAATTAAAATTAGAAAACATTGGTAAAATATTATATTGTCATTTAAAGAATTATAGATTTACATCTCTTGAACTCAATCAACTTGCCAGATTTAAAAATAACCTTACTGGGAAATCACACTTTGCAATAATCTGAGCACTGCGCCCAGAAAAATATGCGTTGCGATACAGACTAGACGTCATGTTGGGGAGATCTAAAATCGAAAATACTATGTAAATAATCCATTACCTTTGATTCTCTTCATCAGATGTCACTTCCAGGTATCACAGGTCCATAACGAATGTAGTTTTGTTCAAAAAAGCTCATCATTTATGTCCAAAAATCTCCGTCTCGTTAGCACATGATGTAAGCCAGCCGGACTTCTCGTCATGAACGAGGGGAAAAAATATATTTCCGTTCGTTCAAACATGTCAAACGTTGTATAGCATAAATCATTAGGGCCTTTTTTAACCAGAACATGAATAATATTCAAGGTGGACGAATGCATACTCTTTTATAACGTATTGGAACGAGGGTACCCAACATGAACTCGCGCGCCAGGTGTCTAATGGGACATCATCGTTCCATGGCTCTTGTTCGGTCAGATCTCCCTCCAGAAGACTCAAAACACTTTGTAAAGGCTGGTGACATCTAGTGGAAGCAATAGGAAGTGCCAAAATATTCCTAAGCCCCTGTGTTTTTCAATGGGATAGGTTTAAAGTCAATACAACACATCAGGTATCCACTTCCTGTCAGAAAATGTCTCAGGGTTTTGCCTGCCAAATGAGTTCTGTTATACTCACAGACACCATTCAAACAGTTTTAGAAACTTTAGAGTGTTTTCTATCCATATATAATAAGTATATGCATATTCTAGTTACTGGGTAGGATTAGTAACCAGATTAAATCGGGTACATTTTTTTTATCCAGACGTGCAAATGCTGCCCCCTAGACCCAACAGGTTAACAATCCTTTTATTGAGACTACACTTGGCACACTTGATATTGCACACCCAGCAGAGAATCAGGAAGGAGGGGCATCATGAGATATAATAGGCAACTAATTCTCAAACCCTGAGCAATGTGACATTTGATTGATTGCAAATTACATGACACTCCCTGAACTAAATGTAAAAATACTAAACCCTCCCCTTAAGTGAAATCTAAAAAGCATGACACTCCCTAATTTTCCTCCAGGGAACAATTATGTAAATTTCACCTCTCCCTAAGTGACTGTTGTTTAATGATATACATACTTTGAAACTACTACATATGTTTATTAAATTGTCTTTTAAAACTAGATGTATTATTTTCATCCTTGATGATGAAGAATGTGTTTGGATAACTGCATGGAACTTGATTGATCCGCTAATGAAAAATAAATATTCTACATTCTACTGCTCAGCCTATGGGTTATCTATACAAAATAATCTGTATGTTTAATTGATAGCATGCTAAATAATTTAAATGTCTATGTATCTACTCAATACATGCCACTACACCTCTACATGCCAATTAGCTAGTCCCCAGTATGTTCTACAATACATACAAATAATGTTTTGCAGTATAAAGGACATTTTTCATATTTAAATAAATGTGAAATGAAACAAATGTATTTGGGTTTTTTAAAATCCTTTTTAAGTGTTTTCTATTGTGCCAAAGTCCAGGGACAATATAACTACCACAATTCAAGTATGACCCACTTACTATTGGGGAATGGGACCAGAGAGAAAGCTTGCATTACCCTTTCCATGCCCCATTGTTTAGAGTGGAAGAGCTGTGAACTCACCTGTGATGGCCCACATCTACCACAACCGTTCCTATTGTGTTCGTAACCAACACAGCATTTTAGGAAGCCATTGTTCAAAATGTGTTCATACACAGACTAACAATGGGAGGGGGTCTGGCTTCCACAGGGGAGGACCAGAAAGTTGATCTCGGACTTCAATCAATCAAATTTATCAAATGTATTTATAAAGCCCTTTTTACATCAGCCGATGTCACAAAGTGCTGTACAGAAACAGTCTATGTTATGGAAAGAGCAGGTGTCCTTAATGTTTTGTACACTCAGTATATGTTGTGTATACAAGCTCATTCCCACAGAAAACTGCAGAGGGAAGCAGTACCACCCAGTCAACCATCAGACTCCATTGTGAGACGCCTCACAGAGGATATCCAACCATAATTGCAAATCCAAGATGTCAATATCAACAAGGTGCACACTGATCAGTAAAGAGAAGAGAGACTAACATTCTAGAATGCTCCCTTTTTTCTGCACGGTTCTCACAGTGAGAAACAATAGGATTACAAGAGTGTTCTACACTGTCTTCATTTGATCCAATTCAAAGTTGCCAATTATTTTATAGTATGAGAATTAAGTGGAGTGACTAATCTTAGCTGGTCTGACAAAACTGATGAGACTTCTCTCCTTTATGTATACATTGGGCCATTTAAAAAGACACCAATCTGTAAGGCTTCTCTCAAGTGTGTATCCGTTGGTGTGTTTTTACATTTCCCAATCGGGAGAAACTCTTGCCACATTAAGAGAAGAAGTAAGGCTTCTCTCCTCTGTGTGTTCTCTGATGACCCTTTTAGCTCAGCTGTTGATAAAAAACAAAATCTACAGTCAGATCAGTGATAATGCTTCTCTCCTTTATGATTACCTTGGTGTCTTTTTAACTGGGCCAGTCGAGAGAAACTCTTTCCACAGTCAGAGCAGGAGTAAGGCTTCTCTCCCGTGTGTGTTCTCTGGTGAACTTTTAGGTCAGTTGATGTTGTGAAGCATTTTACACAATCAGAGCAGGAGTAAGGCTTCTCTCCTGTGTGTGTTCTCTGATGAACTTTTAGGTCAGCTGATGTTGTGAAGCACTTTACACAATCAGAGCAGGAGTAAGGCTTCACTCCTGTATGTATACGTTCATGTCTTTTTAAGTTTTCCAGTAGAGAGAAACTCTTTCCACAGTCAAAGCAGAGGTAAGGCTTCACTCCTGTATGTATACGTTCATGTGTTTTTAAGTGGCCCAGTCGAGTGAAACTCTTCCCACAGTCAGAGCAGGAGTAAGAATTCACTCCTGTATGTATACGTTCATGTGTTGTTAAGTCGCCCAGTCGAGAGAAACTCTTTCCACAGTCAGAGCAGGAGTAAGGCTTCACTCCTGTATGTATACGTTCATGTGTTTTTAAGTTGCCCAGTCGAGAGAAACACTTTCCACAGTCAGAGCAGGAGTAAGGCTTCTCTCCTGTATGTATACGTGCATGTGTTTTTAAGTGGCCCAGTCGAGAGAAACTCTTTCCACAGTCAGAGCAGGAGTAAGGCTTCACTCCAGTATGTATAAGTTCATGTGTTTTTAAGTCGCCCAGTCGAGAGAAACTTTTTCCACAGTCAGAGCAGGAGTAAGGTTTCACTCCTGTATGTATACGTTCATGTGTTTTTAAGTTTCCCAGTCGAGAGAAACTCTTCCAACAGTCAGAGCAGGAGTAAGGCTTCTCTCCTGTGTGTATTCTCTGATGAACTGTCAGAGACCTTGATGTTGTGAATCTCTTCCCACAGTCAGTACAGGGATACAGATTCTCTCCAGTGTGTGTTTTAAGGTGTATTTTTAGCTTTGATAGAATTGGGAAAATCTCCTCACAATGTGGGCAGTGGTGAGACCTCTTAGCTCTGTGATCTTCCTGCTGTTGCTCTCTGGATGTAGAGAATGTCTCAACATGGTCCCCTGTGTGAACAACATCAGAAGAACCAGTCAGTTGGTGTGATATACATATGACTTCATAACAGTAGGCTGTACAATACAGGGAATAAAGCTATTAGGGCTGTCCCGACAAAAAAAAAGATATCCTGGTCAACCGAGTCTTTTCTTTCGACCAATCAAATTTTTACATTTTAAAACATGTATTTTCCCATATGTGTTTGAATAAAATCAACTATATGTAGGCTACTGAGCTTATCTGATGCTTTAAGCACTGCAACTTAAAAATGAAGACACACAAAATACTCACGAGGAAGCCAGAGATCAATATAGCGTAACCAGAAGAAAATAAATCTGTTCCCGACTCTCCTCCTCCCGCTGCTGCGTTATGATTTTCAGTTGCATATTTTTGTGGAAGAGTTTCATTTCATTTATAATAAAGTCTATATATCTCAAATCAATGTCATGTGGTTAATCAAAATTATATAAAAATTAAAATTATACAAATCTATTGCCATTGTCAAAACTAGCTTACATAAAGCCAACAAATAAAAACACTGCAGCCTGCAGGTAGAACATACCCTGATGAAAATAGATATCCTATAAATCACATTGGCTACACATGGCCTGTCTGCAAGAAACTTGAAACATTCTATCAACTATTAATTTGGTCTGGCCTGTGCTAGCAAACTTGCAACATTGTATAAAATATTCTGGGCCCTCAGTTTCTCTTGCCAGCGAGCTCCAGACAGACACAGCTGTAGGCTATTTTGCGCAAGGGATAAGAAGTAATCAGGTAGTCCTATTTTATGACGTTTCCACTGGATCAGAGCATGACAGTTTTGGTGGTTATCAAAAGGAAGAGAGATGGAAAGAGTTTTCAAATAGGCTACGTTGAGGAACTGTCATTCTTAATGGATGTAGAAACAGACTTTGTTTACTTGCTGTTTGAGGTGAAGTAATTTTTTATTTGAGAAACTCCACAGTGACGGTGAGTTAAGACAATCAGAAATAGTTTCAGATCCCCACATTTATAGGCCTACACTTGCACAGAGGCCAGCTAGCCTATAGGCCTACTTCAATGCATAATCAGGTATGTGTCTTTACTCAACATTGACAGGAGCACTCTAACCAAAAGACAATGAATAAATTGTAAACTCGTAAATGGAATGAAATAAACCAAAACGTTTCTCACAAGTGTAGCCTAGGTTGTAAGCTCTGCAAACAATGTGTCCACTCTTACAATGACAATGGTAAGACTGTAATAATAATAACATATTGAATGCATTACCGTAACCAAACAAACATTGTAGATTAGAAATGATGGGAATTAACAGTAGGCTAAATGTACTACTGGTGATACTGGTGTGCCATCCCCTCCGCAATGGACTAGTCCACTCAGACAGACAACGGACTAGTCCACTCAGACAGGCAACGGACTAGTCCACTCAGACAGGCAACGGACTAGTCCAATCAGACAGGCAACGGAGTAGTCCACTCAGACAGGCAACGGACTAGTCCACTCAGACAGACAACGGACTAGTCCACTCAGACAGGCAACGGACTAGTCCACTCAGACAGACAACGGACTAGTCCACTCAGACAGACAACGGACTAGTCCACTCAGACAGACTAGTCCACTCAGACAGGCAACGGACGAGTCCACTCAGACAGGCAACGGACTAGTCCACTCAGACAGGCAACGGACTAGTCCACTCAGACAGGCAACGGATTAGTCCACTCAGGCAGATAATGGATTAGTCCACTCAGGCAGATAATGGATTAGTCCACTCAGGCAGACAACGGATTAGTCCACTCAGGCAGATAATGGATTAGTCCACTCAGGCAGGCAATGGATTAGTCCACTCAGACAGGCAATGGATTAGTCCACTCAGGCAGACAATGGATTAGTCCACTCAGGCAGACAATGGATTAGTCCACTCAGGCAGACAATGGATTAGTCCACTCAGGCAGACAATGGATTAGTCCACTCAGGCAGACAATGGATTAGTCCACTCAGGCAGACGTGAATCAGACAGATGGCTCGTGTGCCATACCTCTTTTATATATACTGTATATATATATTTGCCACTGCTTGACTAAATAAAGCTTGGTTGACCAACAGCCTATCTATCGACCAAACAATCTACCAGTTGACTAAATGGGGTCTCAGTCCTAAAAGCTTTTCAACAGTCAAAGGCTAAAAGGGGCAAAAGGGATGAAAATTATTAGTATTTTCATCCTCCTCTCACTATCACAAGAGATTTAGTAACTACACAGACTCATTTCATATCATCCTCCTCTCACTATCACAAGAGATTTAGTAACTACACAGACTCATTTCATATCATCCTCCTCTCACTATCACAAGGGTTAGTAACTACACAGACTCATTTCATATCATCCTCCTCTCACTATCACAAGAGATTTAGTAACTACACAGACTCATTTCATATCATCCTCCTCTCACTATCACAAGGGTTAGTAACTACACAGACTCATTTCATATCATCCTCCTCTCACTATCACAAGAGATTTAGTAACTACACAGACTCATTTCATACCATCCTCCTCTCACTATCACAAGGGTTAGTAACTACACAGACTCATTTCATATCATCCTCCTCTCACTATCACAAGGGTTAGTAACTACACAGACTAATTTCATATCATCCTCCTCTCACTATCACAAGGGTTAGTAACTACACAGACTCATTTCATATCATCCTCCACTCAACATCACAAGGGTTATAAACTACACAGACTCATTTCATAGAACTTTAAAACACTGGCAGTTTGTCTACTTCACTTCTTTAGTCTACTCTCTGATCACTCCAGATAGCCCAGTTATTCAGGGATGTGTTGTCAGAAGTCAACCTATCAATAGACTGGGTCATAAATTAAGGAGGTCTAATTTATAGATAGAACCTGCTCTTACCAATCTCCTCCTCCTCTTCTTCATCTTTAATGTTGACATTCAGCTCCAGTGTTTGACTGCAGTCTTCCAGCTTCACTGATGCCATCTCTGGATCCTGCAGTGCAAACTGGGCTCCACTGTCACAATCAGGACCCAGTGACTGTAGGTTTGGACTCAGTGTGGAAGGAGAGAGGAGGGCTGGGTTTGTATTCACTGTTGACTTGACCTGAGTCAGCCTGTAGTAATAAAGAGAAACACACACAAAAGTTAGTCTTAACAGTTATGGCGCTTTATTCTCTAAAAATATATTAGATCAGGTCGCTAAACATTGACAACAAACCATTTATTAATTTCCCATTAGACAAAGTGCACACCTTAAATTACACAACATTAGTGTACATAACCTACAGTAGATTTCCTGAATTCACATAAATGACTGAAAAACCATTTAGTATAAGGTTGCAGTTGTTTTAGGCAGCACTATTCAACTGAATAATCTAGATGGCGGGGTTAAAGACATTTACAAACCATAGCACCCAATTTGAAGAAGGCAATGAACATTGATTCTGGAAAATGAATGCTAGCATTAGTACTGCTAGCAGTATTTTAGCCAAATACCATTATAACAGCTCTCTAGTCTTTTATACATGTGCAATAAGCATAAAACAATTATATAAGGTATTTGCAACTTGTTCTCATTCTGAGAAATAAGGGAGGCCACTTGATTTTGACATCTGAACAAAGTGGACAGGCTAATATGCTTTTCAAACAGTTGGAGACTGTAGACAGAAGGGTGTGTTCATAACAATTCAACTGTTCAACCTTGTTAGCAAATAGATCCAAGTTGACTAAACTTGAAATATAAATATTAGCTGGTTAATCACTAGCACGTGGGCTTGAGATATTGTTGATGAGACAGACCTGTGTTCATTTTCTATAGGCTAATAATGCCTGCTACAATAAGTTAGTCCATTTTTAACAAACGGTCATTTTCATTGACAGAATTGAAAGCCAGATCAGTGATTATTGCAACGACAAAAAAGCAGGTTAAACTATTTTGATCAAATAATAAATTATTAGTGGGTGTTATGGTTGTGGAAGGCTTATATTTAGCCTCGGTATAACTTCACAAGCCCTGAATTCATTTGATTATTGCTGACTGTTTGAAAGGCAGTGTATTTGACCTTTAATTGTACAACGCTTATTTAGAGAAAAACTAAATCGAGATATATATCGTGAATCGCCTAGAAGTTTGAAAACTCAAAATAAAGCTGTATGATTTTTTTTGTCCATATCGCCCAGCCCTAACAGAGTACATTAGAGTAAAGTACAATACAATACTTTATACTGTACCATACTCTGTACTGTTGTACTCTACTGTACTGAATTAAATTTTACTTTTCTTTCCTGTACTCTGCTGTAGTGCTTTCCAATCTTGTGAAATTAGCTATGTTTCCAATAACTTGTCCAGAGATTTTTTTTGTCGCCATTTAGAAAAAGTTTAAATAGAAAACAGATCCAACAATTTCCCGCTCGGGTGTATTTCCATTTAACCATCTTGTGTGTGTAACGGTGTAAGTTCCGTCCCTCTCTTCGCCCCAACCTGGGCTCGAACCAGGGACCCTTGCACACATAAACAACTGACACCCTACGAAGCATCGTTACCCATCGCGCCACAAAAGCCACAGCTCTTGCAACGCAAGGGGAACAACTACTTCAGGTCTCAGAGCGAGTGACGTCACTGATTGAAACGCTATTAGCGCGCACCACCGCTAACTAACTAGCCATTTCACATCGGTTACATGTGGATAAAAACAACTGGACGTAATGACGCAACCCGTACCCTCAAAATGATTCAGCAGTCATCATTTATTCAAAACACACTGTTTCTATCCTCACTTGTCGGAATAAATTAACTTTGACAACAACAAAACAACACCCGTCGAACTTTGGTCGAATGCACCTGGGTCAATGGAAACCTGCCTAATGAGGTCTGAGTGATTGGTTCAGATTTGGTCCAGTCTAATGTTAGGGCCAAGTCAAAAAAAGGCATTAAAAAGATGTCGACGTCAGTCCGTGCTTACTGGGGTGTATCCTACAGTGTCGGCCTATAACTGTATTTTATGAATGTCCATCCATGTGGTAGGCCTAGCGTTTGTAAAACAGCCAGTTGCATTGGCTTTATTAGTCCTGGTTCCTGTGACTAATCATTTAGTCTATTTAAGCTCTGAATAGACCCATCAGCTACCCAACTTTATCAGGAGTTATCCTGCAATAGACTGACTGGGAAGGTGATGTTTCACAGTCAGTCCTGCAATAAGAGCTAAGAAGCTAATATTTGCGTTAAGTATTGATAATAGTTTTCTGTTGGTGTCACCTGTTTCGTGGGAGCACAATCTAACTCGATTCATACTTTCATATGAGAATGCCCCCAATCTAATGATGTGGTCTAATACTTCCACAGTGGGATTTCAGTTTTTTTCTGTTAATTTTCAAAATAATTCATTATTGAAATTCATTGTAGATTAAGTAAAACATTCCAAACATGTTTTGCATTATTTTGTACAAATATGACATGATTTCCATATTTTGTATCAGTTTATAACTTTCAAATAGGGACTTTTATTTTGAGTGCGAACCACAAATTCCACTATTGTGGCTTGCTTCACATAGGTAGGGACAAGCGGGTACCAGGCCTATGTCCAGCTGGAGGACGGAGATGGTGGCCACATTCAGATATAAATGTAGTATGTAGAACAAACATGCCTGATTCTAAGGAATCATGTCAGTTCTATTCAGAGGATTTGTAGCTGCAACTTTCCAACACGTTTTTGTACTGAACACCACCAGGCGAAACCCACTGAGCTAAATACGAACCTGGAAAGCCTAACAAATGAACGTGTTGTGGACCCCGCGCCATGGGCTTTTTTTTAATCATGTTTTTCACTCACTCGGTTTGACACAAAACCTTTCCCAAACGTGATAATACCTTGACTGGTTTGTTACCTAACATGTCATGACGTTATTTCGATATTAGACCGTTTAAAAGTGCTATTACATACCTGTAGTAATAAAGAGAAAAGGACAGCACAGTTCTTGCGTTTTCCTTATTCTAAAGAATGGTGTGCGCCTACCGGAACTTCCTGTTCCCCCCCACTACTACAGTGAAACAGCGACATCTATTGGACAGATGGACTAACTACTGCTTAAGCATGTATAACGTAAGTGATATTGATTTGCTAGACAAATAAACCTTGGTTTATAAAAAACTAAAGTGGTGTCTGTTTTACTGTCTACGTGTATCAACCCCTTACATATGTATTGTAGATAATCTCTGTGGAAGGCCAAGAAGATTATCAAGAATCTCAGCCACCAGAGCCACGGCCTGTTCACCCTGTTACCATCTATCAGGCGGAGACAGTACAGGTGCATCAAAGCTGGGACAGAGAGAATGAAACCACTTCTATCTCCAGGCCATAAGACTGTTAAACAGTCATCGCTGATTTGATTTATAGAATATTGGTGACTAGCAAATTGGCTTGTACCAGGGTGTAGAGGTGTCGTGACACGTATTGAGTAGAGAAATACAGATATATATTATTTTGAATGCCTTGAATTAAACAAAGGCATTATATTTACTGTAAAGATCCACACCCCCCCCCCAAAAAAACTATGATGATTCAGTAGATCAATAAAGTTACAGTTCTCTAGCAGGGCTCCCAAATGGCACTGCGGTCTAAGGCACAGCATCTCAGTGCTAGAGGCGTCACTACAGACACCCTGGTTCGAATCCAGGCTGTATCACAACCGGCCATGATTGGGAGTCCCATAGGGTGGCGCACAATTGGCCCAACATCGTCCGGGTTTGGTCAGTGTAGGTCATCATTGTAAATTAGAATTTGTTCTTAACTGACTTGCCTAATTAAATAAAGGTTAAGTTAAAGGTCTCACAGCTGCTTATGCTGACAAAACATGTTAGAGAATAGGTCAGATTTAGCTTTGTGATGCTCAGTTCAACTTCCTGTCTTGTTCAGCTTCAGATAAACACTAAATATTTCACTAAAAATGTTTTTTTTTGTAATTCATTATACAAGAGAATTAGAGTTTGACCAGTACAAATTCATGTACAAACTTTATTTTTCATTGGAAGATCAATTAAGCTGGCTTCAATGGAGCTGTCCAAACATATTCATCAATGACTCAAATAGCAAATCTAGTTTTAAAATGTAATAAACACATATACTTTGTTTATTGATGTACAGGCTATGTAGTAAAAAATGTCTCCCACCAAACTAATGGTGAAAACTGATAATCACACCATCTCTATCTGATACATGTAGTGTCTGATAGCTCATCACCCAGTCAACCAGCCTTAAATGAGGATATTCAACCCTAAGGGCAAATTCAAGGTCATCCCAATATCTTTACAGTAGAAGCTAACAAAACACACCAAAACTGACAAGGTGCAAACTGATCAGTAAAGTAAAGAGAGGCTAACATTCTATAACGCTCCCTTTCCTCTGCACAGGTCTCTCACAGTGAGAAACAATAGGATTACAGTAAATTGTGCTACGATTTATTGAGAATTAAGTGATGGAATGATTTTAATCTTAGCTCGTCAGAGAATGATGAGGATTCTCACATGTATATGTTGGTGTCCTTTTAAGTTGCTCTGCTGAGAGAAACTCTTCCCACAGTCAGAACAGGAGTAGGGCTTTTCTCCAGTGTTGAATTATGAACTGTCAGATCTCTTGATATTTTGCAGCTCTTCCCACAGTCCTGAGTGTATTTTTAGGTGTATTTTTAGCTTTGATAGTGTTAAGAAGAAAAATGCAATTGCAACCTCTTTGCAATAAGGAATTGAGACCTAAAGCTCAAGAGAAGTTTAAGAGAGTGTTTAATACCAAGGATACAGTCAGCTGAGTGCATGCATTCAGAAAGCTCACAACACATTTTATACTCTTCCCTTATTGGCATCACCTCCCCAGCTATACATTTTATGGCCCCAATGAGTTTCCCTCTTTTCCCCTGTGGAATGTCCATGGTCCTCTTTGTTTAGCCAGATGTCAGAATCACAACCCGTCCATCTTCTGTTCTGGGCCTGACCCTGCTCTCTGATCCGAGTCAATTTCCTCTTCTCTGATTGGGTCAACATTTCTAAATGAGCATACACACAGTTTCATGTCCTAAACTCCATTAATACTCACAGTAATCATTCACTAAACAGGATACAAACTAACTACAGTTTAACTTGAAACATGTTGCATTTTAATAGAATCCATCAGTTCTAAATGTTCCGTTGCCATGCTGTCTGGCAACACTCTTATCCCTTGCTTGCTAGCTAGCCAACTACAATTAACAGTCACATCAAACCATGCAGCTAGAATAAGAGCAAAGTAACTGCTTTTAATTTTGTTTGACCTGTTTTTAAATTGACATTTCTTTGTATATATCCATAAAGATTATGCGGATTCATGATTTCGACTGGCTGAGACAAGATGTCAGATTCGTCCTGACACGTTAATTCTCAATAGCATAGTGCATATCGAATTTCAGTATTGAAACAATGTTGCAAATGTTGAAAGACAGACAGCAACGTTTGTACAAGCCCCCCTTTGATGCAAACAAAAATGTTTGGCTAAAAGCAAGGGGAAATAATGTCTAGATGCCTTTTACAGTGGAGATCAAGTTAATGAATTGGCTGGCTGGGCTGATGGGCCAGTGGATGAGCAGGGATCTGTCAGACGGAACAGAAAACAAGATTCCCATTTTTGCATCATAGGATTATCTGTGCTAAACAGTGTTTTTAGAATGGCTTAGAACACGTCTCAACCAATCACAAAGCTTCTTTTGACCAACCCGTTGTAGAATCTTTTTGAACAATAGCCTGTATAGAAATCAAAAGGTCTTTGGTGCTGCAATATGCCTCATTCATTGTCATGCACTGTTCTGGTATAAAAAATAAAAAATTGGATTGTCTCCAGTCATGTAAAATGATGTAGAATTGCATGAAATGAGTTTATAAAAGGAAATTTTTGAATGGAAATAAGATGAGATTCATGCAGTGCTTATATTATAATGGATATATTTTCACCCCTACCCTTGTACATGGTGTTCTGGGAATCCACAACCTTTGACATGTGACGCTTACAAAATGAAGAACTGTTTCTAAAACTGCATATCTAAGGCTCTGGTCTGTTCTAGGAGTGAGGGTAAACTACAGGCATGTTCTCTGCTATCCACTTTATGTTTTAATTATTATTTTGGGTATAGGGGAGAGTCACTTGTTTTTCCCAAGCGTTCAGGGAGGGCCGGGTAAAAATATATTTTAGTGAAGGGAGGGGCATACATTTTTATTTCAGAGATACAATTTTCTCCAGGTATCCCTCATTATAAATAACGTACAGTCCCTTAGTAGTAAAAAAATAATCCACCCTAACGAATGGAGAAAACTGATCACTCCATCTCTATCTGATACATGTTGTGTCTACCATCTCAATCTCACAGACAACTTCAGACGGAAGCAGAACCACCCAGTCAACCAGCCTCAGAGGATATTCAACGCTAAGGGCAAACCCAAGGTCATCTCAATATTTTTTGCAGTCGAAGCTAACAAAACAAAACACACCAAAACTGACAAGTAAAGAGGCTAATATTCTATAATGCTCCCTTTCTTCTGCACAATTCAATCACAGTGAGAAACAATAGGACAACAATAGTGTTCTACACTTTCTTCATTTGATCCAATTCACTGTTACCACTTATTATGAGATGAGAATTAAGTGATGGAGTGACTTTAATCTTAGCTGGTCTGAGAGAACTGATGAGGCTTTTCTCCTTTTGTTACCAAAAAGGGAGGTTACGTTGAACAGTAAATGGTAAATCAGAGAGTGTGATGGACCCCATTGTCAATCCAGCAAAAAAATATGTTTTTAATCTGCAAAAGGCTTCGCTCGTTTGTATCCGTTTGTGTGCTTAAATTGCTTTGTTGAGAGAATCTTGCCCCACAGTCAGAGCAGGATTAAGGATTCTCTCCTGTGTGCACTCTCTGATGAACTTTCAGACCACTTGATGTTGAGAAGCATTTACCACAGTCAGAACAGGAGTAAGACTTATCTCCCAAATACCTCCGTTTTGTTCGTGCGTTCAGGTCACTATCCGAAGGGAAACGCGCGAGCGCATTTCGTGACAAAAAAATTCAAATATTCCATTACCGTACTTAGAAGCATGTTTAAAATCAATTTTTATGCTATTTTTCTTGTAAAATAGCGATAATATTCCAACCGGGCAACGTTGTATTCATTCAAAGGCTGAAAGAAAAAAATGGAGAAGTCTCGTGAACGCACATCTCAGTCTCACTGTCTCCAGGCTGACCACTTACAAACTCTGCTGCTGTACTTTGCCCAGAGACAGCAGACACCCCATTCCTCTTTCTGGCGGCTTTAGAGAGCCAATGGAAGCCTTAGAAAGTGTCACGTTACAGCACAGATGATGTAATGTCAATAAAGATGCAACAGAAGGACAACAAATTGTCAGACAGGGCACTTCCTGTATGGAATCTTCTCAGGTTTTGGCCTGCCATATGAGTTCTGTTATACTCACAGACACCATTCAAACAGTTTTAGAAACTTTAGAGTGTTTTCTATCCAAATCTACTAATTATATGCATATTCTAGTTTCTGGGCAGGAGTAGTAAACAGATTAAATCGGAACTTTTTTTATCCGGACGTGAAAATACTGCCCCCTATCCCAAAGAAGTTAAGGTATCCAATAGGGAGAAACTTTTCCCACAGTCAGAGCAGAAGTAAGGCTTCTCTCCTGTGTGTATATGTTGGTGTATTTTTAAAATGCTCCGTCGAGAGAATCTCCCCCTACAGTCAGAGCAGGAAAAAGGCTTCTCTCCTGTGTGTTCTCTGGTGAACTGTTAGGTCAGATGACGTTGTGAAGCATTTTCCACAGTCAGAGCAAGAGTAAGGCTTCTCTCCTGTGTGTATGCTTTGGTGTGATTTTAAGCTGCTCTGTTGAGAGAATCTCAACCCACAGTCAGAGCAGGAGTACGCCTTCTCTCCTGTGTGTATTTTTAGGTGTATTTTTAGCTTTGAAAGAATTGGGAAAATCTTCTTACAATATGGGCAGTGGTGAGACCTCTTAGGTCTGTGATCTTCCTGTTGTTGCTCTCTGGATGTAGAGAATGTCTCAATGTGACCTGTGTGAACAGCATCAGAAATAAAAGTCAGTGTGATAAACAGTGATTGTACAAAATATTAGGAACACCTGCTCCTTCCATGACATAGACTGACCAGGTGAAAACTATGATCCCTTATTGATGTCACTTGTTAAATCCACTTCAAAATCACTGTAGATGAAGGGGTGGAGACAGGTTAAAGGAGGAATTTTAAATCTTGAGATAATTTAGACATGGATTGTTTATGTGGGCCATTTAGAGGGTGAATCAGCAAGACAAACGATTGAAGTGTCTTTGAAAGGGGTGTGGTAATAGGTGCCAAAATCTAAATTATGAAAAATATCTAACGGGCAAATTATGAAGGCGATGTGCTTTATCTATGACCTAGTGCACAAGTTGACTACAGGTATTTATATAAAAAGTACAAATATTCAAATCCCAAAAAACGTCAGTTAGCAGAATGCTAACAAGTACTAAGGAATCCTCAAAGAGAGTATTAGCTAATGCTAATGAACGCATTGCGAACATTTTGTACAGTTTCTGACTTAAACTATACAGATAACTCAAAAACGCCACTTACAGTTTGTTGCAGGAACAAAACGAATATTAGCCTGCAAGGCTCTTGATCCAGGAGGCGATTATCTGCTGTTACCTAACGAATGTTTGATTTTGGAAGAAGAAAAATAAGATAACCACTGAGCTAACTAGCTAATAAATTAGCAAAGCAAATGCACAACTGCAGAGCATTTAACACATTGTAGACTGTTAACTTAACAGCTGTAAGATATCTAGCTGGCAAACATTTAGTTGTGAATTCCATACTGTAATTAGATGGCGCATGCTGCACAACAGTAACTGACTCACAAGGCTCCGGTCTCTTCTCGTTGTGTGTTTGTCATCAAACACCACGTGACTGGGGGACTACCGTAAACTACATAATAATGTGACAGATGAAATTAAGAAAGCAATGTTCTGTATCTCCTAACGTATTGCAAATTGACATTAGTCATTTAGCAGAACAGTAGTGAGTGCATACATTTTAATACTTTTTTCCCCCGCAATGGTCCCCTGTGGGAATCGAACCCACAACTCCAGGGTGAACCATTCATTCAAAAGACTAGAAATCATAACAAAAAATAGTGCCATGTAACGGTAGTGAGTGCATACATTTTAATACTTTTTTTTCCGCACTGGTCCCCTGTGGGAATCGAACCCACAACTCTAGGGTGAACCATTCATTCAAAAGACTAGAAATCATAACAAAAAAAAGTGATATGGAAGAAGAGTCTAGGGTACAAGACTGTGTACATACCAGTTAGGGGAAAACAAACTACTCATCCCATACAGCAGTGCGGCCTGTTTCATCCAATCGGAGCAGATGAAATTCTCATGACCACTGGAATCGTTCCTTGGAAATTTGAAAAACATGCCGGTTGTTTGGCAGAGTATTGAGTTTTTGGTAATTTGTATCATGTCCAACCCCCTCCCTTTCGCTCTGTTGTATGTAACATAGAGCTGTTATCTAAAATAAATGTTAATAATAATAATAAAGGTGCAGAAATTAAAATACATGAAAGATTGTTTTTCCTGGACAAAAAAAGTAACCATGAATTAAAACGTAAAGCGTAAAAACAATAAACTAAAACACAATGTGTTTAATGTGGGTTTAAATAGGAGTGAAGAGCGTCTCTTCACAGCTGGGATTCTGTACTGATGAATATCATTTGATTCCTCTAATGGTAATTTGATCATTGATTTTACTGGGTGACATACAAATCATTAAAATCCAGACAGAAAATATTTACACGAGATACATACAAATCATTAAAATCCAGACAGAAATGTTTTACACAAGAAGCAACCTAATATCACACAGTCAACCTCTCATTTCATTTAGTAAGTTCACCATTCTGCCGTTCTCACTGTTAAACATCGCACAGTGTTCAACACAACGGCTCTTTATCTCAATCATTTGATCTGATCAGTCAACACCAGTTACCAACATCTACCTTCTCATTGAAACAGTTCATCATGAAACAGTCCTACTGCAACTTTTCATACAGTGGGAAGTTGGAACGAACAACACAAACTTAGATAGAACCTGCTCTTACCATGAGAAACAGATTTCCCAATCTTCTCTTCCTCTTCTTCATCTTTAATGTTGACATTCAGCTCCAGTGTTTGACTGCAGTCTTCCAGCTTCACTGATGCCATCTCTGGATCCTGCAGTGCAAACTGGGCTCCACTGTCACAATCAGGACCCAGTGACTGTAGGTTTGGACTCAGTGTGGAAGGAGAGAGGCAGGCTGGGTTTGTCCTCACTCTCGATGTTACCGGCTTGTCAGAGAAATTCTATAGGAGAGACTGCAGATTCTTTCAAACAACACTTTATTATAAGATTAGCTAACATGGAGCAGTCAACTATGCACTTCAACAGTTGTGCAATTAAGGCCCAACGAACAGTGACGGGTCTCCGCTTTTATAGAGAAGTACATCCTTTTAGTAGACGTGGCAGATAGTGTGTGAAAGGCAATTAGTTGTCTGTGCAGATTGAAGATAGCACGAGGTTGATAGCCCGAGGTCTCAACCATCTAACTGTATTCCCAACAGCAAACACTATAATGTGCTCCTTTCTGCAAGTTACCATACATGTGACTTCCTGTAGATAGTAAACCCACAGGATGTCACATGCTGCGGACGCACCTAACGGATCTTAGCTATACGCCCAGTGTTATAAGTCCCACAAAGACAAGTTTGTAGCAGGTTAGAAAAAACACTAGCATATAACAAGAGACTATTCTTTAAGCAGTAAAACACGGGATAGAATGACTAATTATGTAATTTTCCACTACAGGCCTCAGACTTAATCTGAGTCGGCCAGTAGTTATAAAGAGAAACGGACACAAAAGTTAGTCATGACAGTTCTGGCACTTTCTTTATTCTCTAAAAATATATATCTTTTTTTTCAATTATCTAATTTCAATAGATCAGGTAGCTAAGCATTGACAACAAAACATTAATTCATATTAGACAACGTTCACACTATAAATTAGGCTACACAACATAAGTGAACTTAACCTATAGTAGATTTCCCAAATTCACATAAATGCTGAAATGACAAAACCTATAGTACATGGTTGCAGTTTGTTTTAGGCAGCACTATGTACTATTTGTAATTGTCTCACTGCTACTGCAAGGCAAGCGGTACCAGAGCGTCAAGTCTAGGTCCAAAAGGCTCCTTAACAGCTTAAGTTTGCTGAACAATTAATCAAATGGCCACCTGGACCATTTGCGTTGTATTTGAATGTGATTGCTTTTATTAAATATGTTTATTTTGTTATTGTGAGCCGAATTATGTTTTATACACATACAGTACCAGTCAAAAGTTTGGACACACCTACTCATTCAAGGGTTTTACTTTATTTGAACTATTATTCTACAATGTAGAAAATAGTAAAGACACCAACATTATGAAATAACACATATGGAATCATGTAGTAACCCAAAAAGTGTTAAACAAATCAAAATATTTGTTATATTTATGATTCTAAGTAACCACCCTTTGCTTTGATTACAGCTTTGCACACTCTTGGCATAGGCTACTAACAACAGCAGCTGCATAGTCTATCTTACTATGCTGCCCTACCAAGCAAAAAGGCAGTAACTGCTCATAGTGTGGAACTGAGAAAAATGTATTTTATTTACCTTGGTTTCACAGTAACTTTATGCAGTTACTGCTAACATGACCCCCATTTTCTCCAAAACACAATAGAGGCAGGATACTTGTTCACATGATTAAGCATGTATTTAATGTAGCAAAAATGACATTAACTCATTTTGAACCAAATTAGCAGTTACTGCTGTCAGGAGTTCACCTAGGGGTCATGATTGGGGCTGTATCAAATGATTGATGTATTAGTATAATTGATTATGCTTATGTTGTATTAAAAGAAGGGGAGGGGTTATAAGACCCCTCCCTCTTTACATTTATAGGGTCCTAGACTACAGATTTACAATATATATACACACGAGGTTTTAATATTGTTCCACAGTTGTTTTCTAGTTCTCTCCCTCTTATAAAGAGACCCCTCTGAGAAATGTGTGACTGAGACAGAACTCTGCAGGGGAGTGTAGGAGATAAGACAAGTCAGACATTCCACTATAAATCAACTTGGACATTCACTGCTAAGCTTTTAGATAACACACTAAGAGCCTTGTTTATATAGCTGTGGAGGCATGGTTTTGGTATCATGAGTAAAAGATAATGACGTAGGCAGTGACATCACTTCGGGTTCGATAAAATAACATGGGACCTTTTCTTTGATGCAGAACTTACTCGGAAACATGAGTGCTACGTTCCTGATTGTCAACTTCTGTCTGCAATTGCATTAATAAAGGTTTTTGAATGATTTAATTAAAGATATTGTCATAATGCTAATTTCAATGATTGACAAGGAACAGGAACGAACCCTAACACTGCCTTTTTGCTTGGTAGGGCAGTATGGCCCTGTACCTCTGGCCAGGGTAAACAAAGCGGTAATGTTATGTATTGTATATACAGTATTTCACTTCAAACAGTTTATTTCATTTAATTATACACAGAAAAGAAGAGGTTGCACAGCATAAATTCATGTACAAACATAATTTTTCATTCGATTTTTGTAATTTAGCAGATGCTCTTATCCAGAGTGACCTAAGGGACAAAATATGGTTAATTGCATTGCTCAAAGGCACAATGACAGATTTTTCACTTAGTCGGCTCAGGATTCAAACCAGCGATCTTTCAGTTACTGGCAGAACACTCTTAACCGCTAGGCTACCTGCCACCAGATCAATTAACTTCCATACAGTTATTCAAATACATTCATCATCAATGACTAAAATAATGAATCTAGTATTAAAAGACAATTTAATAAACACAAGTAGTCGATTCATAGCATGTTTATCATTGACCAAAAGGTATTTAATAATATAAAAGAATCCACCCAAACTAATGCTGAAAACTGATCATCACACCATCTTTATCTGATATACACTGAGTGTACAAAACATTAGGAACACCTTCCCAATGTCGAGTTGCACCCCCTTTGTCCTCAGAACATTCTCAATTCATCAGTGCATAGACTGTCCAAGGTGTTGAGAGCATTCCACAGGGATGCTGGCCCATGTTGACTCCAATGCGTCCCACAATTGTGTCAAGTTGGCTGGGAGTGGAATTTGTAAGTCGCTCTGGATAAGAGCGTCTGCTAAATGACTTAAATGTAAATGTAAATCTCTACTCCGAACAGCTCTTTCTATCTCCTCCCACAGATGCACAATTGGATTGAGATCTGGTGACTCAGCAGGCCACTGCAGTAAGCTGAATTCACTGTCATGTTCTTGGAACCATTCCTGGACAAGCTTTGTGGCATGGGGCATAATCCTGCTGAAGAAATCTATTTGCAGATGGATACACTGCTGCCGTGAAGGGATACACCTGATTGGCAATGATGTTTAAATATCCTGTGGTATTCAAATGTTGCTCCACTTTTATCAAGGTGCCCAGCGTGTGGCATGAAAACACACTCCCCACCATCACCACCAGCCTGTAATGATGACACACAGCATGGATGCATGTACTCGTGGTTTCCTCCATACCATAGTCCTCCCATCAGTGTGAAACAGCAGGAACCAGGATTCATCAGACCAAGCAATGTTTTTAAAATTCTCCAGTGTCCAGTCTATTAATTCCTTAGCCCACTGCAACTGCAGTTTCTTGTTTTCTGTTGAAAGCTAATGAGGATCCATAATAAATACACAACAACTACATCATTAAGGATCAGAGCTTTCACCTGGGTTCACCTGGTCAGTCTATGTCATGGAAAGAGCAGGTGTCCTTAATGTTTGTACACTCAATGTATGTTGTGTCTACCAGCTCATTCCCACAGAAAACTGTAGAGGGAAGCAGTACCACCCAGTCAACCATCAGACTCCATTGTGAGACGTCTCTCAGAGGATACTGATGAGGCTTCTCTCCTTTATGCATATGCTGGTCTTTTTAAATGGCCCATTTGAGAAAAACGCTCCAGTCAGAGCAGGAGTAAGGCTTCACTCAAGTGTTTAACTAGGGAAGGGGGATACCTAATCAGTTGTACAACTGAATGGATTCAACTGAAATGTGTCTCCCCAATTTAACACAACCCCTCTGAATCAGATGACGATTATGGCATCCCCCGCACATCAACATCTTTGGCGCCCGGGGAACAGTGGGTTAACTGCCTTGTACTGGGGCAGAATGACAGATTTTTACCTTGTCAGCTCGGGAATTCGATCCAGCAACCTTTCAGTTACTGGCCCAATGCTCTAACCACTAGGCTACCTATGTATATGTTCATGTATGTATATGTTCATGGGTTTTCAGGTAGTCCAGTCGAGAAAAACTCTTTCCACAGTCAGAGCAGGAGTAAGGCTTCTCTCCTGTGTGTGTTCTATGATGAACTTTTAGCTGAGATGATGTGGTGAAGCATTTTACACAGTCAGAACAGGAGTAAGGCTTCTCTCCTGTATGTATTCGTTCATGTGTTTTTAAGGTGCCCAGTTGAGAGAAAGTCGCCCCACAGTCAGAGCAGGAGTAAGGCTTCACTCCTGTATGGATACGATCATGTGTTTTTAAGTGGCCCAGTTGAGAGAAACTCTTTCCACAGTCAGAGCAGGAGAAAGGCTTCATTCCTCTATGGATACATTCATGTGTTTTTAAGTAGCCCAGTTGAGAAAAACTCTTTCCACCGTCAGAGCCTTTGTGTAAACGTTCATGTTGTTTTAAGGTGCCCAGTTGAGAGAAACTCGAACCACAGTCAGAGCAGAAATAAGGCTTCTCTCCTGTGTGTGTTCTCTGATGACCTTTTAGCCTAGTTGATGTTGTGAAGCATTTTACACAATCAGAACAGGAGTAAGGCTTCTCTCCTGTGTGTGTTCTCTGATGAACTTTTAACTGAGATGCTGTTGTGAAGCATTTTACACAGTCAGAGCAGGAGTAAGGCTTCTCTCCTGTATGTATACGTTCATGTGTTTTTAAGTAGCCCAGTCGAGAGAAACTCTTTCCGCAGTCAGAGCAGGAGTAAGGCTTCACTCCTGTATGTATACGTTCATGTTCTTTTAAGTGGCCAAGTCGACAGAAACTATTCCCACAGTCAGAGCAGGAGTAAGGCTTCTCTCCTCTGTGCACTCTCTGATGAGCAGTCAGAGCCTTTAATGTTGTGAAATTCTTCCCACAGTCAGTACAGGAATACAGATTCTCAACTGTGTGTATTTTTAGGTGTATTTTTAGCTTTGAAAGAATTGGGAAAATCTCCTTACAATGTGGGCATTGGTGAGACCTCTTAGGTCTGTGATCTTCCTGCTGTTGCTCTCTGGATGTAGAGAATGTCTCAACATGGTCCCCTGTGTGAACAACATCAGAAGAACCAGTCAGTTGGTGTGATATACATGTCAATCAAATGTATTTTATGAAGCCCTATTACATCCAAAGTTGTCAAAGTGCTTTACAGAAACCCAGCCTAAAATCCTAAAGATCAAGTAATGCAGATGTAGAAGCACAGTGGCCACAAAAAAACTCCCTAGAAAGCAGGAACCTTGGAAGAAATGTAGAGGAACCAGGCTCAAAGAGGTGGCCAGTCTTCTTCTGGCTGTACCAGGTGAAATATGTATTCATATCAGTAGGTTGTACAATCAAAAGGGGAATAAATCTATTCTAAAAGTGGGTAAAAGTTTAAAGCTAAAAAGGGGCAACGGTTGTGAAAATTACGAGCCATATCTTCTATTCACTATCACAAGGGTTAGTAATTACACAGACTAATGTCATAGAACTTTAAAACACCGGCAGTTTGTCTACTTCACTTCTTTAGTCTACTCTCTGATCCCCCCAGATAACCCAGTGAATAAAACAAATGCTGGCAATACTGGTGTCAAACCATGCAAGTATCAGTAGCATGAAATAACATCTACCATCTCATTGAAACAGTTCATCATGAAACAGTTCTACTGCAACTTTTCATACACAGTGGAAAGTTGGAATGAACAACAAACTTAGTTAGAACCTGCTCTTACCATGAGAAACAGATTTCCCAATCTTCTCCTCCTCTTCTTCTTCTTCATCTTTAACGTTGACATTCAGCTCCAGTGTTTGACTGCAGTCTTCCAGCTTCACTGATGCCATCTCTGAATCCTGCAGTGCAAACTGGGCTCCACTGTCACAATCAGGACCCAGTGACTGTAGGTTTGGACTCAGTGTGGAAGAAGAGAGGCAGGCTGGGTTTGTCCTCACTATTGATGATACCGGCCTCAGGCTTAATTCTAGTCGTCCCGTAGTAACAATGAGAAACATACACAAAAAGTGACTGTCTTGACAGTTCAGGCACTTTCTTTATTCTCAAAAAACATATTATATTAGTTCTTGTTCAATTATCTAATTCAGTGCTTGACTTGGACTGAAATAGGTACCGGTACTGTTTATATTTAGGTTGCAGGAGCTCCACAATACTGTTGAGCTAATATTCTATAAGAGGAACATGAGCTCAAACAGTAGACATTTGAGGTGACGGTTCTCAGCTCCGGTGAGCTCCTGTCCAAGTCAAGCACTGATCTCATTTCAATAGATCTGGTAGCTCAACATTGACAACAAAACATTAATTAATTCACATTAGACAAAGTATACACTCTAAATCAGGCTACACAACTTAAGTGTACTTAATCTATAGTAGATTTCCTCAATTCACATAAATGACCATTTACTACAAGGTTGCAGTATGTATTAGGCAGCACTATGTACTATTTTCCTGAATAACCTTGTCGTCGCTGTATTATTGTATCAGAAACCAATAGTAAAACATTTTTAAAAATCAAACCTTTACCAAACGTGATATTACCTGAATGGATGTTACCTAGCATGGTATTACATGTTCTTTTGATATTAGACAGTTTAAACATGTTATTACATACCTGTAGTAAAAAAATAGAAAGACACAAATATTGTCTTCTTAACATCACAGTTCTGCCGCTATCTTTATTCTGAAGAATGTTGCATGACTGCCCGGAACTTCCTGTCCCCCCACTACCACAGTGCAGCCACAGATAGAACAATGAGACAGATATTTCACCGGATGTTTTTCGCGTTTCCACTCACTACCAAATATGGTAGTGACAGGAAGCCCACTGGCCGGCAGTGGGAGAAGATGGCACGAGAAGGCTTTTGGCCGACATTCAGCAAATGTTCTAATCGATCAAACATATGATACAGTTCTGTTCCCAGAACTAAAATCTGTTATAAACAAGAGTGGACTAAGTTTTGTAGACTTTATCCTAAGCAAAACAAAATCTTTGGCGCAACCGTCCATGCATTCAGGGATTCTTGGGATGGCCCTACCCCATTATATGAGAAGGGTGGTGCTTAATTTGAGCCAGATCCTCCGGCATCTCTCAGTTTTGTAGTCTTTCGTTCCGGAACCCATTTGCCAGGATCAGGTAGCCTACCTTGTGGCATGAAAAATAATTTCCACTGTTTGCAATGTAAAAATCCTAATAAAAGCAGAGTAATTACATTTGGATTCCTCTGTAATTGTCATGCCTCCTAAAAAATGTAATGTGAAAAAATGCCTGATATTCTAAGAATGTATTAATGTTGGGCCGTCCCAGGTTTATGGTTTGTGCAACATTGTAGCCTATCCAAGATGGCATAGCAGTCAGACGTCCTTCGTCCTCGTCTTGTCGTTTCCCGTGTATATATGTATATTTACATCTTTTCTTCGCATATATTTTAATTTTTTTTTCTCCTAAAAACTCAACTTCAAAACACTCTCCTGCAACCCGTCTCACCAATTTAAAAAAAAAAAAGTATTATTTACCTCAAATCTGAAATCCACAACAGAAGCTAGCCAGAAGTTAGCCAGTTCACTAGCTAACGTTAGAATTCAGCTAACCACGGTTGGCGGTCATCAGCTATCCCTTAGCTCGAAAAGCTATCGGCAGTTTTGTACAACGCGACTCAGACCAGAGCATACCGGACCTATTTTCTCTCCATATCCCTGGATTTCTACCGCAAGCTCTGGACATTTACACCTGGATCTTGCTAACTGCTATCCGAGTGACTATTGGCTAACGTCGGTCCCGGAGCTAACATCAATTATTCTGGAGCTAGCCAGCTGAAGAGTTCCATCAGCCACTCCTGGGCTACAATCACCTATCCGGACCCGTTTTACTGCCGATGCGGAGCCCCATCGGGCCTTCATGACTGGACTACTGACGTTATCTGCCGAGGGAGTTATCCAACTGGCCCCTCCATCGCGACGTAACCTGAACGCCCATCTGATCGCCCGCTAATCGTTAGCTGTCTTATCGGCTGCTATCTGAATAGGTCTATCGGCCAATTTTCTTGGGCCACTATAACTATAACTATTTTTGCCAATTGGATTGGTCCCCTCTACCACACGGAACCCCACTAATCTACTGACGGAAACGCACGAGGTGGCTAAAAACAGACCATCTTCTGCCAACTTGCTACCCATGGCCCGGCTAGCTGTCTGAATCGCCGTGACCCCAACCAACCTCACTACTCACTGGACCCTTATGATCACTCGGCTAAGCATGCCTTTCCTTAATGTCAATATGCCTTGTCCATTGCTGTTCTGGTTAGTGTTTATTGGCTTATTTCACTGTAGAGCCTCTAGCCCTGCTCATTATACCTTATCCAACCTCTCAGTTCCACCACCCACACATGCGATGACATCACCTGGTTTCAATGATGTTTCTAGAGACAATATCTCTCTCATCACTCAATGCCTAGGTTTACCTCCACTGTATTCACATCCTACCATACCTTTGTCTGTACATTATACCTTGAAGCTATTTTATCGCCCCCAGAAACCTGCTCCTTTTACTCTCTGTTCCGGACGTCCTAGACGACCAACACTCATAGCTTTAAGCCGTACCCGTAGCCTACTCCTCCTCTGGCGATGTAAAGGTGAATCCAGGCCCTGCAGTGCCTAGCTCCACTCCTATTCCCCAGGCGCTCTCTTTTGATGACTTCTGTAACCGTAATAGCCTTGGTTTCATGCATGTTAACATTAGAAGCCTCCTCCCTAAGTTTGTTTTATTCACTGCTTTAGCACACTCTGCCAACCCGGATGTCCTAGCTGTGTCTGAATCTTGGCTTAGGAAGTCCACCAAAAACTCTGAAATCTCCATCCCTAACTACAACATTTTCAGACAAGATAGAACGGCCAAAAAGGGCAGTGTTGCAATCTACTGCAGAGATAGCCTGCAGAGTTCTGTCCTACTATCCAGGTCTGTACCCAAACAATTTGAACTTCTACTTTTAAAAATCCACCTCTCTAAAAACAAGTCTCTCACTGTTGCCGCCTGCTATAGACCACCCTCTGCCCCCAGCTGTGCTCTGGACACCATATGTGAACTGATTGCCCCCCATCTATCTTCAGAGCTCGTGCTGCTAGGTGACCTAAACTGGGACATGCTTAACACCCCAGCCACCCTACAATCTAAGCTTGATGCCCTCAATCTCACACAAATTATCAATGAACCTACCAGGTACCACCCCAAAGCCGTAAACACGGGAACCCTCATATCATCCTAACCAACTTGCCCTCTAAATACACCCCTGCTCTGTTTTCAACCAAGATCTCAGCGATCACTGCCTCATTGCCTGCATCCGTAATGGGTCAGCGGTCAAACGACCTCCACTCATCACTGTCAAACCCTCCCTGAAACACTTCAGCGAGCAGGCCTTTCTAATCGACCTGGCCTGGGTATCCTGGAAGGATATTGACCTCATCCCTTCAGTAGATGATGCCTGGTTATTTTTTTTAATGCCTTCCTCACCATCTTAAATAAGCATGCCCCATTCAAGAAATTTAGAACCAGGAACAGATATAGCCCTTGGTTCTCTCCAGACCTGACTGCCCTTAACCAACACAAAAACATCCGGTGGCGTTCTGCATTAGCATCGAACAGGCCCCTTGATATGCAACTTTTCAGGGAAGTTAGAAACCAGTACACACAGGCAGTTAGAAAAGCAAAGGCTAGTTTTTTTCAAGCAGAAATTTACTTCCTGCAACACAAACTCAAAAAAGTTCTGGGACGCTGTAAAGTCCTTGGAGAATAAGAGCACCTCCTCCCAGCTGCCCACTGCACTGAGGATCGGAAACTCTGTCACCACCGATAAATCCACTATAATTGAGAATTTCAATAAGCATTTTTCTACGGCTGGCCATGCTTTCCAACTGGCTACCCCTACCCACAGCACTGTACCCCCCACAGCAACTCTCCCAAGCCTTCCCCATTTCTCCTTCTCCCAAATCCAGTCAGCTGATGTTCTGAAAGAGCTGCAAAATCTGGACCCCTACAAATCAGCCGGACCCTTTCTTTCTAAAATTATCTGCCGATATTGTTGCAACACCTATTACGAGCCTATTCAACCTCTCTTTCGTGTCGTCTGAGATTCCCAAAGATTGGAAAGCAGCTGCGGTAATCCCCCCTTCAAAGGGGGGGACACTCTTGACCCAAACTGCTACAGACCTATATCTAACCTACCCTGCCTTTCTAAAGCCTTCGAAAGCCAAGTCAACAAACAGATTACCGACCATTTCGAATCCCACCGCACCTTCTCCGCTATGCAATCTGGTTTCAGAGCTGGTCATGGGTGCACCTCAGCCACGCTCAAGGTCCTAAACGATATCTTAACCGCCATCGATAAGAAACAATACTGTGCAGCCGTATTCATTGACCTGGCCAAGGCTTTCGACTTTGTCAATCACCACATTCTTATCGGCAAACTCAACAGCCTTGGTTTCTCAAATGACTGCCTCGCCTGGTTCACCAACTACTTCTCAGACATAGTTCAGTGTGTCAAATTGGAAGGCCTGTTGTCCGGACCTCTGGCAGTCTATGGGGTGCCACAGGGTTCAATTCTCGGGACGACTCTTTTCTCTGTATAAATCAATGATGTCGCTCTTGCTGCTGGTGATTCTCTGATCCACCTCTACGCAGACGACACCATTCTGCATACCTCTGGCCCTTCTTTGGACACTGTGTTAACTAACCTCCAGACGAGCTTCAATGCCATACAACTCTCCTTCCGTGGCCTCCAACTGCTCTTAAATGCAAGTAAAACTAAATGCATGCTCTTCAACCGATCGCTGCCCGCACCTGCCCGCCCATCCAGCATCACTACTCTGGACGGTTCAGACTTAGAATATGTGGACAATTACAAATACCTAGGTGTCTGGTTAGACTGTAAACTCTCCTTCCAGACTCACATTAAACATCTCTAATCCAAAATCAAATCTAGAATCGGCCTCATATTTCGCAACAAAGCATCCTTCACTCATGCTGCCAAACATACCCTCGTAAAACTGACCATCCTACCGATCCTTGACTTCGGTGATGTCATTTACAAAATAGCCCCCAACACTCTACTCAGCAAACTGGATGCAGTCTATCACAGTGCCATCCATTTTGTCATCAAAGCCCCATATACTCCCCACCACTGCGACCTGTATGCTCTCTTTGGCTGGCCCTCGCTTCATATTCGTCGCCAAACCCACTGGCTCCAGGTCATCTATAAGTCTTTGCTAGGTAAAGCCCCGCCTTATCTCAGCTCACTGGTCACCATAGCAGCACCCACCCATAGCACGCGCTCCAGCAGGTATATTTCACTGGTCACCACCAAAGCCAATTCCTCCTTTGGCAGCAGAGAACTGTAAGGAAAGGCGGCCAATGACTGGAACGAATTGCAAAAACCACTGAAGCTGGAGACATATCTCCCTCACTAACTTTAAGCATCAGCTGTCAGAGCAGCTCACAGATCACTGCACATAGCCCATCCAAGTACATCATCCCCAGACTGTTATTTTATTTTTGCTCCTTCGCACCCCAGTATCTCTACTTGCACATTTATCTTCTGCACATCTATCACTCCAATGTTTAATTGCTAAATTGTAATTACTTCGCCACTACGGCCTATTTATTGCCTTACCACCCTAATCTTACCAAATTTGCACATAGTGTATATAGACTTTGCTATTGTGTTATTGACTGTACGTTTGCTTATCCCATGTGTAACTGTGTTGTTGTTTGTGTCGCACTGCTTTGCTTTATCTTGGCCAGGTCGCAGTTGTAAACGAGAACTTGTTCTCAACTGGCCTACCTGGTTAAATAAAAAATAAATAAATAAAATACTCTCGGAACACTCCAGATAGCCCAGTGATTAAAACAATGCTGGCAATACTGGTGTCAAACCATGTAAGTATCAGTAGCATGAAATAACATCTACTTTCTCATTGAAACAGTTCATCATGAAACAGTTCTACTGCAACTTTTCACGCACAGTGGGAAGTTGGAACGAACAACAAACTTAGTTAGATAGAACCTGCTCTTACCATGAGAAACAGATTTCCCAATCTTCTCCTCTTCTTCATCTTTCATGTTGACATTCAGTTCCAGTATTTGACTGCAGTCTTCCATCTTCACTGATGCCATCTCTGGATCCTGCAGTGCAAACTGGGCTCCACTGCCATTATCAGGACCCAGTGACTATAGGTTTGGACTCAGTGTGGAAGGAGAGAGGCAGGCTGGGTCTGTCCTCACTGTTGATGTTACCGGCCTCACACTTAATTCTAGTCGGCCAGTAGTAATAAAGAAAAAAAGACACAGAAGTTAGTCTTGACAGTTCAGGCACTTTCTTTATTCCCTAAAAATATATTATATTTCTTTTTTTCAATTATCTAATTCAGTGCTTGACTTGGACTGAAATAGGTGCCGGTAGTGTTTATATTTAGGTGCAGGAGCTCCACAATACTGTTGAGCTAATATTCTATAAGAGGAACATGATCTCAAGCAGTAGAAATGTAAGTACTCTGCTCCGGTGAGCTCCTGTCCAAATCAAGCACTGATCTCATTTCAGTAGATCAGGTAGCTAAGCATTGACAACAAATACAGGACTAACATCAGGACAAAGATCGAATCGTAGTACACCGGCTCCAACGTTCGTCGGATGTGGCAGGGTTTGCAAACTATTACAGACTACAAAGGGAAGCACAGCCGAGAGCTGCCCAGTGACACGAGCCTACCAGACGAGCTAAATAACTT
This sequence comes from Salmo salar, assembly GCF_965601325.2. Lineage (NCBI taxonomy): Eukaryota > Metazoa > Chordata > Actinopteri > Salmoniformes > Salmonidae > Salmo > Salmo salar. The sequence continues at coordinate 89,547,881 of NC_138306.1, read as the reverse complement.
CTATTCTCGCTTTGAGGCAAGGAACACTGAAACATGCATGAGAGCATCAGCTGTTCCAGACAACTGTGTGATCATGCTCTCCGCAGCCAATGTGAGTAAGACCTTTAAACAGGTCAACATTCACAAGGCCGCTGGGCCACACGGATTACCAGGACGTGTACTCCAAGCATGCGCTGACCAACTGGCAAGTGTCTTCACTGACATTTTCAACCTCTCCCTGTCTGAGTCTGTAATACCAACATGTTTCAAGCAGACCACCATAGTCCCTGTGCCCAAGAACACTAAGGTAACCTGCCTAAATGACTACCGACCCGTAGCACTCACATCTGTAGCTGTGAAATGCTTTGAAAGGCTGGTCATGGCTCACAACAGCATTATCCCAGAAACCCTAGACCCACTCCAACTTGCATACTGCACCAACAGATCCACAGATGATGCAATCTCAATTGCACTCCACACTGCCCTTTCTCACCTGGACAAAAGGAACACCTACGTGAGAATGCTATTTATTGACTACAGCTCAGCGTTCAACACCATAGTGCCCTCAAAGCTCATCACCAAGCTAAGGACCCTGGGACTAAACACCTCCCTCTGCAAATGGATCCTGGACTTCCTGACAGGCCGCCCCCAGGTGGCAAGGGTAGGTAACAACACATCCACCATACTGATCCTCAACACGGGGGCCCCTCAGGGGTGCGTACTCAGTCCCCTCCTGTACTCCCTGTTCACTCATGAGTGTACAGCCAGGCACGAATCCAATACCACCATTAAGTTTGCTGATGACAACAGTGGTGGGCCCGATCACCGACAATGATGAGAAAGCTTATAGGGAGGTGGTCAGAGACCTGACTGTGTGGTGCAAGGACAGCAACCTCTCCCTCAACGTGATCAAGACAAAAGGAGATGATTGTAGACTACAGGAAAAGGAAGACTGAGCACGCTCCCATTCTCATCGACGGGGCTGTAGTGGAGCAGGTTGAGAGCGTCAAGTTTCTTGGAGTCCACATCACCAACAAACTAACATGGTTCAAGCACACCAAGACAGTCGTGAAGAGGACACAACAAAACCTATTCCCCTCAGGAGACTGAAAAGATTTGGCATGGGTCCTCAGATCCTCAAAAAGTTAATCAGCTGCACCATCGAGAGCATCCTGACTGGTTGCATCACTACCTGGTATGGCAACTGCTTGGCCTTTGACTGCAAGGCACTACAGAGGGTAGTATGTACAGCCCAGTACATCACCAGGGCCAAGCTTCCTGAACTGTTTTCTCTGCTACCGGACGGCAAACAGTACCAGAGCCCCAAGTCTTGGTCCAAGAGGCTTCTAAACAGCTTCTACCCCCAAGCCATAAGACTCCCGAACAGCTAATCAAATGGCTACCCAGACTATTTACATTTGCCGCCCCCACACACTGCTGCTACTACTCTCTTAACTATGCATAGCCACTTTAATAACTCTACCTACATGTACATAATTACCTCGACACCGGTGCCCCCCGCACTCTGTACCCCCTGTATATTGCGCCGCTATTGTTATTTAGTGCTGCTCTTTCATTATTCTTATCTCTTACTTTAAGGTATTTTCTTAAAACTGCACTGTTGGTTAAGGGCTTGTAAGTAAGCATGTCACTTTAAGGTCTATACATGTTGTATTCGGCGCATGTGACAAATAAAATGTGATTTGAAAACATTAATTAATTCACATTAGACACAAAGGACACAACGTAAGAGCACGTTATAGTAGATTTCCTAAGTTCACATAAAATGACTCAAAAACCATGTAGTACATTGCAAGGTTACTATTTTCCTGAACAACCGCGTCTTTATTGTATCATTTCAATCAAAAAACGATTGTATTTCCCGTTCACACTGTAGTAACAGACCGAGTGGGCGCCGCCATTTTACCAGCTCGTTTAATTTTACACAAAACCAATAACATGCAACAAAAAATCTCAAATAAATGGATTCTTTATGAAATTACCTTGAGAAAAATATGTACATCCACTCAGACAAACCCAAAGTCTCTAGCTATGTGACTTGTAAAATAGTTTACCACGTTCTTCACTCGGTTTGACACAGAAATTACACATCAAACCTTTACCAAACGTGATAATACCTTAATGGATTTGTTACCTAGCATGGAATGACATGTTCTTTCGATATTGTAAAGTTTAAACGTGCTATTCCATACCTGTAGTAATAAACTGAAACGGACACACACAAAGGTTATTTTCTTGACTGCACCGTTTTGGCGCTTTCTTTATTCTGAAGAATGGTGCCCGCCTGCCGGGAACTTCCTGTTCTCCACTACCACAGTAGTGCATTCTGGGATCCTTGGGATGGCCCTTACCCCATTACATGAGAAGGGGATAGATGCTACTACTGCTGCTGCCGCCGCCTCCTCAGTGGGGTAAACTAAAGTACAAAGATAAACAAAATTTAACAGATGACAAAAGCAGTTTTCTTTATAAAATAAATGAATGTTTATTTATAACACATGCTGAGAGCAAATGCACCTCTAACTAAATGTAACTCCAAAGGAACGGCAATTTAAGGGATAGTTTAATCAAATTACAAATGTACACATTGGTTTCTTCACCCTGTAAACAATCCCAAAAATGTGCATGTCAACAGTGAAGTTCTGAAGATGGAGGACTTTCAGTACAGCAGTGTTCCCCAATCCTGGTCCCAAGGGGTGTAAATGTTTGTTTTTGCCCTAGCACTCACATACCTTATTCAATTCAAAGGCTTGAGTTGCTTAGTTGAATCCAGTGTGTGAGTGTTAGGGCAAAAACAAAAAAGCACACCCCCTTGGGTCCCCTGGACCAGGATTAGGGTACACTGCAGTACATAGCAAAAAAGTGTGATGATGCAAATTACAGGCAATTGTCATTTGTCATTTTCATATCATTATTATCATCATCATCATCACACTTTGTGCTTTGTACTGAAAGTTCTTGAAAACGTGATTGCAGTGTACTAATGAACAAAATACTACAATAAAGTTTTTGGGGTGAAACATCCCTTTCATAGAGCCTTCCACTCCATTAAAGGAGTAGTTCGTTATTTTACAACTTGAAGTCCTGTAAGTAAGATCAAATCAAAGTTATTTATATAGGCCTTCTTACATCAGCTGATGCCACAAAGCGCTGTACAGAAACCCAGCCTAAAACCCCAAACAGCAAGCAATGCAGGTGTAGAAGCACGGTGGCTAGGAAAAACTCCCTAGAAAGGCCAAAACCTAGGAAGAAACCTAGAGAGGAACCAGGCTATGAGGGGTGGCCAGTCCTCTTCTGGCTGTGCCGGGTGGAGATTATAACAGAACATGGCCAAGATGTTCAAATGTTCATAAATGACCAACATGGTCAAATAATAATAATCACAGTAGTTGTTGAGGGTGCAACAGGTCAGCACCTCAGGAGTAAATGTCAGAAGGCTTTTCATAGCCGATCATTGAGAGTATCTCTACCTCTCCTGCTGTCTCTAGAGACTTGAAAACAGCAGGTCTGGAACAGGTAGCACGTCCGGTGAACAGGTCAGGGTTCCAAAGCCGCAGGCAGAACAGTTGAAACTGGAGCAGCAGCACGGCCAGGTGGATTGGGGACAGCAAGGAGTCATCATGCCAGGTAGTCCTGAGGCATGGTCCTAGGGCTCAGGTCCTCCGAGAGAGAGAAAGAAAGAAAGAGAGAATTAGAGAGAGCATACTTAAATTCACACAGGACACCGGATAAGACAGGAAAAATACTCCAGATATAACAGACTGACCCTAGCCCCCCGACACATAAACTACTGCAGCATAAATACTGGAGGCTGATACAGGAGTGGTCAGGAGACACTGTGGCCCCATCCGATGATACCCCCGGACAGGGCCAAACAGGCAGGATATAACCCCACCCACTTTGCCAAAGCACAGCCCCCACACCACTAGAGGGATAACTTCAACCACCAACTTACCATCCTGAGCCAAGGCCGAGTATAGCCCACAAAGATCTCCACCACAGCACAACCCAAGGGGGGGGGGGGGGCAACCCAGACAGGAAGACCACGTCAGTGACTCAACCCACTCAAGTGACGCACTCCTCCTAGGGACGGCATGGAAGAGCACCAGTAAGCCAGTGACTCAGCCCCTGTAATAGGGTTAGAGGCAGAGAATCCCAGTGGAGAGAGGGGAACCGGCCAGGCAGAGACAGCAAGGGCGGTTCGTTGCTCCAGTGCCTTTCCGTTCACCTTCACACTCCTGGGCCAGACTACACTCAATCATAGGACCTACTGAAGAGATGAGTCTTCAATAAAGACTTAAAGGTTGAGACTGAGTCTCTCTATCACATGGGTAGGCAGACCATTCCATAAAAATGGAGCTCTATACAGTGAGTGAAAAAAGTATTTGATCCCCTGCTGATTTTGTACGTTTGCCTGTTCAAATAAACCTACCATTAAAACTATAGACTGATCATTTCTTTGTCAGTGGGCAAACGTACAAAATCAGCAGGGGATCAAATACCTTTTTCCCTCACTGTAGGAAAAAGCCCTGCCTCCAGCTGTTTGCTTAGAAATTCTAGGGACAATTAGGAGGCCTGCGTCTTGTGACCGTAGCGTACGTGTAGGTATGTACGGCAGGACCAAATCGGAAACATAGGTAGGAGCAAGCCCATGTAATGCTTTGTAGGTTAGCAGTAAAACCTTGAAATCAGCCCTTGCCTTAACAGGAATCTAGTGTAGGGAGGCTAGCACTGAAGTAATATGATGCATTTTATTGGTTCCAGTCAGGATTCTAGCAGCTGTATTTAGCACTAACTGAGGTTTATTTAGTGCTTTATCCGGGTAGCTGGAAAGTAGAGCATTGCAGTAGATTAACCTAGAAGTGACAAAAGTATGGATTAATTTTTCTGCATCATTTTTGGACAGAACAATTCAGATTTTTGCAATTTTACATAGATGGAAAAAAGCTGTCCTTGAAACAGTCTTGATATGTTCGTCAAAAGAGAGATCAGGGTCCAGAGTAACGCCGAGGTCCACAGTTTTATTTGAGATGACTGTACAACCATCAACATTAATTGTCAGATTCAACAGAAGATCTCTTTGTTTCTTGGGACCTAGAACAAGAATCTCTGTTTTGTTCAAGTTTAAAAGTAGAAAGTTTGCAGCCATCCACTTCCTTGTGTCTGAAACACAGGCTTCCAGCGAGGGCAATTTTGGGGCTTCACCATGTTTCATCAAAATGTACAGCTCTTTGTCATCCGCATAGCAGTGAAAGTTAACATTATGTTTTCGAATGACATCCCCAAGAGGTCAAATATATAGTGAAAACAATAGTGGTCCTAAAACAGAACCTTGAGGAACACCGAAATTTACAGTTGATTTGTCAGAGGACAAACAATCCACAGAGACAAACTGATATCTTCCGACAGATAAGATCTAAACCAGGCCAGAACTTGTCCGTGTAGACCAATTTGGGTTTCCAATCTCTCCAAAAGAATGTGATGATCGATGGTATCAAAAGCAGCACTAAGGTCTAGGAGCACGAGGACAGATGCAGAGCCTCGGTCTGACACCATTAAAAGGTCCTTTACCACCTTCACAAGTGCAGTCTCAGTGCTATGATGGGGTCTAAAACCAGACTGAAGCATTTCGTATACATTGTTTGTCTTCAGGAAGGCAGTGAGTTGCTGCGCAACAGCTTTTTCAAAAAAATTTGAGAGGAATGGGAGATTCGATATAGGCCGATAGTTTTTTATATTTTCTGGGTCAAGGTTTGGCTTTTTCAAGAGAGGCTTTATTACTGCCACTTTTAGTGAGTTTGGTACACTTCCCGTTGATAGAGAGCCGTTTACTATGTTCAATATAGGAGGGCCAAGCACAGGAAGCAGCTCTTTCAGTAGTTTAGTTGGAATAGGGTCCAGTATGCAGCTTGAAGGTTTAGAGGCCATGATTATTTTCATCATTGTGTCAAGAGATATATTACTAAAACACTTGAGTGTCTCCCTTGATCCTAGGTCCTGGCAGAGTTGTGCAGACTCAGGACAACTGAGCTTTGGAGGAATACGCAGATTTAAAGAGGAGTCCGTAATTTGCTTTCTAATGATCATGATCTTTTCCTCAAAGAAGTTCATGAATGTATTACTACTGAAGTGAAAGCCATCCTCTCTTGGGGAATGCTGCTTTTTAGTTAGCTTTGCGACAGTATCAAAAATAAATGTTGGATTGTTCTTATTTTCCTCAATTAAGTTGGAAAAATAGCATGATCGAGCAGCAGTGAGGGCTCTTCGATACTGCACGGCACTGTCTTTCCAAGCTAGTCGGAAGACTTCCAGTTTGGTGTGGCGCCATTTCCGTTCCAATTTTCTGGAAGCTTGCTTCAGAGCTCGGGTATTTTCTGTGTACCAGGGAGCTAGTTTCTTATGACACATGTTTTTAGTTTTTAGGGGTGCGACTGCATCTAGGGTATTGCGCAAGGTTAAATTGAGTTCCTCAGTTAGGTGGTTAACTGATTTTTTTCCTCTGACGTCCTTGGGTAGGCAGAGGGAGTCTGGAAGAACATCAAGGAATCTTTGGGTTGTCTGAGAATTTATAGCACAACTTTTAATGATCCTTGGCTGCGGTCTGAGCAGATTATTTGTTGCGATTACAAACGTAATAAAATGGTGGTCCGATAGTCCAGGATTATGAGGAAAAACATTAATTAAGATCCACAACATTTATTCCATGGGACAAAACTAGGTCCAGAGTATGACTGTGGCAGTGAGTAGGTCCGGAGACATGTTGGACAAAACCCACTGAGTCGATGATGGCTCCAAAAGCCTTTTGGGAGTGGGTCTGTGGACTTTTCCATGTGAATATTAAAGTCACCAAAAAATGTGAATATTATCTGCTATGACTACAAGGTCCGATAGGAATTCAGGGAACTCCGTGAGGAACGCTGTATATGGCCCAGGAGGCCTGTAAACAGTAGCTATAAAAAGTGATTGAGTTGGCTGCAGAGATTTCATGACTAGAAGCTCAATAGACGAAAACGTCATTTTTGTTTTTGTAAATTGAAATTTGCTATCGTAGATGTTAGCAACACCTCCGCCTTTGCGGGATGCGCGGGTGATATGGTCACTAGTGTAACCAGGAGGTGAGGCCTCATTTAACACAGTAAATTCATCAGGCTTAAGCCATGTTTCAGTCAGGCCAATCACATCAAGATTATGATTCACAGGGGTTCCCTGTGGCTCAGTTGGTAGAGCATGGTGTTTGCAACACCAGCATGGTGTATGCAACGCCAGGGTTGTGGGTTCGATTCCCACGGGGGGCCAGTACAAAAATAAAAAAATCCATGAAATGTAATATATGCATTCACTACTGTAAGTCGCTCTGGATAAGAGCATCTGCTAAATTACTAAAATGTAAATGTATGAACAGTGATTAGTTCATTGACTATAACTGCCTTGGAAGTGGGGGATCTAACTTGAAGTAACCCTATTTTGAGATGTGAGGTATCACAATCTCTTTCAATAATGGCAGGAATGAAGGAGGTCTTTATTCTAGTGAGATTACTATGGCGAACACCGCCATGTTTAGTTTTGCCCAACCTAGGTCGAGGCACAGACACGATCTCAATGGGGATAGCTGAGCTGGGGAAGGAGGTTCTCACCCATAGTCGCTCAGTGGGGATGAACATGCACATCTTCAATATGAACCAAACACCCATTGTTCCTCTTTAGTGCATTTAACTATATGTCGCAAGTAAAAGCCCTGAGTAGTGAGTTGATACAATTCCAAATCTGGAAGGTTAAAACTACCCGCCAGATTTAGGAAGATGTGAAACTTTCCTTTTTATTCTATGAATTTTATTTGTCCATATACAGTCTTATGACAGAGTATACTTTTTAAAGATTGTGGGGTAATTGGTATTATGGAGAATAAATACTAAAACTTTGGGAGCCATGCCATTCTTTAGAGGTTTATTCTACCTGTCAGATTGGAAAGATTATTACATTTAATTACATCTGCTGTCATATTGTTAAGTAATGGAATAAAGTTATCTTTATATAGCGTTTTGTTATTTGTTGTCACTTATTAAGCATCCGAAGTATTTCATATTTTGTGGTCCAATATTGGTCAGGTATATCAGGAGATCATCTGTAAATAAGTTTATTTTATATTCATGTTTACCAATACTGATACCTGTTACGTTTGGGTCCTGTCTAATTCTTTCTGCAAGCGGTTCAACTGCCTGCGCAAACAGGAGGGAGAGGGGACATCCCTGTCTTGTGCTCCTTTATACAACTATTTCATCAGAAAATATATTTGTGTATATTTTAGCTTTCTGACATTAATACAATCTTTTTATAACATTTATTTTTTCTGCTCAAATTTTAAGTTTCTAAAGTTTTGAATAGAAAAGGCCCTTCAAGACAGTCAAAAGCCTTTTCGGCATCAACCACCATTTTTGATAAATCTATATCTCGTTTTTTTGCGTATTGTATTAAACTGAAATGTGTTTTTGTTTGTCTATTTTTAATATACAATGTTTGATTTGATATGTTAAGTCTAGTAATACTTTTGCCATTCTTATAAGCTTTATTATTTGACCGTCACAGTTTATTAAACTTGTGGGTCTATAATCAGTAGGGGACTCTCTGGATTTTCCTGAATTTAGTATAACTGAAATTGTTTGTTACATTTACATTTACATTACATTTAAGTCATTTAGCAGACGCTCTTATCCAGAGCGACTTACAAATTGGTGCATTCACCTTATGATATCCAGTGGAACAACCACTTTACAATAGTGCATCTAAATCCTTTAAGGGGGGGGGGGGGGTTAGAAGGATTACTTTATCCTATCCTAGGTATTCCTTAAAGAGGTGGGGTTTCAGGTGTCTCCGGAAGGTGGTGATTGACTCCGCTGTCCTGGCGTCGTGAGGGAGCTTGTTCCACCATTGGGGTGTCAGAGCAGCGAACAGTTTTGACTGGGCTGAGTGGGAACTGTGCTTCCTCAGAGGTAGGGGGACCAGCAGGCCAGAGGTGGATGAACGCAGTGCCCTTGTTTGGGTGTAGGGCCTGATCAGAGCCTGAAGGTATGGAGGTGCCGTTCCCTTCACAGCTCCGTAGGCAATCACCATGGTCTTGTAGCGGATGCGAGCTTCAACTGGAAGCCAGTGGAGAGAGCGGAGGAGCGGGGTGACGTGAGAGAACTACATATATACATAACGTTGTAACACCCTGGCCATAGAGAGGGGTTTTTGTTCTTTATTTTGGTTAGGCCAGGGTGTTACATTGGGTGGGCGTTCTATGTTCCTTTCTCTATGTTTTTGTATTTCTTTGTTTTGGGCCGTGTGTGGCTCCCAATCAGGCACAGCTGAAGCTCATTGTTGCTGATTGGGAGTCACACATAAGGAGCATGTTTTGCCTTTGGGTTTTGTGGGTAATTGTTTTCTGTTTAGTGTGTTCCTAACAGAACTGTTGCTAGTCGTTTTTTGGTTTCTTTTGTATAGTGTTCGTTGATCATTAAAACCTTTTATGATGAACACTAACTCCGCTGCACCTTGGTCTCTCTCTCACGACAGCCCTTACAAATGTGTGTTGTCATTTGAGTAAATTGGGCCGCTACTTTGTCCCAGAATGTCAAATAAAATTGTATGGGAAAGCTGGTGCTTTCCATACCTGGTGCTTTTCTTCACGCAAATGTTTAACAGTGTCTAATATTTACTTTTAGGTGATTTCTTTTATTCTTTTTTTGCTGATAGTTGAGTCTAAGAAGGCTGTAGATCAGTCCAACTGTTATTTAATTCTGATTTGATATAGATTTTCATAGAAGCCTTTTAAATTGACATTAATAGCCTTAATTGTTTTAGAATTATAACTGGTTTGACATGTTTTTGTTTTGTGAGGGCTGTGATTGGCTATTGAGATTTACATTTACATAATTTAGCAGACGCTCTTGTCCAGAGCGACTTACAAATTTGTGCATTCACCTTATGATATCCAGTGGAACAACCACTTTACAGTAGTACATCTATATCTTTTTTTTTTGGGGGGGGGGGGGGGGGGGGGGGGGTTAGAAGGATTACTTTATCCTATCCCAGGTATTCCTTAAAGAGGTGGGGTTTCAGGTGTCTTCGGAAGGTGGTGATGGACTCCGCTGTCCTGGCGTCGTGAGGGAGCTTGTTCCACCATTGGGGTGCCAGAGCAGCGAACAGTTTTGACTGGGCTGAGCGGGAACTGTGCTTCCGCAGAGGTAGGGGGGCCAGCAGGCCAGAGGTGGATGAAGATTGACTGTAGGCCTAGGTTGGGCTTGAGACACCCCATTAGAAAATCTGGATTTTGAGTTTTTTGTAGAAGGGTCTGCTCAGTGTAATGGTAAATAAGACCCTATTAGTTGGTAACGCTGTTGTGACAAGTTTAGAGACGATGGAGTTTGCAAGGCTCCCATCGCACTTGTCTGCTCAAGCAGCATAATTATTTGGTTTGACTAAAGCTTGTATTTTGGCTAAAGATAGCTCTGTTAACATATACACCGACAGTAGATATGCGTTGTAGTGCATGATTTTGGAACATTGTGGAAGAATAGAGGGTTTTTGACTTTCTCTGGAAAACAAATTGTTCACAGTAAGCTTGTGTCCTGTCTGTTGGAGGTTGTTCAACTCCCCTCATTAACCTCAGTGATAAAGTATCAGGCCCCCTCCTACAGATGGCAATAGTTCCAGCTCCCACCAACTTTTTCTCTGTTAATGATATCGTTGCTTTACAGGCTACGGCTGATGCTTCAGAGAAACGCAAGTGGGCTGGGTGCTGTCATAAGGACGCCTCGGGTGTATGGCTGGATGAGTGGAGCAGACCTGCCATGCCCGTTGTACATTCCACTTCCTCACAAAATTGTCACATGGTCAGGATCATGTGTCTAAAGGAGGAATGGTGGATCTTGTAAATAAATATTGGTGTACAGTAGGTTTTACTGTTTTTGCAGAACATTTCTGCAAGACTAACAATGATGGACGCGGCATTTCAATATCCCCGCGTCCCATCCAAGGCCTGAAGGACCCTTCGAGCACTTAATGATGGATTCATTGAGTTGATCCCTTGTGGGGGAATAATTATTGTTTGGTGATTGTTGACATGTTTTCTAAATGGATTGAAGCTTTCCCTTGCAGGAGAGCCACAGCGGCCATTGTGGCGAATGCACTCGTGAGAGAGATCAAATAAAATAACATTTTATTGGTCACATACACATGGTTAGTAGATGTTAATGCAAGTGTAGCGAAATGCTTGTGTTTCTAGTTCCGACAGTAACAAGTAATCTATCAATTCCACAACAACTACCTTATACACACAATTGTAAATGGATGGAATAAGAATATGTCCATATAAATATATGGATGAGCGATGGCCGAGCGGCATAGGCAAGATGCAATAGATGGTATAAAATACAGTATATACATATGAGATGAGTAATGTAGGATATGTAAACATTATTAAAGTGGCATTGTTTAAAGTGACTAGTGATCGATTTATTAAAGTGGCCAATGATTTGAGTCTGTATGTAGGCAGCAGTCTCTGTGTTAATGATGGCTGTTTAACAGTGATGGCCTTGAGACAGAAGCTGTTTTTCAGTCTCTTGGTCCCAGCTTTGATGCACCTGTAATAACACTTAAGATTTTCTGGGCTAACAATGTAAGAAATAATACATAAAAAACTAAATACTGCATAGTTTCGTAAGGACTCGAAGCGAGGCGACCATCTCTGTCGGAGCCGTCTTAGGAGATGGGGTCTGCCGTCAAAAAATGTATTATGGCAACGGTTGGCATTTCGTAAATAAGATTTTTCATCCTTGTCAGATTCTTTGCAGATTGATTTGAGAACTCATTGTGTCTATCGTCCCCAATCTGCTGGTGCGGTCGAAAGGGTGAACCAATCTCTGAAAACTAAACATGGTTGACTATTGTGTCAACCTCAACAGTATTCTTAAGACTCTTTTCCCCCGGGTGAAGGCTTCTTTGCCAGATCTAGCAGGTGGAACTGAACACTGTTTTAACCTCTATGGGCTAGGCGGGACGAATTCGTCCCACCTACGTAACAGCCACTTGAAGCCTGTGGCGCGATTTTCAAAACCTTAAAAATCCTATTACTTCAATTTCTCAAACATATGACTATTTTACAGCTATTTAAAGACAAGACTCTCGTTAATCTAACCACACTGTCCGATTTCAAAAAGGCTTTACAACGAAAGCAAAACATTAGATTATGTCAGCAGAGTACCAAGCCAGAAATAATCAGACACCCATTTTTCAAGCTAGCATATAATGTCACAAAAACCCAGAAGACAGCTAAATGCAACACTAACCTTTGATGATCTTCATCAGATGACAACCCTAGGACATTATGTTATACAATACATGCATGTTTTGTTCAATCAAGTTCATATTTATATCAAAAAACAGCTTTTTACATTAGCATGTGACGTTCAGAACTAGCATACCCCCCCGCAAACTTCCGGGGAATTCGCTAACATTTTACTAAATTACTCACGATAAACGTTCACAATAAGCATAACAATTATTTTAAGAATTATAGATACAGACCTCCTCTATGCACTCGATATGTTCGATTTTAAAATAGCTTTTTGGTGAAAGCACATTTTGCAATATTCTAAGTACATAGCCCAGGCATCACGGGCTAGCTATTTAGACACCCGGCAAGTTTAGCACTCACCATAATCATATTTACTATTATAAAAGTTTGATTACCTTTTGTTGTCTTCGTCAGAATGCACTCCCAGGACTGCTACTTCATTAACAAATGTTGGTTTGGTCCAAAATAATCCATCGTTATATCCGAATAGCGGCGTGTTGTTCGTGCGTTCCAGACACTATCCGAAATGGTAAAGAAGGGTCGCGCGCATGGTGCAATTCGTGACAAAAAAATTCTAAATATTCCATTTCCGTACTTCGAAGCATGTCAACCGCTGTTTAAAATCAATTTTTATGCCATTTTTCTCGTAGAAAAGCGATAATATTCCGACCGGGAATCTCCTTTTCGGCAAACAGAGGAAAAAAATCACAAAGACGGGGGCGGTCAGGTCACGCGCCTAAGCCCAGAGTCCCTTGATCGGCCACTTGAGAAAGGCGATAATGTGTTTCAGCCTGGGGCTGGGATGACGACATTCAGGTTTTTCCCGGGCTCTGAGCGCCTATGGACGACGTAGGAAGTGTCACGTTAGAGCAGAGATCCTTAGTAAAAGATAGAGATGGCAAAGAAGTTCCAGAAATGGTCAGACAGGCCACTTCCTGTAAAGGAATCTCTCAGGTTTTGACCTGCCATTTGAGTTCTGTTATACTCACAGACACCATTCAAACAGTTTTAGAAACTTTAGGGTGTTTTCTATCCATATGTAATAAGTATATGCATATTCTAGTTACTGGGTAGGAGTGGTAACCAGATTAAATCGGGTACGTTTTTTATCCAGCCGTGTCAATACTGCCCCCTAGCCCTAACAGGTTAACCCAGGTGATTTTGTGGTGGTGAAGGACTTCAGGAGAAAGAGTTGAAAGGACCCCCGTTGGAGAGGCCTGTACCAAGTTCTTCTGACCACCCCCACCACGGTGAAGGTTGCTGAGAGAGATACCTGGATCCATGTGCCGCAATTCAGACGAGTTCCTGATCCAGAAGACGATGGGCCCTCGCCAGTTCCAGCGGTGCAGTGCGGTGCAGTGTGGCCCTCCTCTGCATTAGCACAATCCAATGAATCATGTTGATGTAGGTTTAGATAGCAGTATACAAGACTATGTAAGGAAGGCCCTTCTACAGCTCACTTCAGACCGGTACTTATGCATCTACGTTTGACTGTGACCTCTCCAGCTTGCTGACAAAGAGTGATTCATTTAATATTGACTTTGTCCTGTGTAAGAATTCCCACAACAGTGAAGCAGAAAAATACCTGAAATGAGCATCACAGAGATACATTTGACCTTATGCACTAACAAGCTTTTTCACTATACGCAGCTTTGTCACCGTGTACAGTACTGTAGCTTTATTCATCTACTGTACTTCAGCCAACATGTTCTCACATTGGATGGGTTTATTAGGATTCAAACCATCTCTTAAACCGCTAGCTAGCTAGTTACAAGCCACAACACACATGTCAAGTTGCTGTAGAACTGTTTCATGGGGAAATATATGTCATCAAAACTACTGGATATCTTTATAAGGAAAACTGTTCTACAAGTTTCTTACACTTAGAAAATGTGGAGTAGGTTTTGTAGGTCGGCAGGACAACAACAATATTTAATCACTATTAAGATTTAAACAACATTTAAAGGGGTGTGTAGGCTTTCACTGTGACTGTATACATACCATTGACTTGCAATGGATTTGTGCCACAAATGCCTCAAAGTGAGCATTTTAAACAGTAGCCAGATAAACAATATATACCCAGGACTATATTGAGGGTCAGGCTGTTGAAATGCAGTTGATTATGTAAATAGTATTGTAGAACTGTGGTACTGATGGTCCATTTGAGGGTGAGTCATTGATATGAATGCTCAGAGTGAAAGACCTGTGAACTCACCTGTGATGGCCCACATCTACCACAACCTTTCCTATTGTGTTAGTAAGCACCACAGCATTTTAGGAAGCCATTGTTCAAAATGTGTTCATACACACAGTAACAATGGGAAGGGGTGTGGCATCCACAGGGGAGAACCAGCAGGTTTATCTTTAATTTCTATTTAGGACTGGGATCCCTCTGTGGGCCTGGCTTTTCAGAATATCACTTGATTCTCTTCTAAACATGCTAAAAACTTGAGGGACAGCCTGGTAGGAGCAGATAAACATGCTAGAAACCTGAGAGACAGCCTGGTAGGAGCAGATAAACATGCTAGAAACCTGAGGGACAGCCTGATAGGAGCAGATAAACATGCTAGAAACCTGAGGGACAGCCTGGTAGGAGCAGATAAACATGCTAGAAACCTGAGGGACAGCCTGGTAGGAGCAGATAAACATGCTAGAAACCTGAGGGACAGCCTTGTAGGAGCAGATAAACATGCTAGAAACCTGAGGGACAGCCTGGTAGGAGCAGATATACATGCTAGAAACCTGAGGGACAGCCTGGTAGGAGCAGATAAACATGCTAGAAACCTGAGGGACAGCCTGGTAGGAGCAGATAAACATGCTAGAAACCTGAGGGACAGCCTGGTAGGAGCAGATAAACATGCTAGAAACCTGAGGGACAGCCTGGTAGGAGCAGATATACATGCTAGAAACCTGAGGGACAGCCTGGTAGGAGCAGATATACATGCTAGAAACCTGAGGGACAGTCTGGTAGGAGCAGATAAACATGCTAGAAACCTGAGGGACAGTCTGGTAGGAGCAGATAAACATGCTAGAAACCTGAGGGACAGCCTGGTAGGAGCAGATATACATGCTAGAAACCTGAGGGACAGCCTGGTAGGAGCAGATAAACATGCTAGAAACCTGAGGGACAGCCTGGTAGGAGCAGATATACATGCTAGAAACCTGAGGGACAGCCTGGTAGGAGCAGATAAACATGCTAGAAACCTGAGGGACAGCCTGGTAGGAGCAGATAAACATGCTAAAAACCTGAGGGACAGCCTGGTAGGAGCAGATAAACATGCTAGAAACCTGAGGGACAGCCTGGTAGGAGCAGATAAACATGCTAGAAACCTGAGGGACAGCCTGGTAGGAGCAGATATACATGCTAGAAACCTGAGGGACAGCCTGGTAGGAGCAGATAAACATGCTAGAAACCTGAGGGACAGCCTGGTAGGAGCAGATATACATGCTAGAAACCTGAGGGACAGCCTGGTATGAACAGATGAATATGTTGCCCCTCAGCATGTCCTATCCACCCTCGGATCATTGTGAGAACTATAATACAATGACCAAAGGGGATTTCTTCCTTCATCCTCATACCGGGAAGAAAATATATGTTGGGTAGAATTTCCTGTTCAACAACATTTGTGGTATATTTCCTGCCCTTGTGGTTATTATTTAGGAAAGTCTAAGAGAAAATTGAAAGTTCGTATTACAGAGCACAATAGCAACATCAGAACTGGTGACGAGAAATCCCCTGTAGCCAGAAACGTTGATGTGGTCGGACATGACGTGTGCCAACTGAGGTTCCAGGGCTTAGAAGTTGGACAGCCACTTAAGAGAGGAGGTGATAGAGAAGAATTGTTGTTACAAACAGAGACATATTTTATCTATGACTGACAAACAGAGAGAGAGACATTATATCCATGACTTACAAACAGAGAGAGACATATAGTGGGGCAAAAAAGTATTTAGTCAGCCAGCAATTGTGCAAGTTCTCCCACTTAAAAAGATGAGAGAGGCCTGTAATTTTCATCATAGGTACACTTCAACTATAACAGACTAAATGAGAAAAAAAAAATCCAGAAAATCACATTGTAGGATTTTTTTATGAATTTATTTGCAAATTATGGTTGAAAATAAGTATTTGGTAAATAACAAAAGTTTATCTCAATACTTTGTTATATACCCTTTGTTGGCAATGACACAGGTCAAACATTTTCTATAAGTCTTCACGAGGTTTTCACACACTGTTGCTGGTATTCTGGCCCATTCCTCCATGCAGATCTCCTCTAGAGCAGTGATGTTTTGGGGCTGTCGCTGGGCAACACAGACTTTCAACTCCCTCCAAAGATTTTCTATGGGGTTGAGATCTGGAGACTGGCTAGGCCACTCCAGGACCTTGAAATGCTTCTTACGAAGCCACTCCTTCGTTGCCCGGGTGGTGTGTTTGGGATCATTGTCATGCTGAAAGACCCAGCCACGTTTCATCTTCAATGACCTTGCTGATGGAAGGAGGTTTTCACTCAAAATCTCATGATACATTGCCCCATTCATTCTTTCCTTTACACGGATCAGTCGTCCTGGTCCCTTTGCAGAAAAACAGCCCCAAAGCATGATGTTTCCACCCCCATGCTTCACAGTAGGTATGGTGTTCTTTGGATGCAACTCAGCATTCTTTGTCCTCCAAACACGACGAGTTGAGTTTTTACCAAAAAGTTCTATTTTGGTTTCATCTGACATTCTCCCAATCCTCTTCTGGATCATCCAAATGCTCTCTAGCAAACTTCAGACGGGCCTGGACATGTACTGGCTTAAGCAGGGGGACACGTCTGGCACTGCAGGATTTGAGTCCCTGGCAGCGTAGTGTGTTACTGATGGTAGGCTTTATTACTTTGGTCCCAGCTCTCTGCAGGTCATTCACTAGGCCCCCCCGTGTGGTTCTGGGATTTTTGCTCACCGTTCTTGTGATCATTTTGACCCCACGGGGTGAGATCTTGCGTGGAGCCCCAGATTGAGGGAGATTATCGGTGGTCTTGTATGTCTTCCATTTCCTAATAATTGCTCCCACAGTTGATTTCTTCAAACCAAGCTGCTTACCTATTGCAGATTCTGTCTTCCCAGCCTGGTGCAGGTCTACAATTTTGTTTCTGGTGTCCTTTGACAGCTCTTTGGTCTTGGCCATAGTGGAGTTTGGAGTGTGACTGTTTGAGGTTGTGGACAGGTGTCTTTTATACTGATAACAAGTTCAAACAGGTGCCATTAATACAGGTAACGAGTGGAGGACAGAGGAGCCTCTTAAAGAAGAAGTTACAGGTCTGTGAGAGCCAGAAATCTTGCTTGTTTGTAGGTGACCAAATACTTATTTTCCACCATAATTTGCAAATAAATTAATTAAAAATCCTACAATGTGATTTTCTGGATTTTTTTTCTCATTTTGTCTGTCATAGTTGACGTGTACCTATGATGAAAATTACAGGCCTCTCTCATCTTTTTAAGTGGGAGAACTTGCACAATTGGTGGCTGACTAAATACTTTTTTGACCCACTGTATTATATCCATGACTTATAAACAGAGAGAGACATATTATATCCATGACTTAGAAACAGAGAGAGACATATTATATCCATGACTTACAAACAGAGAGACATATTATATCCATGACTTACAAACAGAGACATATTATATCCATGACTTATAACAGAGAGAGACATATTATATCCATGACTTACAAACAGAGAGACATATTATATCCATGACTTATAAACAGAGAGAGACATATTATATCCATGACTTATAAACAGAGACATATTATATCCATGACTTATAAACAGAGAGAGACATATTATATCCATGACTTATAAACAGAGACATATTATATCCATGACTTACAGAGAGACATATTATATCCATGACTTATAAAGAGAGACATTATATCCATGACTTACAAACAGAGAGAGACATATTATATCCATGACTTATAAACAGACAGAGACATATTATATCCATGACTTACAAACAGAGACATATTATATCTATGACTTACAAACAGAGAGAGACATATTATATCCATGACTTACAAACAGAGACATATTATATCCATGACTTATAAACAGAGAGAGACATATTATATCCATGACTTATAAACAGAGAGAGACATATTATATCCATGACTTACAAACAGAGAGAGACATATGATATCCATGACTTACAAACAGAGAGAGACATATTATATCCATGACTTATAAACGGAGACATATTATATCCATGACTTACAGAGAGACATATTATATCCATGACTTATAAACAGAGAGAGACATATTATATCCATGACTTACAAACAGAGAGAGACATATTATATCCATGACTTATAAACAGAGAGAGACATATTATATCCATGACTTATAAACAGACAGAGATATATTATATCCATGACTTACAAACAGAGACATATTATATCCATGACTTATAAACAGAGAGAGACATATTATATCCATGACTTATAAACAGAGAGAGACATATTATATCCATGACTTATAAACAGAGAGAGACATATTATATCCATGACTTATAAACAGAGAGAGACATATTATATCCATGACTTATAAACAGAGAGAGACATATTATATCCATGACTTACAAACAGAGAGAGACATATTATATCCATGACTTATAAACAGAGAGAGACATATTATATCCATGACTTATAAACAGAGACATATTATATCCATGACTTACAAACAGAGACATATTATATCCATGACTTATAAACAGAGAGAGACATATTATATCCATGACTTATAAACAGAGAGAGACATATTATATCCATGACTTACAAACAGAGAGAGACATATGATATCCATGACTTACAAACAGAGAGAGACATATTATATCCATGACTTATAAACGGAGACATATTATATCCATGACTTATAAACAGAGAGAGACATATTATATCCATGACTTACAAACAGAGAGAGACATATTATATCCATGACTTATAAACAGAGACAGACATATTATATCCATGACTTATAAACAGACAGAGATATATTATATCCATGACTTACAAACAGAGACATATTATATCCATGACTTATAAACAGAGAGAGACATATTATATCCATGACTTATAAACAAACAGAGACATATTATATCCATGACTTATAAACAGAGAGAGACATATTATATCCATGACTTATAAACAGAGAGAGACATATTATATCCATGACTTATAAACAGAGAGAGACATATTATATCCATGACTTATAAACAGAGACATATTATATCCATGACTTACAGAGAGAGACATATTATATCCATGACTTACAGAGAGAGACATATTATATCCATGACTTACAGAGAGAGACATATTATATCCATGACTTATAAACAGAGAGACATATTATATCCATGACTTATAAACAAAGAGAGACATATTATATCCATGACTTATAAACAGAGAGATATATTATATCTATGACTTACAAACAGAGAGAGACATATTATATCCATGACTTATAAACAGAGAGAGACATATTATATCCATGACTTATAAACAGAGAGAGACATATGATATCCATGACTTACAAACAGAGAGAGACATATGATATCCATGACTTACAAACAGAGAGAGACATATGATATCCATGACTTACAAACAGAGAGAGACATATTATATCCATGACTTACAAACAGAGAGAGACATATTATATCCATGACTTACAAACAGAGACATATTATATCCATGACTTATAAACAGAGAGAGACATATTATATCCATGACTTACAAACAGAGACAGACATGTTATATCCATGACTTACAAACAGAGAGAGACATATTATATCCATGACTTATAAACAGAGAGAGACATATATCTATGACTAACAAACAGAGATAGACATATTATATCCATGACTTACAGAGAGAGACATATTATATCCATGACTTACAAACAGAGAGAGACATATTATATCCATGACTTACAAACAGAGACATATTATATCCATGACTTACAAACAGAGACATATTATATCCATGACTTACAGAGAGAGACATATTATATCCATGACTTACAGAGAGAGACATATTATATCCATGACTTACAGAGAGAGACATATTATATCCATGACTTACAAACAGAGAGAGACATATTATATTCATGACTTACAAACAGAGACATATTATATTCATGACTTATAAAGAGAGAGAGACATATTATATCCATGACTTACAAACAGAGGCCTGGAGGCGAAAGAAGCGCACTTTCACTTCAAACAGTTTATTTCATTTAATTATACACAAGAGAAGAAGAAGTTGCCCAGTATGAATTCATGTACAAACATTTTCATTACATTTGTGGCATTTAGCAGATCTCTGGATAAGAGCGACTTACAGGACAAATAAGGGTTAATTGGCTTGCTCAAGGGCACAATGAGATTTTTCACCAAGTCGGCTCGGGATTCAAACCAGTGACCTTTCAGTTACTGGCCCAACACTCTTCACCGCTAGGCTACCTGCCACCAGATCAATTAACTTCAATACAGTTATTCAAATACATTTATCATCAATGACTAAAATAATGAATCTAGTATTAAAATACAATTTAATAAACACAAGTAGTCGATTCATAGCCTGTTTATCATTAAACAAAAGTTATATAGTAATATAAAATAACCCACCAAAACTGACGCTGAAAACTGATCATCATCAGCTCGTTGTATCTCCTCCCACAGATGCAGATTGAGATCTGGTGACTCGGCAGGCCACTGCAGTAAGCTGAATTCACTGTCATGTTCTTGGAACCATTCCTGGACAAGCCTTGTGGCATAAGGCATAATCCTGCTGAAAAATCTACTTGCAGATGGATACACTGCTGCCATGAAGAGATGCACCTGATTGGCAATGATGTTTAGACATCCTGTAGCATTCAAACATTGTTCATCTTTTATCAAGGGGCCCAATGT
Source organism: Salmo salar (assembly GCF_965601325.2). Classification (NCBI taxonomy): domain Eukaryota; kingdom Metazoa; phylum Chordata; class Actinopteri; order Salmoniformes; family Salmonidae; genus Salmo; species Salmo salar. The sequence continues at coordinate 89,526,601 of NC_138306.1, read as the reverse complement.
GGGCCCTGAAAACACACCCCAACCATCACACCACCAGCCTGCAATGCTGACACACGGCATGGATGCATACAGTGGTGTAAAGTAATGAAGTAAAAATGATTTAAACTACTTTAGTAGTATCTGTACTTTACTATTTATATTGTTGACAACTTTTACTTCACTACATTCCTAAAGAAAATGTACTTTTTACTCCATACATTTTCCCTGACACCCAAAAGTACCCCTTACATTTTTTATGATTAGCAGGACAGAAAATGATCCAATTCACGCACTTATCAAGATAACATCCCTGGTCATCCCTACTGCCTCTGATCTGGCAGACTCACTAAACACAAATGCTCTGTTTGTAAATGATGTCTGAGTGTTGGAATGTGCCCCCGGGTATCCGTAATATAAAAAAAACAAGACAATTGTGCCGTCTGGTTTGCTTAATTTATGGAATTTGAAATTATTCATTCTTTTACTTTTGATACTTAAGTATATTTACAACCAAATAATTTTACTCAAGTAGTATTTGAATGGGTGACTTTCACTTGAGTAATTTTCTATTAAGGTATCATTACTTTTACTCAAGTATGACAGTTAGGTAATTTTCCCACCACTGGATGCATGTACTCGTAGTTTCCTCCATACCATAGTCCTCCCATCAGCGTGAAATAGCAGGAACCAGGATTCATCAGACCAGGCAATATTTTTCCAACTTTCCAGTGTCCAGTGTTTTCATTCCTTAGCCCACTGCAACCGCAGTTTCTTGTTTTCTACTGAAAGCTAATGGGGATCCATAATAAATACACAACAACTACATCATTAAGGATCAGAGCTTTCACCTGGGTTCACCTGGTCAGTCTATGTCATTGAAAGAACAGGTGTCCTTAATGTTTTGTACACTCAGAGTAGGTTGTGTCTACTAGCTCATTCCCACAGAAAACTGCAGAGGGAAGCAGTACCACCCAGTCACCCATCAGACTCCATTGTGAGACGTCTCACAGAGGATATTCAACCCTAAAGTAATCTCAAAATCTTTACATTAGGAACTAACAAAACACACAAAAACTGACACGGTGCGCACTGATCAGTAAAGTAAAGAGAGGCTAACATTGTATAACACTCCCTTTCCTCTGCACAGTTATCTCACAGTGAGAAACAATAGGATTACAATAGAGTGTTCTACACTTTCTTCATTTGATCCAATTCAACGTTGCCAGTTATTTAATGACAAGAGAATGAAGTGGAGTGTCTAATCTTAGCTGGTCTGAGAGAACTGATGAGGCTTCTCTCCTTTATATATATACACATTGGTGTCTTTTTAAAATGACCCAATCTGTAGAATCTCTTCTCACAGTCAGTGCAGTGATAAGGCTTCTCTCCTGTGTGTATACGTTCATGACGTTTTAAGTTGCACAGTAGAGAGAAACTTGCTGCACAGTCAGAGCAGATGTAAGGCTTCTCTCCTGTGTGTGTTCTCTGATGAAATTTTAGCCTAGTTGATGTTGGGAAGCATTTTACACAGTCAGAGCAGGAGTAAGGCTTCTCTTCTGTATGTTTTTGTTCATGTGTTTTTAAGTGGCCCAGTCGAGAGAAACTCTTTCCACAGTCAGAGCAGGAGTAAGGCTTCTCTTCTGTGTGTATACATTCATTTCGTTTTAAGTTGCACATTAGAGAGAAACTAGCCGCACAGGAAGAGCAGAAGTAAGGTTTCTCTCCTGTGTGTGTTCTCTGATGAACTTTTAGCCAAGTTGATGGTGTGAAGCATTTTACACAGTCAGAGCAGGAGTAAGGCTTCTTTCCTGTGTGCACTCTCTGATGAACTGTCAGAACCTTTGATGTTGTGAAATTCTTCCCACCATCAGTATAGGAATACCGATTCTCTCCAGTGTGTATTTTAAGGTGTATTTTTAGCTTTGATAGAAATGGGAAAATCTCCTCACAATGTGGGCAGTGGTGAGACCTCTTAGCTCTGTGATCTTCCTGCTGTTGCTCTCTGGATGTAGAGGATGTATCAACACGGTCTCCTGTGTGAACAACATCAGAAGAACCAGTCAGTTGGTGTGATATACATGTCAATCATATGTATTTTATGTAGCCCTTATTACATCAGAAGTTTACTTCACTTCTTTATTCTACTCTCTGATCACTCCAGATAGCCCAGTGAATAAAACAAATGCTGGCAATACTGGTGTCAATATAGTGTCAGTAGCATGAAATAACATCTACCTTCTCATTTAAACAGTTCCTCATGAAACAGTTCTACTGCAACTTTTCATGCACAGTGGGAAGTTGGAATGAATAACACAAACTTAGTTAGATAGAACCTGTGCTTACCATGAGAAACAGATTTCCCAATCTTCTCCTCCTCTTCTTCATCTTTAATGTTGACATTCAGCTCCAGTGTTTGACTGCAGTCTTCCAGCTTCACTGATGCCATCTCTGGATCCTGCAGTGCAAACTGGGCTCCACTGTCACAATCAGGACCCAGTGACTGTAGGTTTGGACTCAGTGTGAAATGAGAGAGGCAGGCTGGGTTTGTCCTCACTGTTGATGTTACCGGCCTCAGACTTAATTCTAGTCGTCCTGTAGTAATGATGAGAAACGGACACAGAGTTATTATCTTGACAGTTTTTTTTTACCTAAAAATATATTATATTTTTTATTGTTCAATTATCTAATTTCAACAGATCAGGTAAAACATTAATTCAATCACAGACATGTGTACACTTTAAATTACACAACGTAAGTGCATTTAAATTCACATAAATTAATAAATGACTCAAAAACCATTTAGTACAAGGTTGAAGTATGTTTAAGGCAGCACTGTGTACTATTTTACTGAATAACCTTGTCTTCACTGTATTATTTAGCGATTAACCAACATTTCCAATTTTTGGGGTTATTCGACTGCATGGACAAACAAGGACCTCCCGACTGGCACAGCGGTCTACGGCACTGCAGTGTTGCAGTGTCACTACAGCCTGGGGTTCGACTTCGGTCGTCAGTTGAACGGTGTTTCCTCAGACACATTGGTGTAGCTGGCTTCCGGGTTAAGTGAGAGGATGTTAAGAAGCGCAGCTTGGTGGGTCATGTTTTGGAGAACGCATGACTCGACCTTCGCCTCTCCCGAGCCTTTTGGGGAGACAAGATCGTAATCACGAAATTGGGGAGAAAAGGGGGTGTAACAATTAGCCCTCCCCCCAAAAAGTCTAATACTCCAGCCAACCAAGTCATAGACTGCTCTCTCTGCTACCACAAGGCAAGCGGTACCGGAGCGCTAAGTCTGGGACCAAAAGGCTCCTGAAAAGCTTCTACCACTAAGCCATAGGACTGTTTTATAGTTAATCAAATGGCTAACCGGACTATTTACATTGACACCCTTTATTAGTTATGTCTTAGTTACAATTAATTATTTAGCACTACTTTACACACACAAACTACGCATATTGACTTCACACACAAATACACAGCTGCTACTCTGATTATTGTATATCCTGATTGTCTAGTCACTTAAGTCCTACCTACATGTACATACTGTATTACCTCAATTAACCCTGCACATTGACTCGGTACTGGTACTCCTTGTACATAGACTCGTTTTTATTGTGCTACTTGTACTTTATTTAGAAAATATTTGCCTTAAATTGTATTACTATGTATTGTTGGGAATGGGCTCGTAAGTAAGCATTTCACTGTAAAGTAAATGCGTTAGACATTTCAGTTTTAGGCATTCAGTTGTACAACTGACTAGGTATCGCCCTTTCCCTAAAGTCTACCAGTTGTATTTGGCGCATGTGACCAATAAAATGTGATTTCGCTACAAAAAACAATTGTATTTCCCATTCACACCATAGTAACAAATATAGAGAAGATAGAAACAACTGAATGTGTCTGAATATTACTACACATGTAGAAAACTGATAAGCATTACATCCAGCTTCAAAACAGAAAAGCAACCGTGAAATTGTCTCTGATACACCGGACTGCCTGCACTGAAGTCCGTTGACTCAAAGAGTGGACGCCGCCATGTTACAAGCTAATACATTTTTTTTACACAAAAAAATAAAAACACGTAAAACGAACTCAGAAATGTTAATGGAATCTTTATGAAATCTTGACGAAATAATGTAGATTAATTTACTCAGACAAACCCAGTCGTCTCGAACTATGTGACTTATCACGTCCTTCGCTCGGTTTGACACATAAATAACACATAAAACCTTTACCAAACGTGATAAAACCTTGACGGATTTGCAACCTAGCATGTTATGACATGTTATTTCTATATTAGTAAGTTGAAACGTGCTATTACATACCTGTAGTGTAATACATTTGAAACGGCCACAAAACCTTTCGTCTTCACAGCACAGATCTAGTGCTTAGTGGTGGGGAGTCGATTCCTATTTCTGGGTACCAAGCGGAATCTACTCCTAAGATTCTGTATTTTTGGCATGGTTGGAAACTATTTTCTGTCGTCTACTTCGAGAGGCATAGGTAGGCAGACAGTCAGAACCGTGCGTCGGGCTTCTGTCACAAAAAAAAGTCAATAAAAAGGGGGCAGTTTGGAAAAACGTATCTTGTGTGAATCATCCTCTGGAATAACGCACATGCTTGGATAATAATTACAAAACCAACGTCTCCAGGCAGACCATAAATTATCTCACACTCCAGCACAGGTGGCGGAATGCACCTTAAACGTTTGCTTGCAGACCCACATGATATCATCGAAGAAGAAGCCAGCTAGGTAGTTTATGCTTGTGGCTAGAAACTTCAGCGAGAATTTTAAACTTTTTTATGCCTGGAGAGAAAGTGGCATGCAGTGTGCGATGCGTGTTCGGCCTTGCGTCCACAGAGACAGGGAGGCATCAGGCCATTCATTGGGAGAAAGACGGACAGAGGAGGCAGACTCAGGAAGGCTAGAAGATGGCGGAGGGGATGTTTTGTTTGAAACTGATGGCGTGTCGAGTGGAGACGAGTGAAGGAATAAAAGGGGAAACTAGAGAAGTGGTCGTGGAGTAAATCCAAGCATACAACTGACTGTTCTTTGGATCCATCTAGATACCTGGGAGATCCGTTTGAAGTCTCCATGGTGATGTGTAGGATCCATCTAGATACCTGGGAGATCCGTTTGAAGTCTCCATGGTGATGTGTAGGATCCATCTAGATACCTGGGAGATCCGTTTGAAGTCTCCATGGTGATGTGTAGGATCCATCTAGATACCTGGGAGATCCGTTTGAAGTCTCCATGGTGATGTGTAGGATCCATCTAGATACCTGGGAGATCCGTTTGAAGTCTCCATGGTGATGTGTAGGATCCATCTAGATACCTGGGAGATCCGTTTGAAGTCTCCATGGTGATGTGTAGGATCCATCTAGATACCTGGGAGATCCGTTTGAAGTCTCCATGGTGATGTGTAGGATCCATCTAGATACCTGGGAGATCCGTTTGAAGTCTCCATGGTGATGTGTAGGATCCATCTAGATACCTGAGAGATCCGTTTGAAGTCTTCTTGGTGATGTGTAGGATCCATCTAGATACCTGGGAGATCCGTTTGAAGTCTCCATGAAAATCATAGATGCGTTAATGGGTCTAAGGTTTTTAAACCATTACATATGCATTAGTGAGAATACTTGTGGCTGGAATATTGGCTTGTCACCATGGTGATGTGTAGAGATGTAGAGATATGTTTTGAGTAGATAAATAGAAATATACATTTTGAATTTTAAGAAATAAAACAAAGCTCATTTACAGTATAGAAACCCCAAAAAACAAAGGCAGGCCAGCACAAATTAATGGAGAACATTTATTTTTCATTAGTAGATCAATTAAGTTCACTACAGTTATCCAAATACATGAATCATCAATGACGAAAATAACAAATCTACACTGAACCAAAATATAAACACAACGTAAAGTGTTGAGCTGAAATAAAAGATCCCAGAAATTCAACAAGTTCAAATGAGCCTCACAAAGCTGCATTATCATGCTGAAACATGGTGATGGCGGCGGATGAATGGCACAAAAATTATGTTTGTTGTCCGTAGTTTATGCCTAACAATACCATTACCTCACTGCCACCATGGGGCACTCTGTTCACAACATTCACATCAGCAAACCGCTCGCCCACACAACACCATACATGTGGTCTGCGGTTGAGGCCGGTTGGAGGTACTGCCAAATTCTCAAAAACAATGTTGGAGGCAGCTTATTGTAGGGAAATGAACATTAAATAATCTGGCAACAGCTCTGGTGGGTATTCCTGCAGTCAGCATGCCAATTGCACGTTCCCTTAAAACATGAGACATCTGTGGCATTGGGTTGTGTAACAAAACTGCACATTTTACACTGTCTTTTTATTGTCCCCAGCACAAGGTTCACCTGTGTAATGATCATGCTGTTTAATCAGCTTCTTGATATGCCACACCTGTCAGATGGATGGATTATATTGGCAAAGAAAAAATGCTAACTAACAGGGATGGAAACAAATTTGAGCACAGAATTTGAGAGAAATACGCTTTCTGTGCATATGGAAAATGGGACCAACACTTTACATGTTGCATTTATATATTTTTTCCAGTGTAGATGTTTCAAAGCATGTTTATCGTTAAACAAAGTTGATTAATAGCAAAAATAATATACCCAAACTAGTGGTGAAAACTGATCATCACACCATCTCTATCTGATACTTGTGTCTACCAGCTCATTCCCACAGAAAACTGCAGAAGGACACCGTACCACCTAGTCACCATCACACTCCATTGTTTTAACAAGTGATCCCTCAGAGGGTTTTCAACACTAAGGGCAAATCCAAGGTAATCTAAATATGTTTACAATAGAATCTAACAAAACACACAAAAACTGACAAGTTGTAAACTGATCAGTAAAGTAAAGAGGCTAACATTCTATAACACTCCTTTTCCTCTGCACAGATCTCTCAGTGAGAAACAATTGGATTACAATAGAGTGTTCTACGCTTTCTTCATTTGATCCATTCACTGTTACCATTTCTTTTATCAGATGAGAATTAAGTGATTTAATCTTAGCTGGTCTGAGAGAACTGATGAGGCTTCTCTCCTTTATGTATACGTTGGTGTGTTTTTAAGTTGCTCAATTGAGAGAAACTTGTCCCACAGTCAGAGCAGTAGTAAGGCTTCTCTCCTTTATGTATCCGTTGGTGTCTTCTTAAATTGCTCAATTGAGAGAAACTCGCCCCACAGTCAGAGCAGTAGTGAGGCTTCTCTCCTGTGTGTGTTCTCTGATGAGATTTTAGCTCAGTTGATGTTTTAAAGCCTTTCCCACAGTCAGAGCAGGAGTAAGGCTTCTCTCCTTTATGTATACGTTGGTGTGTTTTTAAGTTGCCCTGTTGAGAGAAACTCTTTCCACATTCAGAGCAGGAGTAAGGCTTCACTCCTGTATGTATTTGTTGGTGACATTTTAAGGTATCCAATCGGGAGAAACTCTCCCCACAGTCAGAGCAAGAGTAAGGCTTCTCTCCTGTGTGTCTTCGCTGATGAGATTTTAGCTCAGTTGATGTTTTAAAGCATTTACCACAGTCAAAGCAGGAGTAAGGCTTCTCTCCTGTATGTATTCGGTGGTGACATTTTAAGGTATCCAATCGGGAGAATCTACCCCCACAGTCAGAGCAGGAGTAAGGCTTCTCTCCTGTGTGTATTTTTAGGTGTATTTTGAGCTTTGATAGATTTGGGAAAATCTCCTCACAATGTGGGCAGTGGTGAGACCTCTTAGCTCTGTGATCTTCCTGCTGTTGCTCTCTGGATGTAGAGAATGTCTCAACACGGCCTCCTGTGTGATCAGAAGAACCAGTCAGTTGGTGTGATATACATGTCAATGACAACTCAGTTGTGATCTAGATCAATAATTTTTTTATGAAGCCCTTTCTAAATTAGCAGTTTTCAAAGTGCTGAACAGAAACTCAGCCTAAAACCCCAAAGAGCAAGCAATGCTGAAGCGCCAGGAAAAACTCAGTAGAAAGGCAGGAACATAGGAAGAAACCAAGAGAGGAACCAGGCTTCGAGGGGTGGCCAGTCCTCTTCTGGCTGTACCGGGTGACATATGTACTCATATGTGACCGACCGGCTCGATCTTATGTAGCAACATTTGAAATTATGTTTTTTACATTGGATAAAAGTAGAGACTCAGATCTAGAAAATGGTATATCATACACTACAATTGAGGAACAATAGGAAAGTAATTATGCTTTAAAAGTTGATAAACTTGTAACCTCACTTGAGAAAATGGCCTTTGAATGTTTTGGTACACCTACTGGAGACCTCTGTCTACACCAATTCAGCATCGTTCACACCCTGTGCTGTTGGCAACAATTTACGTTTTTTTGTCAACTTTTACAGACACGGCCATATTCAACAGGTGTTGAGCGTTCGTAAATTCGTCATTTATTCTGCGCTCTTGTACACTCAGACGAGAGTGCTCCGAAATCAGAGTAGATAGACGTAGCTGGTACATTTGCTCTAGCTATCAATAGTTGTTGCAGTGACATAAACATTCTACTGAAATGGTTACTTGCATAGTGTTAAGACATGTAGTTAGCTAGCTAAACAATGAACCATAGTCCCAACTCTTGCCGTTAGTACCCTGCATTAATCTGCTGGTAGCTAACAAACCAGCTAGCTAACATCAGGCTATAACTAGCAACGCAAATTGCTCTGAGATATGAATAATATTACTACAGATCATAACGTTAGCTAGCTAGCTAACAGTACACTAACTTGAAATGAAAATGACTGACAAAATTAGAAACGTGTAATATCTGAAAATGTAGCTAGACTATCTAACCCGTATACGTGGATGGACGCTTCTCACTCTCTCACTGATGTCATCGTTACCCTTAGTTTGAAGATGTAATCCAGAGACACGTGTTTTCTCCATCTCCTTAGCTATCATACTCTAATTCCACTGATTTCAAAACTCGGTCCTCCAGAAAGTGGAGAGCAACACTTTTGGAGTTCCACTACGAAATATTTATTTTTAAAGCCGCATTAGACAGGATTACCTACACATACTGACCAGCTCAAATAGACAAAAGCATGCTATATGTCTCTAGGCATGTCCAGCTCACTCATCTCAGCCAATGATGGCTAGCTGGAAGGTTGCTGGCTTTTTCTGTGGCTAAACCAACTAGGCTCAGAATCGTTTTATTTTATTTGTATTTACAGATGGCATACATGTTTGTTATTAAGGCACATTAAAGTTCACATGTTCCAGAAGGCCTTTCTGACAAAAAACACATTTTCATTCAAAAAAAAGTTGGCATTCAAATGGCTCTACTCTGAAGCAGTGATGTGTGACATACACCTAGTCTCCTGAAACGAGTCACATATCAGGTGTGGCCAGTCCTCTTCTGGCTGTACTGGGTGACATGTATTCATATCAGTAGGCTGTACAATACAGGGGAATAAAACTATTCCAAAAGTGGGTAACAGCCAGGGTTGGGTCAATTCCATTTAAATAACAGTCAATTCAGAAAGTAAACCACATTCCAATTACAAATTTTCCTAATTGAAAAGCATTGAAGAGAATTGGAATTTCAGTCTATTTTCTGAAGTATCTGGTATTGACCCTAACCCCAGTAACAGCGGAAGTCAAGGGGCAAAAGGAGTGAAAATTATGAGCCATATCATCCTCCACTCACTATCACAAGGGTTAGTAACTACACAGACTCATTTCATATCATCCTCCACTCACTATCACAAGGGTTAGTAACTACACAGACTCATTTCATTTCATATCATCCTCCACTCACTATCACAAGGGTTAGTAACTACACAGACTCATTTCATATCATCCTCCACTCACTATCACAAGGGTTAGTAACTACACAGACTCATTTCATATCATCCTCCTCTCACTATCACAAGGGTTAGTAACTACACAGACTCATTTCATATCATCCTCCTCTCACTATCACAAGCGTTAGTAACTACACAGACTAATTTCATATCATCCTCCACTCACTATCACAAGGGTTAGTAACTACACAGACTCATTTCATATCATCCTCCACTCACTATCACAAGGGTTAGTAACTACACAGACTCATTTCATATCATCCTCCACTCACTATCACAAGGGTTAGTAACTACACAGACTCATTTCATATCATCCTCCACTCACTATCACAAGGGTTAGTAACTACACAGACTCATTTCATATCATCCTCCTCTCACTATCACAAGGGTTAGTAACTACACAGACTCATTTCATATCATCCTCCTCTCACTATCACAAGCGTTAGTAACTACACAGACTAATTTCATATCATCCTCCATTCACTATCACAAGGGTTAGTAACTACACAGACTAATTTGTGATGTCTGAATTACAGAATTCAACCAAGCAACAGGCTGGGTCATAATTTATAGAGGTCTAACTTATGAAAATAACGTAGCAGTGCATTCGGAAAGTATTCAGACCCCTTCACTTTTTCCAAATTTTTTACATTACAGCCTTGTTCTAAAATGTATTAAATATTTTTTCCCTCCCTCATTCCCTCACAAAACCCCATAATGACAACGCAAAAATAGGTTTTTAGAAAATGTTCGCAAATATATAAAAAATTACAAACAGAAATACCATATTTACATAAGTATTCAGACACTTTGCTATGAGACTCGAAATTGAGCTCAGGTGCATCCTGTTTCCATTGATCATCCTTGAGATGTTTCTACAACTTGATTGGAGTCCACCTGTGGTAAATTAAATTGATTGGACATAATTTGGAAAGGCACACACACCTGTCTATATAAGGTCCCCAAGTTGACAGTGCATGTCTGAGCAAAAACCAAGCCATGAGGTCAAAGGAATTGTCCGTAGAGCTCCAAGACAGGTTTGTGTTGAGGTACAGATCTGGGGAAGTGTACCAAAAAATGTCTGCAGCATTGAAGGTCCCCAAGAACACACTGGCTTCCATCCTTCTTAAATATAATTAGTTTATAAACACCAAGACTCTTCCTAGAGCTGGCCGCCCAGCCAAACTGAGCAATCGGGAGAGAAGGGCCTTGGTCAGGGAGGTGACAAAGACAAAGACCATGAGAAAGAAGATTCTCTGGACTGATTAAACCAAGTTTGAACTCTTTGGCCTGAATGCCAAGCATCACATCTGGAGGAAACCAGGCACCGCTCATCACCTGGCCAATACCATCCCTATGGTGAAGCATGGTGGTGGCAGGGACTGGGAGACTAGTCAGGATTGAGGGAAAGATGATCGGAGCAAAGAACATTGAGATCCTTGATAAAAACCTGCTCCAGAGCGCTCAGGACCTCAGACTGGGGCAAAGTTCCACCTTCCAACAGGACAATGACCCTAAGCACACAGCCAAGACAATGCAGGAGTGGCTTCGGGACAAGTCTCTGAATGTCCTTGAGTGGCCCAGCCAGAGGCCGGACTTGAACCCAATCGAACATCTCTGGAGAGACCTTAAAATAGCTGTGCAGTGACACTCCCCATCCAACTTGACAAAGAATGGGAGAAACTCACCAAATACAGGTGTGCCAAGCTTGTAGTGTCATACCCAAGAGGCTGTATTCGCTGCCAAAGGGGCTTTAACATTACATTTGCAAACATTTCTAAAAACCTGTTTTTGCTTTGACATTATGGGGTATTGTGTGTAGATGGATTAAATTGTAGTTTTCATCAATTTCCGAATAAGGTTGTAACATAAATTGTGGAAAAAGTCAAGGGGTCTGAAAACTTTCAGAATGCACTGTAGATAGTCATGGTAAGAGCAGGTTCTAACAGATTTACCAATCTCCTCCTCCTCCTCCTCATCTTTAATGATGACATTCAGCTCCAGTGTTTGACTGCAGTCTTCCAGCTTCTCTGATGCCATCTCTGGATCCTGCAGTGCAAACTGGGCTCCACTGTCACAATCAGGACCCAGTGACTGTAGGTTTGTCCTCACTGTTTATGTTAACGGCCTCAGACTTAATCTGAGTCGGCCTGTAGTAATAAAGACAAACGGACACAAGTTATTTTCTTGACAGTTCTGGCACTTTATTCTGCAAAAATACACTCTTTTCTTGTTCAATTATCTCATTTCAGTAGATCAGGTAGCTAATCCTTAACAAAACATTCATTCACATTAGACACAAAGTACACATTTTAGATTGCACAACATAAATGCACTTAATCTATTGTAGATTTCCTAAATTCACATAAACGCATAAATGACTCAAAAACCATTTACTGCAAGACTGCAGTATGATTTAGGCAGTAATATGTAATTTTTTTATGAATAACCTTGTCTTCACTGTATTATTTCACTCACAAAAAACAATTGTATTTCCCATTCACACCATAGTAAGAATTATCAGGGGTCGTACAGTGGCAAGTAAAATTCAAGGACTTTTTCAGGCACTAATATTTATTTACTTTAAGCCCCGTGTGAAAACCCTGAACTATAGATAAATATAGAAACAACTGAATGTGTTTGAATATTAGTACACATGTAAAGAACTGATAATCATTACATTTAGCTTCAAAACTGTAGTGCAACTGAAATGTCTCTCTCTGATGAGGCACTACCTGCCTCATTGTACAGACCAATGGTATCATGGCGGTCCGCAAACCCCCAACAACTCTGCTGCAGTTTACAAGATAACTTTCAACCTGGTATTTCTGCTTTACACAATCCAGGTTGTTGATAACCTGTTGATAACCTTACCAATGAAAGCTATGAAGTACATTTTAATCACTATTAAAGTATCCTTTGTCAGCACGTTAATGGGAGCAAGATTTCTGAACAGGCCTCGAAACCATGTCAGGACTAGTAGGAAGACCAGTTCTGACAGAAGGTCCTCTTACTACAGGACCAACCATGGAAGCTCCATCAGTCTGACAGTAGGTTCTCTTACTACGGAACCAACCATGGAAGCTCCATCAGTCTGACAGTAGGTCCTCTTACTACAGGACCAACCATGGAAGCTCCATAAGTCTGACAGTATGTCCTCTTACTACAGCACCAACCATGGAAGCTCCATCAGTCTGACAGTAGGTCCTCTTACTACAGGACCAACCATGGAAGCTCCATCAGTCTGACAGTAGGTCCTCTTACTATGGGACCAACCTTGGAAGCTCCATCAGTCTGACAGTAGGTCCTCTTACTACAGGACCAACCATGGAAGCTCCATCAGTCTGACAGTAGGTCCTCTTACTACAGGACCAACCATGGAAGCTCCATCAGTCTGACAGTAGGTCCTCTTACTACAGCACCAACCATGGAAGCTCCATCAGTCTGACAGTAGGTCCTCTTACTACAGGACCAACCATGGAAGCTCCATCAGTCTGACAGTAGTTCCACCAGTCTGTCTTACAGCCTCTGTATATGATACATCATGACGGATTCTATATCTCTGAGCATCTCTCTGCACCTGGCATCCACCAAATGCTGCACTGTGTGTCCTCCGCACAATTGCAACACTTAACCGTCACATTGCTCCAACATTCACCGTAATCATGTTCCCCACCACACTTGGCACATCTTTCCACCCAACAGCTACATGTCCCACTCTTTGGTATTTAAAAACACTGATGATTCACCGTTGCTGCTCCAGTTTCAACTGTTTTGCTATGGAACCCTGACCTGTTCACCGGACGTGCTACCTGTCCCAGACCTGCTGTTTTCAACTCTCTAGAGACAGCAGGAGCGGTAGAGATACTCTCAATGATCGGTTATGAAAATCCAACTGACATCCCTGTAGCTTAGTTGGTAGAGCATGGTGGTTGCAATGCCAGGGTTGTGGGTTCGATTCCCACGGGGGGCCAGCACAGAAAAAAAAAAGAAAAAAAAGGATGAAATGAAAATGTATGCATTCACTACTGTAAGTCACTCTGGATAAGAGCATCTGCTAAATGACTATAATGTGCACAGCCAGAAGAGGACTGGCCACCCCTCATAGCCTGGTTCCTCTCAAGGTTTCTTCCTAGGTTCTGGCCTTTCTAGGGAGTTTTTCCTAGCCACTGTGCTTCTACACCTGCATTGCTTCTACACAGAAACTCAGCCTAAAACACCAAACAGCAAGCAATGCAGATTGCTTGCTGTTTGGGGTTTTAGGCTGGGTTTCTGTACAGCACTCTGTGACATCAGCTGATGTAAGAAGGGCTTTATAAATACATTTCATTGATGAGGCTGGGTCAAATTCTCTGACATTGAAGCCAAGGAATCCTATTCTGTATTTTTCCAGACAAAACCTTCTCAAACCTCAACAGCACTGATAAGCTTTCACTTCTTTAACCCCCTTTCCTACTGATCAACCTTTAGGCTTCAACCACTCTGTCTCCCTTCACATGTTCTTTAACAATATTATCCATGAACATAGATATTGGGACCTCAGAGATTACTCCCTTCAATTTAGCACGGCTTCTGAGCTTCGTCCCATTATGATTTTCCAATTGAAGAATCTTCCCTTGATGAACCTGACTAGTACAAGATATTAACAATCTACCATTTTCAATTTTTTATTTCACCTTTATTTAACCAGGTAGGCTAGTTCAGAACAAGTTCTCATTTACACGGATGCGGCCCAGTTTAACTTCACCTCTCTTTATGGCCTTGGTTAATCAGATAGGGTGTAAATGAAGCCCTGTGGTCTCCTCAAACACCATCCCAACTTTCCACTGTGACACATTATTACTCTAGCTCCCTACCTTGGACCTCTTTAGAGTTTCTATACTACATGCACCACTGCTTCCAGTATCATTATCTCTGTTCTTCCTATGTCTTTCCACTACAGACCATTCACATTCTATGCCCTCATCCTCCTGCTCCATATCAGAACTGTCCCCCACATTGATCGCATTCCAGCACAGCTGTTGCTTCTCAAACTCTCTCTCCATTTCCATTGTTTCAGGGGTGTCAAACTCATTCCATTGAGGGCCGAGTCTCCGCAGGTTTTAGTTTTTTCCTTTCAATTAAAACCTAGACAATTAGGTGAGGGGAGTTCCTTACTAATTAGTGACCTTAATACATTAATCAAGTACAAAGGTGGAGAGAAAACCCGCAGACACTTGGTCCTCCATGGAATGAGTTTGACAGGTGCTCTGATTCATCTGCATTAATCGACGCCATTCCATGCAGTTGGCCTCTCTCTCCAAATGGTGAAGGATAACTTCAGTTAGCTTCCCTCTATTGACACTCCAGCACACAGCCTCATGTGGCCATTTCACCACGAGCAAACTCCTCGAAAGACGACCGAAACCGTTGAAGCCGCCATTTGACTAGCGTCCTCCGAACCATCCTGATCTCGCGAGCGTACATTAACGAAACAGTGTATGTAAACTCGCGAGATCAGGATGGTTCGGACGAGGCTATTTACCAGCTCATAAACATTTTACACAAAACCAAGAACATGTGAAAACGAACTCAAATAAGTGTAATCTTTATGAAATTACCTTGACGAAATTATGTACATACACTCAGACAAACCCAAAGTCTAGCTATGTGACCTGTAAAATCGTTTTTAATCACGTTCTTCACTCACTCGATTTGACCCCAAAATAACACATACAATTAAAACATTTACCAAACATGATAATACCTTGACAGATTTGTTACCTAGCATATTATATATTATTTCGACATTAGATAGTTTAAACGTGCTAGTACATACCTGTAATAATACATTTGAAACGGACACAACCCCTATCGACATAACAGCACAGTTCTGTCGTTAACTACCCGGAACTTCCTGTTCCCCACAACGACAATACAACCGCGTCATCTTCTTCTCTGGTATACTGACATTTACACAAATATAACCTGTCTGCCGCCACCTACTGTACGGTTAGTAAACTGTAGAAACAAATACATGTCCATTGCGGAAAAGGGGAGGGGGAACAACGACATCAAAACACATAAATAGATAAATAAAAACATCCCACTCCTTCAGTCACAGTCCTTTTCAAATCACATCCCTACACAGTCTCATGGGCCTCGTAGGGAGGAACATCTTCAGTCACAGTCCTATTCAAATCACATCCCTACACAGTCTCATGGGCCTCGTAGGGAGGAACATCTTCAGTCACAGTCCTATTCAAATCACATCCCTACACAGTCTCATGGCCTCGTAGGGAGGAACATCTTCAGTCACAGTCCTATTCAAATCACATCCCTACACAGTCTCATGGCCTCGTAGGGAGGAACATCTTCAGTCACAGTCCTATTCAAATCACATCCCTACACAGTCTCATGGCCTCGTAGGGAGGAACATCTTCAGTCACAGTCCTATTCAAATCACATCCCTACACAGTCTCATGGGCCTCGTAGGGAGGAACATCTTCAGTCACAGTCCTATTCAAATCACATCCCTACACAGTCTCATGGCCTCGTAGGGAGGAACATCTTCAGTCACAGTCCTATTCAAATCACATCCCTACACAGTCTCATGGGCCTCGTAGGGAGGAACATCTTCAGTCACAGTCCTATTCAAATCACATTCCTACACAGTCTCATGAGCCTCGTAGGGAGGAACATCTTCAGTCACAGTCCTATTCAAATCACATCCCTACACAGTCTCATGGGCCTCGTAGGGAGGAACATCTTCAGTCAAAGTCAGGGGCGGAAATCCCGGGGGGGACAGGGGGGACACGACCCCCCCATCCTGGGAAAAATATGATTTGTCCCCCCCAATATATCACTGAAACATAACTATGTAATTTAAATAATATCAATAATACGCAATGAAAGCAATTGTGCTGATTATAGACACTTAATAGCGCGTTTTTAAGTTTCAAAAGATTGCGACCCCCCCACCCTTTTCCTCACAATGGTTTGATCCACTGGCAAGGTAACAGAGGGGTCGTAGCCACTGTCTGAAAGGCACTCAATGAACGTAACTGACGTGAGGTTAATCCAGTCAATCGCGCACACACACTAGCTGAATATGCAGAGCTAGCGCGCAAATATTAACTATTAAGCTAGCTAGTACCTATTCCATTTATGTGGCGTCATCAAAGATGGAATCTTTGCTATCGTCAATTTATTCCAAGATCAGCATGCATGTAAGTTAGTGCTTCAAAGTCCCTGTGATAAGGTTAGCGATAAACTGAAGTCCAAACTGAACAGAACTACACTCTCTTCTACCATTGTCTTAAATATATTTAATGGTCTCGTTGCAAAAGCTAAATTGTCGCAAGGGAACTTTTATTTATTTATTTTATTTAACCCGGGTCGCAAAGATTATAGCAAACACCACTGAAACTGAATTGGTGCTCGCTAGCTTTGCAAATTCAGCTATTGTTGGAAGCCAGCCAATATGAAACAAACTATTAAAATTACAAAAGGTTGCAGCATATGTTGTGTAAATGGTGAACTCATACAGCTGTCAACTCTTGTCATTTTAATCCGTTTCACATTTGCTAGCTACCTTTTAGATCGAAGCCCAAATAGAATGATAAAAGATAAGATGATAGAAGCCCATCTCCTACTGTAAATAACCTACACACTGTGTGTGTGTGTAGCCAGCCAGCCAGGTAGAAAAATGGCAGAAAAATAAAAGACGGACATCAGAGTATTTTTCAGTACACCAAAACGCAAAGTAAGAACCCTAGTAGCCTAATATCTCAAAGACTAGTTGATAAAATGTTCATAAGAAAGAAATGAAATTCTAATGGAAATGTTTCACAATGATGTCATTAGGCAGAGCAGGCAACAGATGGCACACAGACAGCAGAGTTGGGGACAGATATGCAGGGACAGACTGGCAGAGACAGGGAGTCACAGGTAAGTGTGTTGAGTCTTTGTTTGGCAACATTATGAAAGGTTCTCAATTTTTTTGACTTGTAAAATAGGAACATAATTGGAAAATGCCATGGATACCCCCACTCTCAACTTAAACTGGTGACTGAACTAAGATTTGTTAAAGGCAATGGTATTGCGTTTGTTAGTAGTTGTGTAGTTTTGGGTACCGGTAGTTAGGAGTACGGCAAACACCTTATTTCTTTGGTTCCTCAATATACATTTACCATATTACAATGTAGGCTATGTGTTACAGCACTACTTTTGGTGTCCCCCTCAGGAATTGCTCTTGAGAAAATTTCATGTAATTGTCCCCCCCAAAGTTGATATCAGATTTTCGCCCCTGGTCACAGTCCTATTCAAATCACATCCCTACACAGTCTCATGGGCCTCGTAGGGAGGAACATCTTCAGTCACAGTCCTATTCAAATCACATCCCTACACAGTCTCATGGGCCTCGTAGGGAGGAACATCTTCAGTCACAGTCCTATTCAAATCACATCCCTACACAGTCTCATGGGCCTCGTAGGGAGGAACATCTTCAGTCACAGTCCTATTCAAATCACATCCCTACACAGTCTCATGGCCTCGTAGGGAGGAACATCTTCAGTCACAGTCCTATTCAAATCACATCCCTACACAGTCTCATGGCCTCGTAGGGAGGAACATCTTCAGTCACAGTCCTATTCAAATCACATCCCTACACAGTCTCATGGGCCTCGTAGGGAGGAACATCTTCAGTCACAGTCCTATTCAAATCACATCCCTACACATTCTCATGGCCTCGTAGGGAGGAACATCTTCAGTCAGTATTCCCTGCAATCAGTGGTGTAAAGTACTTAAAAGATTTGTACTTAAGTACCACATAAGTCGTTTTTGGGGGTATCTGTACATTACTTTTGATATTTTTGACAACTTCAACTTTTACTTCCCTAGATTCCTAAAGAAAATAAGGTACTTTCTACTCCATACATTTTCCCTGAGACCCAAAAGTACTCGTTACATTTTGAATGATTAGCAGGACAGGGAAATTGTTCAATTCACGCATCCCTACTGCATCTGATCTGGCAGACTCACTAAACACAAATGCTTTGTTTGTCAATTATGGGTGAGATCTTAAATTCAATCTGGAGTGCCAGAGTGCGCTTGCGCGTTCGTAAATTCAGAGCGTTGTCAGATTGTCAGTTCGTATCGGTCTCGGAGCGTTCAGAACCACACTGGACGTTCTGGTGGAGGAGTAGGGTTGATTCAAGCGTTCTGACCTCACAACGGCAGTCAAGCATCCAAGCTAACTGGTTAACATTGGCTAGCTTGCTAGCTACTTCCAGTACAAATGAGAGAACTCTGACCATTTTTCTCGCCTTAGCAGAGCTGGTTAGGCTGTGTTCATGTTATCCAGAGCATTGCTGACTTTAACTGTGCTATGTGGCAACAATTTAATTACGCGTTTTTTGCCGACGTTTACTGACACCAGCCGTATTCAAGGGGTGTTGAGCGTTCGTTTTTCATCAATTATTCTGCCCTCTGGCACACTCACCCGAGAGTGCTCTGAAATCAGAGTAACACTATGTCTGAGTGTTGGAGTGTGACCCTGACTATCAATACATTTAAACTACAAGAAAATCGTTCTGTCTGGTTTGCTTAATATAATGAATTTGAAATGATTTATACTTTTACTTTTGATACTTAAGTATATTTTAGCAATTACATTTACTTTTGATACTTATGTACATGTTAAACTAAATAATTTTAGACTTTTATTCAAGTAGTATTGTACTGGGTGGCTTTCACTTTTACCTTGATAGGAAAGGACTCAAGTATCTCCTCTTTCTCAAATCTGACAATTGGGTACTTTTTCCACCACTGCCTGCAATGCTTCCAATGTTAATTCCTGAACTTCCAAAAACCTTTAAGCCGCACGTACAATTAATCTTTACAATCGGTATCCTTCAACTGGTAAATGACATTATGAATCTCAACAGGCTGCGGGTCATCCACTGCCATAGCTTCCTCAGCACCAATCGCTCTTTAAACTATTTCCCGCGCCTCCCAGTAGGAGAACTGCTGTACAGATTCTTGATGTGGATGTTCCCTGATATAATAAAAAATGATACATGCCATTGGTCAGTTCCGGTGTTATGAAACTGATGGAGACTATTATTTAACTAGGCACATAGCATACATAACAGGTTAGGATAATTAAAGTGGCAGGTTAGGATAATTAAAGTGGTAGGTTAGGATAATTAAAGTGGCAGGTTAGGATAATTAAAGTGGCAGGTTAGGACAATTAACGTGGCAGGTTAGGATAATTAAAGTGGTAGGTTAGGATAATTAACGTGGCAGGTTAGGAGATTGAGGTTAAGGTTAGGAAACGGGTTAGGGTTAGGGATTTGTTTATCATGCAGGTTTGGATAACTAACGTGGCAGGTTATGATAACTAACGTGGCAGGTAGGAGACTGAGGTTAAGGTTAGGAAACGGGTTAGGGTTAGGGATTTGTTTACCATGCAGGTTTGGATAACTAATGTGGCAGGTAGGAGACTGAGGTTAAGGTTAGGAAAATGGTGAGGGTTAGGGACTTGTTTACCATGCAGGTTTGGATAACTAACGTGGCAGGTTATGATAACTAACGTGGCAGGTAGGAGACTGAGGTTAAGGTTAGGAAAATGGTGAGGGTTAGGGACTTGTTTACCATGCAGGTTTGGATAACTAACGTGGCAGGTTATGATAATTAACGTGGTGGTTAGGAGACTGAGATTAAGGTTAGGAAACGGGTTATGGTTATGTTTATCTACAATGCTACAGTAGTCAACAACTGTTGTCCCCAACGCAAAAGAAAAGGGGACCAATGGGGAGCATCAATTAGTGTAAACTTGATATCATGAAACACCCGATATCAGAGAACGCCCCCTAACTGTGGTATACAATTACACCCTTCTCGGATCAAGGGGCCAGGCTTCCAGTCTATAAGCATGTTTTCCACTGTGCTGAGGGCATGTTCGGTACTGCAGTTCAGCTGAAGCACGGCCCAATTCCCATTGACGGCCCCATAGCGAAGTCACATATTTCTTTTTAAAACAAGACAATTCACTCATCAAGTTTGTAAACAAAACATCCATTGAATTATTGAAGTAATTGCCTTTGAGTCTGATTTTTTTCACATCACACACAGCCAAAGTTATTAACCATTTTAGATTCATGCTGTGAGGTGTGTGAGCTTATGCCACATGCAGATGCTGAAGGGAAAACACACCTCTTGACCTGCGTGTGGATAATGTACAGTTGAAGTCGGAAGTTTATATACACCTTAGCCAAATACATTTAAACTCAGTTTTCACAATTCCTGACATTTAATCCTAGTAAAAATTCCCTGTCTTAGGTCAGTTAGGATCACCACTTTATTTAAGATTGTGAAATGTCAGAATAATAGTAGAGAGAATGATTTATTTCAGCTTTTATTTCTTTCATCACAATCCCAGTGGGTCAGAAGTTTACATACACTCAATTAGTATTTAGTAACTTTGCCTTTAAATTGTTTAATTTGGGTCAAACATTTCGGGTAGCTTCCCACAATAAATTGGGTGAATTTTGGCCCATTCCTCCTGACAGAGCTGGTGTAACTGAGTCAGGTTCGTTGGCCTCTTTGCTCGCACACGCTTTTTCAGTTCTGCCCACACATATTCTATAGGATTGAGGTCAGGGCTTTGTGATGGCCACTCTAATACCTTGACTTTGTTGTCCTTAAGCCATTTTGCCACAACTTTGGAAGTATGCTTGGGGTTATTGTCTATTTGGAAGACCCATTTCCGACCAAGCTTAAAGTTCCTGACTGATATCTTGAGATGTTGCTTCAATATATCCACATAGATGGCATCATGAGGGAGGACAATTATTTTGTGAAGTACACCAGTCCCTCCTGCAGCAAAGCACCCCCACAACATGATGCTGCCACCCCCGTGCTTCACGGTTGGGATGGTGTTCTTTGGCTTGCAAGCCTCCCCCTTTTTCCTCCAAACATAACGATGGTCATTATGGCCAAACAATTCTATTTTTGTTTCATCAGACCAGAGGACATTTCTCCAAAAAGTACGATCTTTGTCCCCATGTGCAGTTGAAAACCGTAGTCTGGCTTTTTTAATGGTGGTTTTGGAGCAGTCGCTTCTTCCTTGCGGAGTGGCCTTTCAGGTTATGTAGATATAGGACTCGTTTTACTGTGGATATAGATACTTTTGCACCTGTTTCCTCCAGCATCTTCACAATGTCCTTTGCTGTTGTTCTGGGATTGATTTGCACTTTCCGCACCAAAGTATGTTAATCTCTAGGAGACAGAACACGTCTCCTTCCTGAGCGGTGTGATGGCTGCGTGGTCCCATGGTGTTTATACTTGCATACTATTTTTTTGTACAGATGAACGTTTTACCTTCAGGTGTTTGGAAATTGCTCCCAAGGATGAACCAGACTTGTGAAGGTCTACAAAAAAACAAATCTGACTTCTTGGCTTATTTCTTTTTTATTTTCCCATGATGTCAAGTGAAGAGGCACTGAGTTTGAAGGTAGGCCTTGAAATGCATCCACAGGTATATCTCCAATTGACTCAAATGAGCTTCTAAAGCCATGACATCATTTTCCAAGCTGTTTAAAGGCACAGTCAACTTAGTGTATGTAAACTTCTGACCCACTGGAATTGTGATATGGTGAATTATAAGTGAAATAATCTGTCTGTAAACAATTGTTGGAAAAATTACTTGTGTCATGCACAAAGTAGATGTCCTAACCGACTTGCCAAATCTATAGTCTGTTAACAAGAAATTTGTGGTGGTTGAAAAACGAGTTTATAGACTCCAACCTAAGTGTATTTAAGAGAGTTATAGGGGCAAGAGGCCACAGTTCTGAAGAAGATATGATGGTGGATGCACTGCAACCAGTTGCAAATGTTGTACATCAATCAAGTGATCTGGATACGCTTACTGTGAAGAAGGTGGATATTTTAGTATTTATAATCACAGTTATTAATTGCACAAGAGGTATAAGAAGCTGGACATCATTATATCTGCAGCTGAGAAGTTTTTGGGCCTCCAAGACTACAAGGACTACTGTCACCAGATAATGTTCCGCTCTTACAGGATCCTTCTCAGCCTGTGTAGGCACCTGATTAGAACAGAAAAGCAGGCTGATTTAGTTTAATTTACATTTCGTTATTGATAGTTTGTATGATTAAAAAAATAACAATACTGTTTACACTGAACAAACAAATGCAACATGTAAAGTGTTGGTCCCATGTTTCATGAGGTGAAATAAAAGATCCCAGAAATGTTCAAGACACACAAACTTATTTCTGTCAAATTTTGTGCACACATTTGTTTACATCCCTGTTAGTGAGCATTTCTCCTTTGCCAAGATAATCCATCTACCTGACAGGTGTGGCATATCAAGAAGCTGATTAAATAGCATGATTATCATTACACAAGTGCACCTTGTGCTGGAGACAAGAGTAGCTGAGTAGGTGCTTGGCAGCAGCTTATGATGATCTCTAATAAATTCAAAAATGCCACTCAAATGTGCTGTTTTTCACAACACAATGCCACAGATGTCTGAAGTTTTGAGGGAGCATGCAATTGGCAAGCTGACTGCCGGAATTTCCACCAGAGCTGTTGCCAGATAATTTAATGTGAATTTCTCTACCTTATGCTGCCTCCAACGTTGCTTTTTTGAATTTGGCAGTATGCACAACCAGTTTCACATCTGCAGACTGCCGTGTATGGCGTTGTGGGTGTGCGGTTTGCTGATGTCAATGTTGTGAACAGAGTGCCTCATGGTGGTATCAGGGTTATTATATGAGCTGGCATAAGCTACAGACAACCAAAACAATTGCATTTAATGATGGCAATTTGAATGCACAGAGAAACCATGATAAGATCCTGAGGCCCATTGTCCTGCCATTTATCCGCCGCCATCTCCTCATGTTTCAGCATGACAACGCACAGCCCCATGTCGCAAGGATCTGTACACAATTTAAAATGCTGAAAATGTCCCAATTCTTCCATGGTCTGCATACTCAGACATGTCACCCTTTGAGCATGTTTGGGATCGACGTGTACGACAGCTTGTTCCAGTTCCCGCGAATATACAGGAATTTCGCACAGCCATTGAAGAGGAGTGGGACAACATTCCACAGGCTACAATCAACAGCCTGATGAACTCTATTCAAAGAAGATTTGTCCCGGGGAGGCAGCAGCAGCTACCCACTTCTCCAGTGCTTAATTTGTAAATTGGGAGGTGCCGGAACCAAAAGTGATCCCAAGAGGGGGGGTCTGAGGTACCAGAGCACATATTAAATGAAATACCTTTATAATAAAGCATTGCATGCATTATCATGGCTTTAGCATACTGGCATAGAGCAGTGGTGTGGCTCCGCTTGCAGAAGTTGCACACATGGAGTGCATTTATTGTAGCCTAGAGTCTGGGAAAAATGTGGCCTTTTGTAAATGGATTTCATGCAATTCTACATTTTAGATGACTGGAGACTTTCACCGAATCTTAAAAGGTAAATTATTATTTTATTTAACGAGGCAAGTCAGTTAAGAACATATTCTTATTTATATTGACGGCCTACCCCTGCCAAACCCAGATGACGCTGGGCCAATAGCCCTTATGCACATTCCATGATCGAACGTTCTAAACACACTTCCTATCGGTGTGGCAATTTCCGGTCAGTCTAGTTATCGACGATATAACGTTACTACCACTATGTCGCAGTTTTTTACTCTTCAGGACTTGCCTCAAATTAATATTAATGATGTACGTCGAATTGTTAAATCAGCCTCCGAGACTCCAGCTAGCAAGAATGAAAAGGGGTTGAATATGTATATAGGAAGCTACATAGACAACTATGAAGGTGATGTTAAAGTTGCGTCAATTCAATTCTGGTATCAGAACAAAATAGTCAGCACATAGTAACTTCTGATTTATTTGTACTTTAATTAATGCAAACACGTGTATGGTAAATATGTTGTACGTATATATACGGTCTCTCGGTGACACCTCGCAGGGCAGACAGAGAAGAGAGCGACACATCCTATTGTTCTCTCTTATATACTCTGACAGAGATAGTTCCCGCTCAATGCTGGCCTGTCAGAGGGAGGAGGAGCGTGGTTTAAACTTGCTCCTCCTATCGTCGGCGTGCAGGCTGGTCCCAGCCTCGTGACGCACTTCCTGTCGCCGGTTGTAGTTCTTGTCTTCAGCAGTTGACTTATCCGTAGTTTATATACTTAATATTGTAGCATAGCTTCCCCGGTATATTATATAAGTTATGCAAACAAATAGTCAGTTCAACCCTAACAATCCCCCTTTTCACACCCCTTGGAGTGTGAACATACTCCAATAAGAAATTTCAGGGAAATTTAAGAGTCCCCCTTTTGACACCCCCTAGGGTGTCACTCAACACAATTTCTATATCTCCATTTTAATGATTAGATGATTCCTTATAAACCCTCACATCCTTCCGTCTACACCTCACTTGTACTAGGTTGACTATCAGTCAACCAGGAACTTCAAACCCTCACATCAGGAAAGACAAATAATACACAGGATATATTCATAACATATTATTCAACACGTATAAAAAGAAAACCTTCTTGCGGCAGGGGCTACACCTAACATGTGTGGGACAGACTCTTTGTCCCAGAACTTTAAACCTTCACATCCACCTGCCATTACATTCAATACATATAAGAATATTTTGGATAAACTTTATTCAACCACTTCCTCAACAGCAAACCAAGGATCGTCCTCAGACAGACCCTTCTTTTGGCCAGAGGTTGATTCAGTATCCACTGGGGTCACTTCCATCAAGGGCAACATTCCGGTTGCTCTGACAACATCTGTAAGAGACTTTCTTTAGCAAGGGATTATACAGGCAGTACAACATATCAATAATAGGAACACCAGTACTAGGGTCAGAATTCCAGTAACCACCATAGATGTGTACTTGCCAAAAAAGATATTCATCCAATTCCCCTCGCCTACCCCTGCTACACCCTTCATTTCAGCAGATAGCTTGTCAAGTCTCAATAGGGCTTAAAATCATCTCATTTCCATTACAATCCATCCGTTTTGCTAGATATTTCACATACATTATAACCCCTCTATTTTTATTGGATTCAGTAATTTCCCACAAATTCAAACTAATTCATGAATCCGAATAGTTGGTCTCATCTAACATGTGCTCCTCATATTTGAATGAATCCTCCACCAAGCTCGGCGGTAGGTACTTGTCGTCCCATTGGTCTGAACTTTGACTCGGTCCGTAGCTCACCATCTGCTCCGTTATCCATCTCTCTAGAGTTCTGGTGATTAAACCTCATACAGGTGAAAACAGCCCATAATACAGTTCTTGCAACACTTTTCCATTTCCCAAACATGAGCTGTGTTATCAGGAATGTACGTACAGTAATGAACCTAATCATTCTACCTACACCATCCTCTTTGCCCGTAACATATCGAGAGTCAGTCTATTTTACCAGGTCATGAGGGAGGTGGCGGATAATTGGTCAGAGAACCTCTTTACTGCATCCTCGGCTTCATTTATGAATCTCTTTTGATTATATAAGATGTCATTAATTCAATCCACAATTTTATTTATTGTCAACTACCATAATAATGTAGTGTTAAAGCCCTCACATATTTGATTCATAGCTTTGTATTCATCTGGAACTTCCCTGAGGATGCCAATAGCATCCATCTAGAAAAAGCTATTCCCATCCTGGTCAAAACTCCTCCTGTGCCTACTTTAGCCTCCTATAACTGGTCTCTGATCACTAATTCGAACTGGTTGGACCAATAACCCCAGGGCGCAAGTTCCTAACCACCCTTTATGGTAATTTCTGTTGTATGCGTCCTTTGCTGGTACTAGTCCACCCTACATAGGTGCTATGAGGTTAAACATTTTCTCCTGTGCTTTCAAACCTAAGTCAGTCACATTAACGATTACCTTTCCAGCCATTAAAATCATCTTAGTTCTCGGTGCCATTCTTGTATCTATAACACTGGTGCTCATCAGGAGTTAAGGTGAACCTAGTTGGTTTGGCTAAGTACTTCAATCTGGCCAACCCCAATTCCTGTACAGTTGTCTGCTTCCCCAGGAAATTGTTTAATGTTTACCTAAAATTCTACATCTTGTTCTTCTTTGACTCCTTATTCTGTATGTCACTCATCAGTGTATTATACAGTTTATCTCCTACTTCTTCTCAATGACAACGGTATCCTATGATTAGTACCAGAAGGTGGTGGACCTGAATGTATCGGTAAGATTAGATTATGATGCAGCTCAGAGTTTCTACTCTTCCCAAAAACCGCCAACCCTCTCCTGCCCTTAGTCTCTCTGCTTGGTACCACCCCATACTCACACCTCTAGGAGCACACACAGTGATGAACGGTCGGGATAGGAAATCTTCGTTAAGGAGGTATCCCCCGGACCCTGTTGGTACTCGGTTCTTCTCCTAACTCTGTGTGTGATCAGCAGTGCTCATATGTGTACATACCTTCTTGCAGTGGATAACGTGGACCCAAGTGACTCTCTCAGCTTTTCTAATAGCAAAGGCAATGGTTTAACAGCACCTGGTATGGGCCTACCCAACCGGACTGCTTCCAGTTATTTCTCCTCAAGGACTGGATCTACACCCAGTCTCCTGGTTGGATTGAGTGAATCACCTTCTCCTGTAATTCACCTGTTGGACACAAAATCTTGAACATACGGGTTTGGTTAACAGTCTTCTCATGTGCTCTGCTAGTATTTCTTCAACTTCTATGTCTACCTGTTCTGGTATCTCTATTCTCCCTAACTCTGGCATTCTATAGGCTCTACCTGATTAGCTAAAATGTCATCCATCATTTAAAGAGACAGATCCCAGTAAATCAACACTAGGGATAATATCTTGACCTCATTTTTTAGTTACCATAATCATGTCCACCAAGTAAGTTGAGAACGCTTCTACCCATTTGCTATGCTTATCTGTTATTGTTAAATACCCCTTCTTCCCCTCATTTCAGAATAGTTCAATAAGTCCATTTCCAAATGTTGGAATGGATACTCTACAACAAACAATTTGTTTAAGTAATTATCCTAACCTGTTCTATCGCCTGCTCTACCATACTCCCCCTATTTATACATGGCTCAAGCCATGTATCAATTTTGCTGCATATCTAGACAGTGTCTTTGGTAAGGTTAGTAAATTATCCTTATGTCAGCCCTTCTCTTGTAGGATTGCCCCCTTTCATTTTCCACATGTCCAATTATCCCTGGGGCATTCATCCTTAGCTACCCTGTAACAATTCTCTATCAAGTGTCTTATCTTCTTTAAGATTTAACAACTACTTTCAACAAAATTATCATATCTTTTCCTAGCGAATTTTACCAAACATACCTTAAAATCAAAACTAAAATACATGCTTATGGAGCCGATAGGATATTAATTAATGGAGAGACTAACTAAATGAACCTAACAAAATTATCCTGCTATCTTCTATTCTTATGTCTTTTCTGTCTCTCCCAGTGTTATTTCTGTCCTCACCTGTTTATAATTTAACTATGCTGGTCGACACTCACTAACCGTTATCTAATTCTTCTGTGTCACTTTTATCTTCTCTTCCTTGCTTATGCTCTCCTCCTTCTACTTCCAACCCATCAAGGTCTCAGCAGTGCAGGGGAGTACTAAATGTCTCATTGTCTTATTACATAGCTACTTAAATTTATCTCGATACCCTCAATGATCCTGGATCACCTACAGATGACATATATTCCTGTCTTGTTGACAAAAGTGTACTCTTATTAACCTTATTTAACAACAAAATATAATATTACTATTATATTAATTCCACAGTCTTGTTGTGTTAAATCTCTTCCACTGAATACAACCACAGCTGACTTCCTAAGGGAAAATATACTTATCTAGATAATGTAAAAAGTACCCCTAATTATCAAATGATATTCACATAATATTGTCAGATCAAAATGACTAATCTGAACTACTCCACAAAGAAAAATTATTTTACCCTTATCGTCATTCTGTCTTCTCATTGGTTCAAATTATCAATTTTGTCTAAGAACTTTAACTCCATCATATTTATCAGTTCTCCAAATTTCCTTAAAGTCAGTATCACAAATGACCTTAAATTCACCATCCAAATGGCTTTTCATTGCGGCTGATCAGACCACAAAAGGAAAAGTCACCAGAGGGGTCAAAAGTCATACCACCCTTTCAGAACCGTATTTCTTACTATATTAGACAAATGAAGGCTAATAAGTTTTATCTACATGTTGTATCCCAGGTTCCCAGAACATTCCCTATCAAAAGAATTTCACGTGCTTAATTAAAACTCAGAAAACAAAACTTCAAAATGCCATGTGTGTATACCCCTTTAAGATATCCTGTCCCTAGGAATTTTTCCCAAAGCGCTCCTTTTTCAATAAAAGAGCCATTTGGTCAGCATTTCATCATACTACACCGATTCAAAAACCCAAAAGTTAACTACAAACAAAACCTAAAAATGCTTATAATTCCATTGTACTCCCCCCAATCATTAGTTTTAAACTTAATTGAACATGCGCTACCCTTGGATACAATACTGTACTTCAAACCTACTAAACGCCCCTACTTTAGCATACTACTTGACTAATTTAACCCAAGATTCCTTAAAACCTTAAACCCCTTTAGTTTCTCTACAAACCGGCCCATTCTGTTTGCTAGGAATACCCTGCCATTATACACAACTGTGTTTAATGTGCACCGTCCCTGTAAAAATAAAATTAACACCACCTGTAATTCACTTTAATGACTTGATATTTTTCCATGCAATGTTCAATTCACTGGTGTTACTAAACAATCAATACCACGAATCAATAACCAGAATTCATCACAAAACTTTTACGATTCCATTATACAGACCAGAATCGCTTCCAGCCACATACTCATAGGACCAAAATATTACCTCTTTTCAAACAGCGTTCTGCCTTTCCTCTATTGCAAGATTAAAACCAATGTTACAACTGTATCTCTCTTTCGGCTTCACACTTATGAAATGTCTATGACCTTTTATGTACCATGTAAATTGCCAAATTTATAAAATACTTAATACAACTTAATACAAGTCCCTTCAAACCTATCCGCTCATTATAATTCATTAGATTTCGGTAACTGTCTCTTCAATTTAAACTAAACAAGCCATCAAAACGTTCGGTTTATATCTTAAACAACCACTAACAACCGTATCTTTCCAGGCAAAACATACCAATAATTACATTTTAGTCCCATGGTGCATGGGCTGGGATCCGAACCCGGGCCTCCCATGTGGCAGGCGAGAATTCTACCACTGAACCACCAATGCTATCGCTTAGAGCTGCAATTTCGGTGGTTGTGTCCTACTCGGTCACAATGTTTACAGGGTGTTTTACAGTTTCTGGCGAGATGTCCCGTTCTGTCACAGTTAAAACACCGCTTCTCTCCGTCTCTGCCAGCGTGTCTCCCTGTTTTTCCCCTTCTGTCTACGGAGTCTCTGCTCCTCCCCGCTATTTCTCCTAGGGTTGCTATCAGGTACTTTGTTACCCCGACAGTTACTGTTAGATGCTCTATCCAACCGATTCACTCTTTTTACAGTTTCGACCTATTTTATTGCAGTGTTTACACAGAACCTCACATTCTCTAGCAAAATGACCCGGTTTGTTACAGTTAAAGCATCCATCTCCCCCTTTCTTTTGTCTATTCCTATCCGGACTTTGGTTATGGTAAACGAGTCTACTGAGGGCTCTGGGTTGTGCAGCACCACCAACACGCTCTCGACCCCTAGTTCTCATCATTATATCTCCCTCTGTTTCTATCCACTTTTTTAATGAAGTGGCAAAATCCTGTCCTCCTCCCTGTGTCTCTTCCTCTCTACCTCCCTCGGCTCCCTGAGGACCAGCATATGGGGGAGGGGGTAACGCTACGGGCGGCACTTGATATGGTTGCCTCCGTCTCACTACCACCACCTCATTATCTGGGTTCTCCCGCCACCCCTGGTCAGCCAGGGAGGGGTATAATATGGGTTTAGATGGTGTCTCTGTGGGAGCCCTCTCTGTCTTTTCCTGTTCCTCCTCGTTACTTTGTTTTTCTTTCCCCATTTTCTTAAGTTTCTCTATCATTGTCAATCCTATTCTCTCCTTCTGTCTAGCTTTCTCCATTGCTTCCTTGATTTTACCTTTTCTGGGTTCTCCCGCTTTCTTCCATTCCCCCTCTGCTTTCTGAGTTTTCCGCTTCAATGCTCCCAGTATTCTACCTGGCTCACCTTCTGTGGGAACTCCATCGGGGGACAATACCCAACCATCCTCTATCCATTCCATATAGAGTTTCTCTCCTCGTCTCTTCCATTCCTTCCCTCCATTGATTTTGAGCGTGGATTTTAGAGCCTTTTAGAAGCCCTCTCCGCTTCTTCACTGGTAGTCATGTTTTTGTTTTACTGTATTATTTTAGTTTTTATTTCTAACCAATTTGATAATTAGTCCCTTATTTAAAGCACGTTAACTATTTATTTAAATCAACTTGTTCCAACCTATTTAGTCAAACTCTGTTCTTATTTTAACCTAATTATTTGGAACTGGAGTTATTCAATACAATTCAAATATCACTCCATAACATTTCAACCCAATTATTTAAACCCGTGTTTTACAGTGTCAAGCTTCAAACATCAACTCAATTGATAACTCTCCAGTCGAGTCAACAATATCTCTCATTTAAACCATATATTCTTCAGACCCAACCACTCCCGCAGTATGGGCCTTGCCAATAGCCACAATTATCGTCCTACCTTTAAAATTCCTCCAATCCCTTTGATGTCTTTTTGTTTGTAAATTCTATCAGCTATATATCTCCTTTTATTCTACACCTAAATTTATCATATTATTTTATTTCCAATCCTTTTATTATACCATTATTCTCTTATCTTTAAATCCTTAATTCAGTATTCCTCTTTTACCTCGCCTTATAACCTCACCCAGTATTCTATCTAAAATTTCCCGATCATTGTCGGGGTAATTCCTCGAACCTAATCGTAATTTTATATGTACGAATCTTGCCGATACCAATTACTAAACCCAGTATTCTATCTAAAATTTCCCGATCCTTGTCGGGGTAATTCCTCGAACCTAATCGTAATTTTATATGTACGAATCTTGCCGATACCAATTACTAAACCAATTATTCCCTATATCTTCGAACCTAATCGTACCTTCTAATTACGAATCTTGCCGAATGATTTCAGTATTCTCCCTGAACCTAACCGCACCTTTCTTTTACGGATCTTTCCAGAGGATCAATACTCTGTGGTACCATGGTACTAACAACACATTCACCACAGGTTTGCATGTCACAATAGTGACTCTATCTACTCATAACAATTCATAATTTAGTTCACTTACATCAAACAGGTGCTTCACAAAATTAATTTGGTTAAAGCCAATATGCAGATCTTTAGTTATTATAACAATAGGTGTCTGCTTACCTGTTTTTAGTTGTCCGGACTCTTTGTGAACCACACCGTTTCCCGAGAGCGAAATCCAATTGGCTGATCAATGCTCAGCGAAGTCGTTCTCTACCAGAACGTCGGAATCACCATGTTAAAGTTGCAATTCTGGTATCAGAACAAAATAGTCAGCACATAGTAACTTCTGATTTATTTGTATTTTAATTAATTCAAACACGTGTATGGTAAATATGTTGTACGTATATATACGGTCTCTCGGTGACACCTCGCAGGGCAGACAGAGAAGAGAAAGTCACATTCTATTGTTCTCTCTTATATACTCTGACAGAGATAGTTCCCTCTCAATGCTGGCCTGTCAGAGGGAGGAGGAGCGTGGTTTAAACTTGCTCCTCCTATCGTCGGCGTGCAGGCTGGTCCCAGCCTCGTGATGCACTTCCTGTCGCCGGTTGTAGTTCTTGTCTTCAGCAGTTGACTTATCCGTAGTTTATATACTTAATATTGTAGCATAGCTTCCCCGGTATATTATATAAGTTATGCAAACAAATAGCCAGTTCAACCCTAACAGTGAGTACCAAGTAAGTGACAGATATAACGTTAGCTAGCTACAATCATTAGCTAGCTAATTTAACTATTAACTGTAGCTAGCTAGTTACTTCGTAAAATGATGTAACATTGACAGAATCTACCTGAGAATGTGTGTATTTTCGTTAGCTTGGTTAAGTTATGCTTGCTAGCTATATTTGCTAGCTAAAAATAGTTGTTATTCAAATCTTCTACACAGTATCTAACAAAGATACATTGACAGGGCAGATCACCGTGAGGGCTGCCTGTCACAGGTCCATGAGGAAGAGTGAAATGCAACACAACATGAGAGTAGGGAAAGGTTATAGATAGCTACTAGGGACCTTGTTAAACATCTCCTATGAGACACTGTCATCATGGTCAAAATGTGTTGGAGATAGTGTCAACGTTTAATCTTATCAGTAGATAGATTTTAATGATGGGTCCCAATCCCAATTTAGAATTGCTCACTTAATAACAGGTTATTTGGTAAAGATCTGTAGATGCAGTGTTTGGTAATTGTGTTACTGAGACACAATCTATTCCTGTATAGTTAAATGAGCCCCTAGTTAAAAAGACTAGACTATGTTTATTGTTATTTATGGGCCGCATCATTCTTGTTTCTCACTTCAGTCTTTCATCACACTTATCTTCACAGATGGTGTTAAAGCACTCCGTACCAGTGATAGTGGTCCAAAGCCACTGCTCCTGTGTTGCAGGAAGTGCTCTGTGTATGCAGACCATGGAGATGAAGAGGGGGCTAGCCATGGAGCCAGTGGCTGTACAGGAGTACTGCACACTGAAGAATGTTAACTTTTCTTTCCGTGTGGCTTCGTAGTGCACCCTGATGCTCCGTGGTTAGGATCCTCTCCAGATGGAATCATATTTGATCCCAGTGTGAGACCACACTTTGGAATATTAGAGGTCAAGTGCCCTAATGTATCAAGTTATGTTGACTGCCCTTACCTGAAGATACAGAATGGAGAGCTGAAGTTGAAGAGATCTCATGCTTACTACTGGCAAGTGCAAGGTCAAATCCTTCTCACAGGTTGAAGCTGGTGTGACTTTGTCATCTGTGCACAGGAGGACATCCTAGTTGAAAGGATATACACTGCTCAAAAAAATAAAGGGAACACTAAAATAACACATCCTAGATCTGAATGAATGAAATAATCTTATTAAATACTTTTTTCTTTACATAGTTGAATGTGCTGACAACAAAATCACACAAAAATAATCAATGGAAATCCAATTTATCAACCCATGGAGGTTTGGATTTGGAGTCACACTCAAAATTAAAGTGGAAAACCACACTACAGGCTGATCCAACTTTGATGTAATGTCCTTAAAACAAGTCAAAATGAGGCTCAGTAGTGTGCGTGGCCTCCACGTGCCTGTATGACCTCCCTACAACGCCTGGGCATGATCCTGATGAGGTGGCGGATGGTCTCCTGAGGGATCTCCTCCCAGACCTGGACTAAAGCATCCGCCAACTCCTGGACAGTCTGTGGTGCAACGTGGCGTTAGTGGATGGAGCGAGACATGATGTCCCAGATGTGCTCAATTGGATTCAGGTCTGGGGAACGGGCGGGCCAGTCCATAGCATCAATGCCTTCCTCTTGCAGGAACTGCTGACACTCCAGCCACATGAGGTCTAGCATTGTCTTGCATTAGGAGGAACCCAGGGCCAACCGCACCAGCATATGGTCTCACAAGGGGTCTGAGGATCTTATCTCGGTACCTAATGGCAGTCAGGCTACCTCTGGCGAGCACATGGAGGGCTGTGCGGCCCCCCCAAAGAAATGCCACCCCACACCATGACTGACCAACCGCCAAACCGGTCATGCTGGAGGATGTTGCAGGCAGCAGAACGTTCTCCATGGCATTTCCAGACTCTGTCACATGTACTCAGTGTGAACCTGCTTTCATCTGTGAAGAGCACTGGGCGCCAGTGGCGAATTTGCCAATCTTGGTGTTCTCTGGCAAATGCCAAACGTCCTGCACGGTGTTGGGCTGTAAGCACAACCCCCACCTGTGGACGTCGGGCCCTCATACCACCCTCATGGAGTCTGTTTCTGACCGTTTGAGCAGACACATGCACATTTGTGGCCTGCTGGAGGTCATTTTGCAGGGCTCTGGCAGTGCTCCTCCAGCTCCTCCTTGCACAAAGGCGGAGGTAGCGGTCCTGCAGCTGGGTTGTTGCCCTCCTACGGCCTCCTCCACGTCTCCTGATGTACTGGCCTGTCTCCTGGTAGCGCCTCCATGCTCTGGACACTACGCTGACAGCAAACCTTCTTGCCACAGCTCGCATTGATGTGCCATCCTGGATGAGCTGCAGTACCTGAGCCACTTGTGTGGGTTGTAGACTCCGTCTCATGCTACCACTAGAGTGAAAGCACCGCCAGCATTCAAAAGTGACCAAAACATCAGCCAGGAAGCATAGGAACTGAGAAGTGGTCTGTGGTCCCCACCTGCAGAACCACTCCTTTATTGGGGG
This sequence comes from Salmo salar, assembly GCF_965601325.2. NCBI lineage: Eukaryota > Metazoa > Chordata > Actinopteri > Salmoniformes > Salmonidae > Salmo > Salmo salar. Next base: position 89,491,273 of record NC_138306.1, on the reverse strand, counting down.
TGTCTTGCTAATTGCCTATAATTTCCACCTGTTGTCTATTCCATTTGCATAACAGCATGTGAAATGTATTGTCAATCAGTGTTGCTTCCTAAGTGGACAGTTTGATTTTACAGAAGTGTGATTGACTTGGAGTTACATTGTGTTGTTTAAGTGTTCCCTTTATTTTTTTGAGCAGTATATTTTTCCTAAACCTCAACTTCTAAATACTCTCCTGCTACCCGCCTCACCCAATGTGGTGTGTATCTGTTTTCTTTTCTAAATTATTTCCATTTACCGCCGAACTGGAATCCCTCAACTGAAGCTAGCTAGCTAACTAGCTACCAGCTATCAGTCAGCTAACCACTGCTAGCGGTCATCAGCTAACCTTTAGCTCGGAAAGCTCTCGCCAGTTCGTACAACGCGTTTCAACCCGGACCTATTTTTCTCTCCATATCCTCCGGATTCCTGCAGCAAACTCTGAACCTTTTCATCTGGATCATCGCAGCTAGCTAACCGCAACCCGGGTTGACTACTCCTGGCTAACGTTTCCGTCCCGGAGCTAGCACGAACTGAGGGGTCTGTTGGAATCCTCGGGCAGATTATGTCGGTATTCCAGTCGTGAAGGATCAGGGGGTTCCGTGCCCCGTACTAGCAGTAGAAGGGGTCCGGATATTGTAGCCGAGGAGTGAGCTTCAGGAGTAGCCCAGGAGCCCTAGCCAGGAGATGGGCTTAGCATGGGCTAGCCCCAAACTTGGTGGGTGTCAAATTAGCTAGCCTGTGATGGCCGGGCTATGTACTCAGAATATTGCAAAATGTGCTTTCGCCGAAAAGCTATTTTAAAATCTGACATAGCGAGTGCATAAAGGAGGTCTGTATCTATAATTCTTAAAATAATTGTTATGTATTTTGTCAACGTTTATCATGAGTAATTTAGTAAATTCACCGTAAGTTTTCGGTGGGTATGCTAGTCCTGAACATCACATGCTAATGTAAGAAGCTGGTTTTTGATATAAATATGAACTTGATTGAACAAAACATGCATGTATTGTATAACATAATGTCCTAGGAGTGTCATCTGATGAAGATCATCCATGGTTAGTGCTGCATTTAGCTGTGGTTTTGGTTTTTGTGACATATATGCTTGCTTTGAAAATGGCTGTGTGATTGTTTTTGGCAGGGTACTCTCCTGACATAATCTAATGTTTTGCTTTTGCTGTAAAGCCTTTTTGAAATCGGACAATGTGGTTAGATTAACGAGAGTCTTGTCTTTAAAATGGTGTAAAATAGTCATATGTTTGAGAAATTGAAGTTATAGCATTTTTGAGGTATTTGTATTTCGCGCCACGAGATTCCACTGGCTGTTGACTAGGGTGGGACGCAAACGTCCCACCTAGCCCATAGAAGTTAACCAACCATGTTGTTCCACCTCCCACATATGCGATGACATCACCTGGTTTAAACGTCTCTAGAGACTATTTCTCTCTCATCATTACTGAATGCCTAGGTTTACCTCCAATGTACTCTCTTCCTACAATACCTTTGTCTGTACATTATGCCTTGAATCTATGCTATCGTGCCCAGAAACCTGCTCCTTTTACTCTCTGTTCCGAACGTGCTAGACGGCCAGTTCTTATAGCCTTTAGCCGAACACTTATCCGACTTCTCCTCTGTTCCTCTGGTGATGTAGAGGTTAATCCAGGACCTGCGGTGCCTAGCTCCTCATTTGTTGACTTCTGTAACTGTAAAAGCCTTGGTTTCATGCATGTTAATATTAGAAGCCTACTCCCTAAGTTTGCTTTATTCACTGCTTTAGCACATTCTGCCAACCCGGATGTCTTAGCCGTGTCTAAATCCTGGCTTAGGAAAACCACCAAAGACCCTGAAATTTCCATCCCTAACTATAACATTTTCTGCCAAGATAGAACTGCCAAAGGGGGCGGTGTTGCAATCTACTGCAGAGATAGCCTGTAGAGTTCTGTCCTACTATCCAGGTCTGTACCAAAACAATTCAAGCTTCTACTTCTAAAAATGTACCTTACCAGAAACAAGTCTCTCACCGTTGCCGCTTGCTATAGACCACCCTCTGCCCCCAGCTGTGCCCTGGACACCATATGTGAATTGATTGCCCCCGATCTATCTTCTGAGCTCGTGCTGCTAGGTGACCTAAACTGGGACATGCTTAACACCCCAGCCACCCTACAATCTAAGCTTGATGCCCTCAATCTCACACAAATTATTAATGAACCTACCAGGCACAACCCCAAATCCGTAAACATGGGCACCCTCATAGATATCATCCTAACTAACTCGCCCTCCAAATACACCTCTGCTGTTTTCAACAAAGATCTCAGCGATCACTGCCTCATTGCCCACATCCGTAATGGGTCTGCGGTCAAACGACCACCCCTCATCACTGTCAAACGCTCCCTAAAACACTTCAGCGAACAGGCCGTTCTAATCGACCTGGCCGGGGTATCCTGGAATGACATTGACCTCATCCCGTCAGTAGAGGATGCCTGGTTTTTCTTTAAAAGTGCCTTCCTCACCATCTTAAATAAGCATGCTCCATTCAAAAAAATGTAGAACCAGGAATAGATATAGCCCTTGGTTCACTCCAGACCTGTCTGCCCTTGACCAGCACAAAAATATCCTGTGGCGTTCTGCATTAGCATTGAATGGCTCCGTGATATGCAACTTTTCAGGGAAGTTAGGAACCAATATACACAGGCCGTTAGGAAAGCTAAGGCTGGCTTTTTCAAACAGAAATGTGCATCCTGTAGTACAAACTCAACAAAGTTCTGGGACACTGTAAAGTCCATGGAGAATAAGAGCACCTCCTCCCAGCTGCCCACTGCACTGAGGCTAGGAAACACTGTCACTACTGATAAATCCACAATAATTGAGAATTTCAATAAGCATTTGTCTACAGCTGGCCATGCTTTCCACCTGGCTACCCCTACCCCGGTCAACAGCCCTGTGCTCCCCACAGCAACTCGCCCAAACCTCCCCCACTTTTCCTTCACCCAAATCATCTGAAAGTGATGCAAAATCTGGACCCCTACAAATCAGCCGGGCTAGACAATCTGGACCCTCTCTTTCTAAAATTATCTGCCGAAATGGTTGCAACCCTTATTACTAGCCTGTTCAACCTCTTTTTCGTATCGTCTGAGATTCCCATAGATTGGAAAGCTGTCGCGGTCATCAAAGGGGTAGACACTAGACCCAAACTGCTACAGACCTATATCTATTCTACCCTGCCTTTCTAAGGTATTTGAAAGCCAAGTTAACAAACAGATTACCGACCATTTCGAATCTCACCATACCTTCTCCGCTATGCAATCTGGTTTCAGAGCTGGTCATGGGTGCACCTCAGCCATGCTCAAGGTCCTAAACGATATCATAACCGCCATCGATAAGAGACATTACTGTGCAGCTGTATTCATCGACCTGGCTAAGGCTTCGACTCTGTCAATCACAACATTCTTATTGGCAGATTCGACAGCCTTGGTTTCTCAAATGATTGCCTCGCTTGGTTCACCAACTACTTCTCCAATAGAGTTCAGTATGTCAAATCGGAGGGCCTGTTGTCCGGACCTCTGGCGGTCTCTATGGGGATGCCACAGGGTTCAATTCTCGGGCCGACTCTCTTCTCTGTATACATCAATGATGTCGCTCTCGCTGCTGGTGATTCTTTGATCCACCTCTATGCAGACGACACCTTTCTGTATACCTCTGGCCCTTCTTTGGACATTGTGTTAACTAAACTCCAGATGAGCTACAATGCCATACAACTCTTCTTCCGTGGTCTCCAACTGCTCTTAAATGCAAGTAAAACTAAATGCATGCTCTTCAACCGATCGCTGCCCGCACCTGCCCGCCCGTCCAGCATCACTACTGTCATGACGTTGCCCTCTTTGGGTACAGTGAGCACCATCCCCCTCTCCATCCCCCTTTCACCAGGCTCTGTAAGAGAGGTCGTAAATTCCTGGAGGTGATCCTCTCCTCATGGCCACAGTATATAGAGAGAGTGAGTTTCATAGAGAGAACAAAGGAATTTCTTCCACCTCACAGAACTGAACGACATTTATGTTCTGGAGAAGGTATAAAAGATCGGTGAAGAATCCAGCTACGAACTGGTCCATTTGGTACAATTTTGTGAAACTCATGAGAGACAATACCGCCACATTACCATAACCATGTTTATAGAAGAGTCTCAGGTATGAGACTTACATCTAATGGTTGTATAAAATGAATGAATAAGGATGAAGCTTTTTGTGAGATGATGGGATGCTATGTAATGATGTTAATGTCAGAGAATTCTATTCCTGTTTAAAGTTTCACTAAATCATTGGCACGCCCCCAGGGGCACAGACAGGACCTGGCGTCATGAGACAGCCTTTTTCTATGTCCCGAATAAAACCCCCACCTAGGTTTTCTATCACCAGACCAGCTTACCTCGATAACGACAGGGCCAAGGTGTGAGACCAGACCAAGCTTACCTCAATTACGAGATGGCTAAAGGTTGCAGACCATGCATTTCTCTTGCTGAACTTTTAACCATACCACGTGGTTAAACTCTTAGACTATCGATACTGACAGAATAAGAACAAGTCTTTGATATTAATTACTAGTCTGCAGCTAGGAATTCGGTATCATTGAACGCGAAGACCGACAACCGCCGAAACATCTATTCTATAACGACATGAATGTCACTCTGAACTAACCATTCTAACCACGACAGAGAGGGCGGACAGACTCTCCAACAGAAACAAACTTTTCAACAGAGATCCTGACGACACACTGAGCGTAAATATATATATTGATTGCAATTGTTCCCGAATGAGTGAGCGTTCATGTGTAAAGGATAGGCATTTCCATTGTTTTAATATTCAACTCTGCAGTGCCTTCTCAGCTGACCCCCACTCCCCTTTTGTCTAACAAGCCGCCATGCCGGTTTAGCCCACTAGGGCACATTCTCCTATAATTTCCTTGTAACCATATCTACTGTTTGTTATGCATTTCTGTGAATTACCTAGTTAGTAAATAAATTATTTTAAGACAATTGATGTATGGATGACTCAGTGAAGACTGGGTTCGTGCAGATAACCAACAATTTACGTCGTTTGGAATGAGACTAACGTGAGGTAAATAATAATTCATTAATTCGAAGACGAATTGATCAGATATTAAAATATCTGAAAGTTATATTAGGAAAATTATAACTTTGAAATCTGAATATTTTCCTTTGAGCCCCGACTTCCTAGTTAATTACAGTTACATGATTAATCAGGTTAATCGCGTAATAATAATTACAGAGAGTATTTGATAAATACGTCTTCAGTTTTAATGACGCCAAAGACACGACACTACTCTGGACGGTTCTGACTTAGAATATGTGGACAACTACAAATACCTAGATGTCTGGTTAGACTGTAAACTCTCCTTCCAGACACAAACATCTCCAATCTAAAAATAAATCTAGAATCGGCTTCCTATTTCGCAACAAAGCATCCTTCACTCATGCTGCCAAACATACCCTCGTAAAACTGACCATCCTACCGATCCTCGACTTCGGCGATGTCATTTACAAAATAGCCTCCAACACTCTACTCAACAAATTGGATGCAGTCTTTCACAGTGCCATCCGTTTTGTCACCAAAGCCCCATATACTACCCACCACTGCGACCGGTATGCTCTCGTTGGCTGGCCCTCGCTTCATACTCGTCGCCAAACCCACTGGCTCCAGGTCATCTACAAGTCTCTGCTAGGTAAAGCCCCCCCTTATCTCAGCTCACTGGTCACCATAGCAGCACCCACCCGTAGCACGCGCTCCAGCAGGCATATCTCACTGGTCACCCCCAAAGCCAATTCTTCCATTGGCCGCCTTTCCTTCCAGTTCTCTGCTGCCAATGACTGGAACGAACTGCAAAAAAATCACTAAAGCTGGAGACTCTTACCTCCCTCACTAGCTATAAGCACTAGCTGTCAGAGCAGCTCACAGATCACTCCACCTGTACATAGCTCATCTGTAAATAGTCCATCCAATCTACCTCATCCCCATACTGTATTTATTCATCTTGCTCCTTTCCACCCCAGTATCTCTACTTGCACATTCATCTTCTACACATCCTACCATTCCAGTGTTTAATTGCTATATTGTAATTACTTCGCCACCATGGCCTATTTATTGCCTTAGCTCTCTTATCCTACCTCATTTGCACATGCTGTATATAGATTTTTGTACTGTATTATTGATTGTATGTTTGTTTATTCCATGTGTAACTCTGTGTTGTTGTATGTGTCGAACTGCTTTGCTTTATCGTGGCCAGGTCGCAGTTGCAAATGAGAACTTGTTCTCAACTAGCCTACCTGGTTAAATAAAGGTGAAAAAAAAGACAAACCCAAAGTCTCTAGCTATGTGGCTTTTAAAAAAGTTCACGTTCTTCACTTGGTTTGACACAAAAATAACAAATCAACCCTTTACCAAACGTGATAATACCTTAACAGACTTGTTACCTAGCATGGTATGACATGTTCTTTTGATATTAGGAGGTTTAAACCTGCTATTACATACCTGTTGTAATAAATAGAAACGGACACAAGGGTTATCTTCTTAACATCACAGTTCTGGAGATTTCTTTATTCTGAAGAATGGTGCTGGAAGAAATGGCAACCAATTGTGCTACTATGTGTTTTTTTCGCTTTATTTGTAACTTATTTTGTAAATAATGTTTCTACAACCGTATCTTACGACAAAAAAAGAGCTTATGGATATCAGGACAGCGATCACTCACCTCGGATTAGACGAAGATTTTTTCCACACCAAAGACGACGCACAAGACATTCTCCAAACACCCCACAGGACCGACATCCCCGTTATTTGCAAGAGGAAGCGACGCAGGTACAGAGGACAAAGAGCCGGATGCCTGGTCAGGAGCCGGCGAAGGCGACTGGGAAAGCTACCTTTACCGTCAATACTACTCGCCAACGTGCAATCATTTGACAATAAATTAGACGATGTACGATCACGAATATCCTACCAACGGGACATCAAAAACTGTAATATCCTATGTTTCACGGAATAGTGGCTGAATGACGACATGGATATTCAGCTAGCAGGATATACGCTGCACCGGCAAGATAGAACAGCACACTCCGGTAAGACGAGGGGGGCGGTCTGTGCATATTTGTAAACAGGTGGTGCACGAAATCTAAGGAAGTCTCTATAATTTTGCTCGCCTGAAGTAGAGTATATTGTGATAAATTGCAGGCCACACTACTTGCCTAGAGAGTTTTCAGCTATACTTTTCGTGGCTGTTTATTTACCACCACAGACAGATGCTGGCACTAAGACCACACTCAGTCAGCTGTATAAGGAAATAAGTAAACAGGAAACCACTCACCCAGAGGCGGCGCTCCTAGTGGCCGGAGACTTTAATGCAGGGAAACTTAAATCAGTTCTACCAAATTTCTATCAACATGTTAAATGTGCAACCAGAGGGAAAAAATTTGAGATCACCTGTACTCCACACACAGAGACACGTAGAAAGCTCGCCCTCCATTTGCTAAATCCGACCATAACTCTATCCTCCCGAATCCTGCTTACAAGCAAAAATTAAAGCAGGAAGCACCAGTGACTCGGTCTATAAAAAAAGTGGTCAGATGAAGTAGATGCTAAACTACAGGACTGTTTTGCTATCACAGACTGGAACATGTTCCGGGATTCTTCCGATGGCATTGAGGTGTACACCACATCAGTCACTGGCTTTATCAATAAGTGCATCGAGGATGTCATCCCCACAGTGACTGTACGTACATACCCCAACCAGAAGCCATGGATTACAGGCAACATTCGCACTGAGCTAAAGGGTAGAGCTGCCGCTTTCAAGGTGCGGGACTCTAAACCGGAAGCTTACAAGAAATCCTACTATGCCCTGTGATGAACCATCAAACAGGCAAAGAGTCAATACAGGGCTAAGATTGAATCATGCTACACCGGCTCCGACGCTCGTCTTATGTGACAGGGCTTGCAAACTATTACAGACTACAAAGGGAAGCACAGCTGTCAGCTGCCCAGTGACACGAGCCTACCAGACGAGCTAAATCCCTTCTATGCTCTCTTCGAGGCAAGCAACACTGAGGCATGCATGAGAACATCAGCTGTTCCGGACGACTGTGTGATCACGCTCTCCGTAGCCGACGTGAGTAAGACCTTTAAACAGGTCAACATACACAAGGCTGCGGGGTCAGACGGATTACCAGGACGTGTGCTCCGGGCATGTGCTGACCAACTGGTAGGTGTCTTCGCTGACATTTTCAACATGTCCCTGATTAAGTCTGTAATACCAACATGTTTCAAGCAGACCACCATAGTCCCTGTGCCCAAGAACACTAAGGTAACCTGCCTAAATGACTAGACCCGTAGCACTCACGTCCATAGCCATGAAGTGCTTTTGAAGCTTGGTAATGGCTCACAACACCATTATCCCAGAAACCCTAGACCCACTCCAATTTGCATACCGCCCAAACAGATCCACAGATGATGCAATCTCTATTGCACTCCACACTGCCCTTTCCCACCTGGACAAAAGGAACACTTATGTGAGAATGCAATTCATTGACTACAGCTCACCGTTCAACACCATAGTACACTCAAAGCTCATCACTAAGCTAAAGATCCTGGGACTAAACACCTCCCTCTGCAACTGGATCCGAGATCCTGGACTTCCTGACGGGCCGCCCCCAGGTGGTGAGGGTAGGTAGCAACACATCTGCCACGCTGATCCTCAACAATGGAGCTCCACAGGGGTGCGTGCTCAGTCCCCTCCTGTACTCCCTGTTCACCCACGACTGCATGGCCAGGCACGACTCCAACACCATCATTAAGTTTGCAGACAACACAACAGTGGTAGGCCTGACCACATACAACGACGAGACAGCCTATAGGGAGGCGGTCAGAGACCTGGCCGTGTGGTGCCAGAATAACAACCTATCCCTCAACGTAGCCAAGACTAAGGAGATGATTGTGGACTACAGGAAAAGGAGGACCGAACACGCCCCCATTCTCATTGACGGGGCTGTAGTGGAGCAGGTTGAGAGCTTCAAGTTCCTCGGTGTCCACATCAACAACAAACTAGAATGGTCCAAACACACCAAGACAGTCGTGAAGAAGCCTATTCCCCCTCAGGAAATGAAAAAGATTTGGCATGGGTCCAGAGATCCTCAAAAGGCTCTACAGCTGCAACATCGAGAGCATCCTGACTGGTTGCATCACTGACCGCAAGGCACTACAGAGGGTAGTGCTTACGGGCTAGTACATCACTGGGGCTAAGCTGCCTGCCATCCAGGACCTCTACACCAGGCGGTGTCAGACGAAGGCCCTAAAAATTGCCAAAGACCCCAGCCACCCCAGTCATAGACTGTTTGCTCTACTACCGCACGGCAAGCGGTACCGGAGTGCCAAGTCTAGGACAAAAAGGCTTCTCAACAGTTTTTACCCCCAAGCCATAAGACTCCTGAACAGGTAATCAACTGGCTACCCAGACTATTTGCATTGTTTGCCCCCCCAACTCCTCTTTTTACACTGCTGCTACTCTCTGTTTATCATATATGCGTAGTCACTAACTATACAGTCATGTACATACTACCTCAATTGGGCCGACCAACCAGTGCTCCCGCACATTGGCTAACAGGACTATCTGCATTGTGTCCCGCCACCCCCTCTTTTATGCTACTGCTACTCTCTGTTCATCATATATGCATAGTCACTTTAACCATATCTACATGTACATACTACCTCAATCAGCCTGACTAACCGGTGTCTATGTACCCTCACTACTTTTATAGCCTCGCTACTGTATATAGCCTGTCTTTTTACTGTTGTTTTATTTCTTTACTTACCTATTGTTCACCTAACACCTTTTTTGCACTATTGGTAAGTAAGCATTTCACTGTAAGGTCTACACCTGTTGTATTCGGTGCACATGACAAATAAACTTTGATTTGGTGCGTGCCTGCCCGGAACTTCCTGTTCCCCCACGACCACAGTGCTGCCACAGATAGAACAATGAGACAGATATTTCACCGGAGGTATAAATGTGAAGCATCCGCTTAGCATTTCCACTCAATACCAAATATGGTAGTGAGAGGAAGCCCACTGGCCGGAAGTGGGAGAAGATGGAACGAGATGGATTTTGGCTGACATTCTGCAAATGTTGTAATCGATGAAACATCTGATCTTAATACAGTTTTCTGTTCCCAAAACTAAAATCTGTTATGAACAGAGTGGACTAAGTTTTGTAGACTTTACTCTTTGCAAAAGTTATAAAAAATGGCTTTGTTTAGAAGGAATGTAAAGGTGAATTGAGTTATAGCACACGAGCGCTTCAGAGAAGGCATTGACTAACAGAAATATGCAGATGTGTGCTAGAACGTGCAAATAGGATCTCGGGAACTGGTGCTTGGCTCTGCCCGCGATGACTCATCTGTTCCCCATCGGAAATGACTGGTTGTGGTCTATCTTGTTTAGTTATAAAAAAATAAACCTTTTACATTTCTTCCATTGCATCGGGTTTTACACCAAATCTCTTATGGGGTATCTTATATATCCCAACTTTACATAGGGTGGTAGATAATCTATTATTGATGTTTGATTTAGAGTAACTTTGCTGCTTTTTCACATTCTACATACGGGTCAAGAGACGTGCATTTGCGTCCTTCTTCTTTGGGATTTGGTTGGCAGATCGCAACTTTCAGCTAGATACACCTCCACCTACTGTACTGGTGTGAGGGATTTCACAGCCTACATACATTCAATTCACTGATACAGTAATTAATACAGAAATGCCTTGCTAACTATTAGCCCTCTAAAAAAATGTGAAAAATAATTAGTGCATGAGATTGTGACCTCCTCCTCAGACCAATTGTCAGTACGCCCGGAACATTGTTCTGGGAACCAAAAGGGATATCTCAGTTTCAAAATGTCAGCTTGGAAAGAAGAAGGCTTGTGAGGTACTGGTCGGTCACATGCAGGAACCAAACGTTAATGATGAATTAATTATCAATAATGAATAAGCTAAATCATTCAAATAGAACTTGTATGTCTAAGCAGTACATAGGAGAACTAACGGGGCTGCCCCGGCAGAGCTCCCGACCGACGTGTACTCTGGTGCTTTAGGTTTGTTGGAACCTCTCCAGCTTGCTGATAATAAAAAATTATTCATTTAAGTTTGACTGAGTCCCTTTGTGGTGACTTTCCACAATAAAAATCCACCAGCCCATTCCACTATTTAACCTCTCTAGGGTGTGTGGGACGCTACCGTCCCACCTGGCCAACATCCATGGCCAACATCCAGTGAAATTGCAGAGCGCCAAATTCAAAAACAGAAATACTCATTATGAAAATTCATGAAACATACAAGTGTTATACATCGGTTTAAAGATGAACTTCTTGTTAATCCAACCACGGTGTCAGATTTCAAAAAGACTTTAAGGCGAAAGTAAACCATGCGATTATCTGAGAACAGCGCACAGCAGACAAATCAAGTCAGAAATAAGAAATAATGATAAAATTAATCACTTACCTTTGATGACCTTCATATGGTTACACTCACAAAACTCCCAGTTAGCCAATAAATGTCCGTTGTGTTTCGATCAAATCCCTCTTTATGTCCAAAAACCTGTTTTGTTGGTGCGTTTTGGAACAAAGCGCGGTCACAACAGAGAGACGAAAAATAAAAAAAGTACCATAAACGTTTGTAGAAACACATCAAACTATTTTTATAATCAATCCTCAGGTTGTTTTTGTCATAAATAATCGATCATATTTCAACCGGACAATAGCTTCATCAATAGAAAAGGAGAAACAAGAAAGGTGCGCTCCCGGTTACGCGCTGGACTCATGTCTGGAAATGTCTACTGTCCTCTCATTGAAAGGGGTGTTTCTCCCTCATTTTTCAGAGAAAAAGCCTGAAACTAGAGGTCGACCGATTATGATTTTTCAACGCCGATACCGATTATTGGAGTACCGGAAAAGCCGATACCGATTAGCCGTACGATTTTTTTGTTTGTAATAATGACAATTACAACAATACTGAATGAACACTTATTTTAACTTAATATAATACATCAATAAAATCTATTTAGCCTCAAATAAATAATGAAACATGTTCAATTTGGTTTAAATAATGCAAAAACAAAGTGTTGGAGAAGAAAGTAAAAGTGCAATATGTGCCATGTAAGAAAGCTAACGTTTAAGTTCCTTGCTCAGAACATATGAAAGCTGGTGGTTCCTTTTAACATGAGTCTTCAATATTCCCAGGTAAGATGTTTTAGGTTGTAGTTATTATAGGAATTATAGGACTATTTCTCTCTATACGATTTGTATTTCATACACCTTTGACTATTGGATGTTCTTATAGGCACTTTAGTATTGCCAGTGTAACAGTATAGCTTCCGTCCCTCTCCTCGCTCCTGCCTGGGCTCGAACCAGAAACACATCGAAAACAGCCACCCTAGAAGCAGCGTTACCCATGCAGAGCAAGGGGAACAACTACTCCAAGTCTCAGAGCGAGTGACGTTTCAAACGCTATTAGTGCGCACCCGCTAACTAGCTAGCCATTTCACATCAGTTACACCAGCCTAATCTTGGGAGTTGATAGGCTTGAAGTCATAAACAGCGCAATGCTTGAAGCACAGCGAAGAGCTGCTGGCAAAACGCATGAAAGTGCTGTTTGAATGAATGCTTACGAGCCTGCTGGTGCCTACCACCGCTCAGTCAGCCTGCTCTATCAAATCATAGACTTAATTATAATATAATAAACACACAGAAATACGAGCCTTAGGTCATTAATATGGTCGAATCTGGAAACTATCATCTCGAATACAAAACGTTTTTCCTTTCAGTGAAATACAGAACCGTCCCGTCTTTTATCTAACGGGTGGCATCCCTAAGTCTAAATATTCCTGTTACATTGCACAACCTTCAATGTTATGTCATAATTACGTAAAAGTCTGGCAAATTAGTTCGCAATGAGCCAGGCGGCCCAAACTGTTGCATATACCCTGACTCTGCGTGCAATGGACGCAAGAGAAATTACACAATTTCACCTGGTTAATATTGCCTGCTAACCTGGATTTCTTTTAGCTAAATATGCAGGTTTAAAAATATATACTTTTGTGTATTGATTTTAAGAAAGGCATTGACGTTTATGGTTAGGTATATGTTGGAGCAACGTGTACCTACCGATTATATGCAACGCAGGACAGGCTAGATAAACTAGTAATATCATTAACCATGTGTAGTTAACTAGTGATTATGATTGATTGATTGTTTTTTATAAGATAAGTTTAATGCTAGCTAGCAACTTACCTTAGCTTCTTACTGCATTCACGTAACAGGCAGGCTCCTCGTGGAGTGCAATGTAAAGCAGGTGGTTAGAGCGTTGGACTAGTTAACCGTAAGGTTGCAAGATTGAATCCCCGAGCTGACAAGGTAAAAATCTGTCGTTCTGCCCCTGAACAAGGCAGTTAACCCTATCTAGTCCTACACCAGACCACTACCAATCAACACCCTCTGTAGCTGCTCTGCAGTAAATCCTCAATATCCCAAGTACTTCTCTGCCGCGGCCATCACAACCTCTATTTTCTGTGACTTTCTATCAATTTCTGCAGTACAATTGACAACCATGGCTATAAATGCTAAAAAGCCCACCATGCTGAAGCACATATTTTTCCCATCACTCTCTCTATGTCTCTGCCTACTCACAGGAATCCTCTCAGTATCCCTCATCCTGTACCCATCTTCCTCTACCACTCTCTTCACTGCATCGGCATACAACACTTTCTGTACTACTGTAACCCTGGCATCCTCAATCTGCCTTTCTCTCACCTGACACCTCAGATCTCCAGCCCCATTGGTTACCCCACAACTAACACAGAGAACTTTCTCCACGATACCACATATTCCTTCATCTCATGCCCTCCTGCACACTTCTCACGCCTACACACTGCTGCAACAGGCCCATAAACCTGACACCTAAAACACTGCAGTATTTACGGAACAAAAGCGCCCACGGGATAACTGACACTTTCTACCTTTACCTTTCTGGCAGAGACTCTGCATCAAAACTCCACATGACAATGTATTCTCCGTTTCCCAACGCTCTACACCGGATCTACGTCTCACCTAACGGCGAGCATCACAGACACCTGGAATCTTCCATTTCAACTGCTCCTCCTTAACACTTAAACCTAATCCCATTATCACTCCTTTCAATGCCGCCCTGTTCCGGAGAGCAATTCGAGTCACAATTATTATCCCCAATCGCGAAATCCGGAGTGCGATCTCTTGACTTTTTCCACATTTTGTTACGTCACAGCCTTATTCTAAAATTGAGTACATAAAACATTTCTCAATCTACACACAATACCCAATAATGACAAAGCAAACCAGTTTTTAGAAATGTTTTCACAAAAAAAAAAAAAAAATTACCTTATTGACGTAAGTATTCAGACCCTTTGCTATGAGACTCAACATTGAGCTCAGGTACATCCTGTTTCCATTGATCATCCTTGAGATGTTTCTACAACTTGATTGTTATCAACCTGTGGTAAATTCAATTGATTGGACATGATTCGTAAAGGCACACACCTGTCTAGATAAGGTCCCACATTTGACAGTGCATGTCAGAGCAAAAACCAAGCCATGAGGTCGACGGAATTGTCCATAGATCTCCATGAAAGGATTCTGTCGATGCACAGATCTGGGGGAGGGCACCAAAACATTTCCGCAGTGTTTATTTTTTCTTGAACCTTTATTTAACTAGGCAAGTCGGTTAAGAACAAATTATTTTTTACAATGACTGCCTACCCCGGACTATGCTAGACCAATTGTGCGCAACCCTATGGGACTCCCAATCATGACCGGTTGTGATATAGCCTGGAATCAAACCAGGGTCTGTAGTGAGATGCAATGCCTTACACCGCTGCGCCACTCAGGCGCCCCTTGAAGCGTTGAAGGTCCCCAAGAACACAGTGGCCTCCATCATTCATTTATATATGAATTTATAACTCTGAATCTCCTGAGAACTAATCCGGTCTTGATGTTCCCTCTTGTTCAGAAGACACTAAATTGGTCATTGGTTATTTTAACCAATGACCAAGTGAGGGGGGACTGACATACTTCCAGTGGAGAGCAATTGAATGTCTAGCTTGTAATAGACTGAGGTCAACCATTTTATTTTCTCTCCTATGTAAAGAGATATTCTATGGAAAAAGATTTAGGAGGCATAGTTTAGGGAATAGTGGTATTAGGGTAGAGGTCATCTAAGAGATATAGCACAGTACTGAGCTCTCAGCACATTCCTCCAGGCAATGATACAAAGTGCGTAAATGTGTGTTACATTTAACACACAGGTCTGGGATATTAGGGTCACATTTGTGGAGCTTAACAAGGGTGATATAGGTTCTCATTATCCAATTGTATTGCAACTATCTCAGACGGGTGTTTATTGTCTCTGAGCTTTAGAGGATACCATATCCCAATACACTGTACATATCCAGAGGTGGACCTAGAAGTTTGTCCTTAAATATCTATTGGGAGCCCCTCTGGACTTGCCTCTTTACCTCCCTTCATATTGAAAATAGCATCAGATATTTCAACACCATCTACTTCCTTTTCCAGATCAAATTTAGTGTTTTCTGAACTAGAGGGAATATCAAGACCTGATTAGTTCTCAGGAGATTCAGAGTTGTAAAGTGTGTTGTAGTAGGAAGCAAATGTTTGGTTTATTTCTACAGGATCCATTGATAATTGTCCTTGTTAATTATCAATTGCATTAATGGCTCTGGCTGAATTGAACTTCTTAATGCGCCAGGCCAGCAATTTACCAGGTTTTCACCTGGATCATAGAAGGACTGTTTCAGCCTAGTTAAGCTGTTTGCAGCCTTTGAGGTGGAAAGTTCTTCAAACTGAGCTTTAATGCAGCTGGTGGCCACACCAGATACTGACTGTTACTTTTGATTTTGACCCCCCCCCCCCCCCCCTTTGTTCAGGGAGACATTACTCAATTTCTGTTAGTCACATGTCTGTGGAACTTGTTCAGCTTATGTCTCAGTTCTTGAATCTTGTTATGTTCACACGGGACACTGTGTTTATCCTCCAGACGAGCTTCAATGCCATACAATGCCAACTGCTCTTAAATGCTAGTAAAACTAAATGCATGCTCTTCAACCGATCGCTGCCCGTACCCGCCCGCCCGACTAGCATCACTACTCTGGACGGTTCTGACTTAGAATATGTGGACAACAACAAATACCTAGATGTCTGGTTAGACTGTAAACTCTCCTTCCAAACTCACATTAAGCATCTCCAATCCAAAATTAAATCTAGAATCGGCTTCCTATTTCGCAACAAAGCCTTCTTCACTCATGCTGCCAAACATACCCTCGTAAAACTGACCATCCTACCGATCCTCGACTTCGGCAATGTCATTTACAAAATAGCCTCCAACACTCTACTCAACAAATTTGATGCAGTCTATCACAGTGCCATCCGTTTTGTCACCAAAGCCCCATATACTACCCACCACTGCGACCTGTATGCTCTTGTTGGCTGGCCCTTGCTTCATATTCGTCGCCAAACACACTGGCTCCAGGTCATCTATAAGTCTTTGCTAGGTAAAGAACTGCCTTATCTCAGCTCACTGGTCACCATAGCAACACACACCCGTAGCACGCGCTCCAGCAGGCATATTTCACTGGTCATCACCAAAGCCAACTCCTCTTTTGGCCACCTGTCCTTCCAGTTCTCTGCTGCCAATGACTGGAACGTATTGCAATTTTTTTTTTTTTTTATCACTGAAGCTGGAGTCTTATATCTCCCTCTCTAACTTTAAGCATCAGCTGTCAGAGCAGATTACCGATCACTGCACTTGTACTCAGCCCATCTGTAAATAGCCCACCTAACTACCCCATCCCCATATTGTTATTCATTTTTGCACCCCAGTATCTCTACTTGCACATCATCATCTGCACATCTATCACTCCAGTGTTAATGCTAAATTGTAATTATTTCACCACTACAGCCTATTTATTGCCTTACCTCACTAATCTTTCTACATTTGCACACACTGCATATAGATTTTTCTATTGTGTTATAGACTGTACGTTTGTTTATCCCATGTGTAACTCTGTGTTGTTGTTTTTGTCGTACTGCTTTGCCTTATCTTGGCCAGCTCGCAGTTGTAAATGAAAACTTGTTCTCAACTGGCCTACCTGGTTAAATAAAGGTGAAAATAAATAAATAAAACAGTTTTACAGCAACTTTTCATGCACAGTGGGAAGTTGGAATGAATAACAAACTTAGATCAAACCTGTGCTTACCATAAGAAACAGATGTCCCAATCTTGTTTGACTGCAGTCTTCCAGCTTCACTGATGTCATCTCTGGATCCTGCAGTGGAAACTGGTCTCCACTGTCACAATCAGGACCCAGTGACTGTAGGTTTGGACTCAGTGTGGAAGGAGAGAGGCAGGCTGGGTTTGTCCTTACTGTTGATGTTACCGGCCTCAGACTTAATCTGAGTCGGCCAGAAGTAATAAAGAGAAACGGACACAAAGGTTAGTCCCAGAACTGTCAAGAATTTTTTTATTCTCAAAAAATATGGTTTATATTTAGGTGCAGGAGCTCCACAATACTGTTGAACTAATATTCTATAAAAGAGGAACATGAGCTCAAACAGTAGACATTTGAGGTGTCGGTACTCAGCTCCAGTGAGCTCCTGTCCAAGTCAAGCACTGATCTCATTTCAATAGATCTGGTAGCTAAGCATTGACAAAACATTAATTAATTCAGATTAGACAAAGTATACACTTTAAATTAGGCTCCATAACTTAAATGCACTTAATCTATAGTACATTTCCTGAATTCACATAAATGCCTCAAAAACATTTAGTACAAGGTTGCAGTATGTTTTAGGCAGCACTATGTACTATTTTCCTGAATAACCTTGTCTTCACTGTATTATTCCTATCAAAAACCAATAGTATTTCCGTTCACACCATAGTAACATTTATTGATAGAAACAACTGAATGTCTCTGAATATTAGTACACATGTAGAAAACTGATAATCATTACTTTTAGCTCCAAAACAGTAGTGCAACCGTAAAATTGTCTTTCTCTACTGCAACCTGACTGCCTGCACTGAAGTGCGTTGATGCAGACCGAGGGGGAACCGCCATTTTACCATCTCGTGAATTTTACACAAAACAAAAGACGACATGTAAAACGAACCCAGAAATATCAAATAAATTGATCCTTAATGAAATGACCTTGACGAAGTGATATACATCCACTCAGACTAACCCAAAGTCTATAACTGTGACTTGTAAAAAAGTGATCACGTTCACTCATGCGGTTTGATGCAAAAATAGCACATAAAACCTTTTTCAAACGTGATAATAACATTTGTTACCGAGCATGTTATTACATGTTCTTTCGGTATTAGAACGTGCTATTACATATCAGTAGTAATATATTTGAAACGGACACAAAGTTGTCGTCTCGACTGCACAATTCTGGCGTATCCTTTATTCTGAAGAATGATGCGCGCCTGCGCGGAACTGCCTTCTCCCCACTACCAGTTTCTAAACCCAGAGACGTAACAACGCGAGACTTCAGAGAACGCCTGTGAAGCGGACCAAGCCGGGGTTTGAGAAGTCAATGAGAGAAGTGAACAATTCTGATACTTTTGCAGCGGATAATGGGTATCCTAATAAATACCAAAAAGATTCCGTCGATACACACTTGAAACATGGCCATTATTTGATCAATTTCATAACTGCAGTGGCTTCTTCACAATAGCTCTCACTGCGTATCATACATATTCCAGCATCACAGGTAGCCTAGAGCGTTGGGGCAAGTAACCAACATGTTGCTGGATAGAATCCCCGAAATGACAAGGTAAAATGTTATCTCTCTGCCCCTGAACAATGCAGTTAACACACTGTTCCCTGGTAGGCCGTCATTGTAAGTAAGAATTTGTTTTTAACTGACTTGCCTTGTTAAATATATATATATTTTTTTTAAATCACATGAGTAGGCAGACCGAGGTAAAGTTGGTTTTATATTCATTCATTCATTCGTCAAACGCCATTTAAAATCGAAAAATCAATAACTAATAAATTGATGGTCACAAAAATAGATATGGTTTATTCTATAAATGTCTAGCATACTTTTACAACCTTTGTTTTGAGTAGAATTTCCAGTTTTGACTTGATAGAAATACAATCGGTCAAATGTCATAAAACTGTATAAAACAACTAATTCACATGTCACAGAAACAAACTATGTATGATTTGTTCTATAAATGTCAAGTATATAGTCTAGTAGATTGTCGTGAAAGAAAAAACGTTATAGACGAGATAAAAACGTCAAGACAGTTGAGAGAAAGGTACGTTTACCAATTAATTTTAGTTTCTTTTGGGGATAAATGGATTCTGCTGGGCGATTTAGCATTGGAAGTTAGCTAGCTAGCATTTTGGCCTGCTAGCTAACTGCAGTGCCATAACTGTAGCTAGCAAACGTACCTAGTTAGGTAGCAAACGTTAGCTAGCGTTATTGTTAGGCCTGCTAACTGGTTACCATATCACATTGTACAGAATATACTTTCCATGTAGTATGTTGAGTTTTGTTTGGATTAGCTAGGTAGTTTTCTAACCTCGACTAGCTACTGTAGCTAGCTGATTTACCTAACCTAAAGCTGACAAATAGCTATGATATGGGCGCTACTCGCTAGCTAGCTGGGCTCACCTTGTGTGAAGCTAGCCACAATAACGATTATCCTCATCAGTGGAAATTTACGGCTCGCCTTCATAATAAAAGTCCCCAATTGGAAACAACAGGGTGTGGTCAATCTTGGGTAAGTTATACAAATCTTTCGTGTTAGCGTGCACTTTTATAGCTAGCTGGACAACAAAATAACTACAGTTAGCAAGGCCTAGCGAGCTATGGAAAGCATGATGGAAAGCTATGGAAAGCATGATGATAACTATTATAGGGTAACGTAGTGTCTAAATTGTCATACATTCTTCTCTACCACAGATTTCCACAAGGTCTCAGACTCCAGGATGGGAAAATGCCTACTAGAAAGAAACATATGACAACAGAGACAGAGTTGTTGATTTCCATTGTTATTTGTAACATTAAAAAGGAGGACAAAAAGACAATCCCGTTTTTCTAAATTAACTACAGTGCTTTGGAAAGTATTTAGACCCCTTTGACTTTTTCCATATTTTGTTACTTTATAGCCTTATTCTAAAATGTATTAAATAAAACGTTTATCAGCAATCTACACACAATACCCAATAATACCAATGAAAACAGGTTTTTAGAAATGTTAGCAAAAAAACACAAATTTAAACAGAAATAGTTTTTTACACAAGTATTCAGACGCTTTGCTATCAGACTTGAAATTGAGCTCTGGTGCATCCTGTTTCCATTGATTATCCTTGAGATGTTTCTACAACTTGATTGGAGTCCAGCTGGGGTAAATTCAATTGATTGGACATGATTAGGAAAGGCACACACCTGTCTCTATAAGGTCCCACAGTTGACAGTAGATGTCAGAGAGATTCTTGATGAAAACCTGCTCCAGAGTGCGCTCAGGACTTCAGACTGGGGTGAAGTTTCACCTTCCAACAGGACAACGCAGGAGTGGCTTCTGGACAAGTCTCGTAATGTCCTTGAGTGGCCCAGCCAGAGCCCGGTCACTGCTCGGAGCCTGGTTCCTGTCTAGGTTTCTTCCTAGGTTCCTTCCTTCTAGGGAGTTTTTACTAGCCACTGTGCTTCTGCATTGCTTGCTCTTTGGGGTTTTAGTCTCGGTACCTGCACCCTCAGCGGAGTCAACAAACACGGGAAGCATCCGTTTTTCAGGGAAAAGGCAGAGGAAGCCAAAGCCTGAAATCTGCAAGCTTGTGTATCTTTTACGCCTGATACGTTAGGTTATCTGTAGAACACTTTGTGACAACTGCAGATGTAAAAAGGGCTTTATAAAATACATTTGATTGACATGTGTATCACACCAACTGACTTGTTCTTCTGTTGTTCACACAGGAGACCGTGTTGAGAAATTCTCTACATCCAGAGAGCAACAGCAGGAAGATCACAGAGCTAAGAGGTCTCACCACTGCCTACATTGAGGAGATTTTTCCAATTCTATCAAAGCTGAAAATGCACACAGGAAAGAATCTGTATCCCTGCTCTGACTGTGGGAAGAGCTGCAAAATATCAAGGGATCTGACAGTTCATAATTCAACACTGGAGAGAATCCCTACTCCTGTTCTGACTGTGGGAATATTTTCTCTCAGCAGAGCAACTTAGGAACACTCCAACTTATACACACAGGAGAGAAGCTTCACTCCTGCTCTGAACGTTGGAAGAGTTTCTCTCAACTTGGTCACTTAAAAAGACACCAACATATACATAAATGTGAGAATCCTCATCAGTTCTCTGACTAGTGAAGATTTAAAATCATTCCATCACTTAATTATCAAGAAATTGTAACACACTCTTTTGTAATCCTATTGTTTCTCACTGTGAGAGAACTGTGCAGAGGAAAGGGAGCGTTATATAAATGTAGCCTTTCTTTACTTTACTGATCAGCACCTGGTCAGTTTTGGTGTGTTTTGTTAGCTTCTACTGTGGAGATATTTGGAGCACCTTAGATTTGCCTTTAGGGTTGAATACCCTCTGTGAGGCTGGTTGACTGGGTGGTACTGCTTCCCTCTGCAGTTTTCTGTGGGAAGGAGTTAGTAGACACAACATGTATCAGATGGAGATGGTGTGATGATCAGTATTAACCATAAGTTTGGGTGGATACTTTTTGTTTATTAAATTGTATTTTAAAACTAGATTAGTTATTTTAATTATGAATATGTTTGGATAACTTAATTGAAACCTGCTTGATTTATCTGCCAATGAAAATTAAAGTTTGTACATGAATTCATACTGATCAAACTCTTCTCTTCTGTATAATGAATTACTAAAAAAACAATGTTTCAAGTGACATATTTACTGTTTTTCTGAAGCTGAACAAGACAGGATGTTGAAAGGAGCATCACAAAGCTAAATCTGACCTATTCTCTAACATGTTCTGTCAGCATAATCAGCTGTCAGACCTATTAGAGAACTGTAACTTTATTGATGTACTGAATCATTGTAGTTTTGGGGGTAAATATAATGCTTTTGTTTAATTCATGGCATTGAAATTAACAACAGGAATAGCTGTGTAAGGGCTATTTGACCAAGAAGGACAGTGATGGAGTGCTGCATCAGATGACCTGGCCTCCACAATCACCGACCTCAACACATTACTGAGATGGTTTGTGCTGAGTTGGACCGCAGAGTGAAGGAAAAGCAGCCAACAAGTGCTCAGCTTATGTGGGAACTGCTTCAAGACTGTTGGAAAAGCATTCCAGGTGAAGCTGGTTAAAAGAATGCCAAACATGTGAAAAGCTGTTATCAAGGCAAAGGGTGGATACTTTGAAGAATCTCAAATATATTTTGATTTGTTTAACACTTTTTTGGTTACTACATGATTCCATATGTGCTATTTCATAGTTTTGATGTCTTCACTATTATTATACAATGTAGAAAATAGTAAGAAATAAAGAAAAACCCTGGAATGAGTAGGTGTGTCCAAATTTTTGACTGGTACTGTATATCTGTATTTATCTACTCAATACATGTCACGACACCTCTACACACTGGCACAAGACAATTTGCTAGCCACCAATATTCTCTAAATCAAATCAGCGATGACTGTTTAACAGTCTTATGGCCTGGAGATAGAAGTGGTTTCATTCTCTCTGTCCCAGCTTTGATGCACCTGTACTGTCTCCGCCTGATAGATGGTAACAGGGTGAACAGGCTGTGTCTCTGGTGACTGAGATTCTTGATGATCTTCTTGGCCTTCCACAGAGATCATCTACAATGAATATGTAATGGATTGAAAACTTAGATACTAAAACAGACACCGCTTTCGTTTTTTAAACCAAGTTTTATTTGTGTAGCTAATCAATCTCACTTTTATATTCTACATGCTTTAGCAGTAGTAAGTCCATCAATCCAATGGATGTCGCTATTTGGAGTACTGTGGTAGTGGGGGGAACAGGAAGTTCCGGTAGACGCACACCAATCTTTTCAATAAAGAAAACGCCTAAACTGTGCTGTCCGTTTCACTTTATTTCTACAGGTATGTAATACCACGTTTAAACTGTCTAATATCGAAAGAACGCAATAACATGTTAGATAACACACCCGTCAAGGTATTATCACGTTTGGGAAAGGTTTTGTGCCAAACCGAGTGAGTGAAGAACGTGCAAAACAATATTTTACAAGCGCACGATGCGGAGTTCACCACACGTTCATTTGTGAGGCTTTGCAGTTTCGTTTATAGCTCAGTGGGTTTCGCCTGGGGATGTTCAGAACAAAAACGTTTTGGAAAATTGCAGATAGAAATATAATGAAAAAAACTGACCTGATTACTTAGGATCAGAGGCATGTTTGTTCTACATAATACATTTATATCTGAATGTGTCCAACGTCTCCGTCCTCCTGCTGGACTCAGCCCTGGTACTCGCTTGTCCCTACCTATGTGAAGATAGTAACATTAACGATTTGCCACAATAGTGGAATTTGCGGTTCGCCCTCAAAATAAGTCCCTCGTTGAAAGTGACGCAAACTGATACAAAATACTGTTATCGTGCCATATTTGGACTAGGTAACGCTAAACATGGTTTGAATGTTGTTACTTAATTTATAATAAATTACAATAAGGTATTAGTCCCATAGGGCGGCGCACAATTGGCCCAGCGTCGTCCAGGTTTGGCCGGTCTAGGCCGTCATTGTAAATAAGAATTTGTTCTTAACTGACTTGCATAGTTAAGGAAATGTATTAAAAAGTTTAAAAATAACCAGAAAAAAACTGTTGAAATCACACTGGTGGTTTTAGACCGCAAAATAACATTGGGGGCATTCATATATGCACTTATGAATCTAGTTGGATTGTGCACCCATGAAACAGGTGACACCCACAGAAAACAATTACCAATAGTTTACACAAATATTAGCGTCTTAGCTCTTACTGCAGTACTTTGACTGAAAAATCACCTTCCCAGTCAGTCTATTGCAGGGATACTCCAGTACTATTTGAGAAGGTCCAGTCACACAAATTTCCTAGGTGGCAAAGGTCCAGATGGATATTGTCATTTATTGGCGTAGTAACAAACCTCAAACTTGCAACCCCAAAATCTAAACAACCCTCTAATTGGCGGAGAAAACATTTAGCTGTTTTAAAGCTAATTTCCTGCAATTCAATTCTAAACCTGTTTTGTGTGTTTATATGATACCAGGGGTCGAAGCCCAAAGGCAAAAATTAGGGGGACCGCGGATCCGGACCGCAGTCCGCCAGTTGAATATGGAGGGTCTTTTGTTTGTGTTGGACATTCATATTGCACTCTACAGCCTTACCTATGGATTGTTCAGTCTACTCAGTGACACCCACAGAACACAACTATGTCGAGTTTACACAAATATTAGCATTTCCGCTCTATTGCAGGACTCTGAAACCACTGTTGTCCGGGAGTTGAACCCCGTCAGCTAAATTGTCATGATCATCAGTGGTTTCAAGTTTCTCTACATTTTTGATGAGTTGATCATAGCAAAAAATATTTTTGCATTTCCGCTGTGTAAACGCATTGATTCTCATTTCCAATAGGCTCAGGATAACTCCTGATAAAGTTGGGTAGCTGATGGGTCTATTCAGAGCTTAAATAGACAAAATGATTAGTCACAGGAACCAGGACTAATAAAGCCAATGCAACTGTCTGTTTTACAAACGCTAGGCCTACCACATGGATGGACATTTATAAAATAAAGTTATAGGCCGACACTGTAGGATACACCCCAGTAAGCACGGACTGACGTCGACGTCTTTGGATGTCTTTTTTTTTTTTACTTGACCCAAACATTAGACCTGACCAAGTATGAACCACTCACTCAGACATCATTAGGCAGGTTTCCATTGACTCGGGTGAATTCAACAAAAGCTATGTGGCAAAAACAGTATTTGCGACATGTGTAATGGAAACGCCAGATATAGGAGAAATATTTTAATGCTCGACAACATTTTTATCTGTTTGACGGGTGGATCTTTCTTTTGTCAAAGTTTCTTTATTCTGACAAATGAGGAAGAAAACAGTATTTATGAAATAAATGATCATTGCCAAATCATTTTGATAATATGGAGTGCGTCATTACGTCCAGCTGTTTTTATCAACACAAGATAGTTAAATGGAAACACTAGCGGGCAATTGTCTGATCTATTTTCTATTCAAACCTTTAATAAATGTCAACAAAACAATCACTGGATAACTTGGAAACATAGCTACTGTTTCACAAGATTGGAAAGCACAGTAGAGTACTTAACGGTTAGTTCAGTACAGGACAACAGTATAGAGTATAGTACAGTATAATGTACTGTACTCTACTTTACTCTAATGCACTCCGTTAGGGCTGGGCGATATGGACTAAAAATCATACAGCTGTATCTTCAGTTTTTCAAACTTAATGGTGATTCACGATATATATTTCTATTTAGTTTTTCTCTAAGTAAGTTGTACAATTAAAGGTCAAATACACTGCCTTTCTAACAGTCAGCAATAATGGAATGAATTCAGGGCTTGTGAAGTTATACCGAGGCTAAATATAAGCCTTCCACAACCATAACACCCACTAATAATTTGTTATTTGATAAAAATTGTTTAACCTGTTTTTTTGTTGTTGTCGCAATAATCACTGATCTGGCGTTCAAGTCTATTAAAATACCCTTTTTTGTTACAAATGTAACTAGTAATGACTAACTTATTGTAGGCATTATAGAAAATTAACACAGGTCTCAAAAATCTCTCAAGCCCACATGCTAGTGACTAGCCAGCTAATCTTTATATTTCAAGTTTAGTCAACTTGGATCTATTTGCTAACAAGGTTGAACAGTTGAATTGTTATGAACACACCCTTCTTTCTGTCTCCAACTGTTTGAAAAGCTTGTTAGCCTGTCCACTTTGTTCAGATGTTAAAATCAAGTGGCCAACCTTATTTCTCAGAATGAGAACGAGTTGCCAATTCCTTACAGTGCATTCGGAAAGTATTCAGACCCCCTTCCCCTTTTCCACATGTTGTTACGTTAGCCTTATTCTAAAATGGATTAAATAAAACAATTCCTCATCAATCTACACACAATAACCCACAATGACAAAGTGAAAACAGATTTTTAGATTTGTTTGCAAAAAACAAATGCTTTATTTCCATAAGTATTCAGACCCTTTGCTATGAGACTCAAAATTGAGCTCAGGTGCATCCTGTTTCCATTGATCATCCTTGAGATGTTTCTACAACTTGATTGTTGTCCACCTGTGGTAAATTAAATTGATTGGACATGATTTGGAAAGGCACACACCTGTCTATAGAAGGTCCCACGTTTGACAGTGCATGTCAGAGCAAAAACCAAGCCATGAGGTCGAAGGATTTGTCTGCGGAGCTCTGAGACAGGATTGACTCTCCCTAGAGCTGCCCCCCCCCCCCCCCCGGCCAAACTGAGTAATCGAGTAGAAGGGCCTTGGTCAGGGAGGTGACCAAGAACCCGATGGTCACTCTGACAGAGCTCCAGAGTTCCTCTGTGGAGATGGGAGAACCTTCTAGAAGGACAATCATCTCTGCAGCACTCCACCAGTCAGGACTTTATGGCAGTGTCCAGACGGAAGCCGCTCCTTCGTAAAAGGCACATGACAGCCCGCTTGGAATTTGCCAAAAGGCACCTAAAGGACTCTCAGACCATGAGAAACAAGATTCTCTGGTCTGATGAAACACATCTGGAGAAAACCAGGCACCATCCCTACAGTGAAGCATGGTGGTGGCATCATCATGCTGTGGGGATGTTTTTCAGCGGCAGGGACTTCGAGACTAGTCAGAATCGAGGGAAAGAAGAATGGAGCAAATTACAGAGAGATCCTTAACTTCATTCGGATAGGGGGCAGCATTGGGAAGTTTAGATGAAAAGCGTGCCCAGAGTAAATTGCCTGTTACTCAGGCCCAGAAGCTAGGATATGCATACAATTGGTAGATTTGGATAGAAAACACTAACATTTCCAAAACTGTTAAAATAATGTCTGTGAGTATAACAGAACTCATATGGCAGGCAAAAACCTGAGAAAAATCCAACCAGGAAGTGGGAAATCTGAGGTTTGTAGTTTTTTAAAGTGATTGCCTATCCAATATCCTGTGTCTATGGGGTCAGATTGCACTTCCTAAGGCTTCCAGTAGATGTCAACAGTCTTTAGAAGGTGTTTCAGGCTTGTATTGTGAAAGGGGATCTGAGCTGTTTCAACAAGTGGTCAGGCTGAAAGCTTTTAGTTTAGTCTCGCGCGTGGCCATGAGCACGATGGTCGTTCTTTTTCCTTTCTAATGACAACGGAATTGTCCGGTTGGAATATTATTGAAGATTTATGATAAAAACATCCTAAAGATTGATTATATACATCGTTTGACATGTTTCTACGACCTTTAATGGAACTTTTTTGACTTTTCGTCTGGACTTTGTGCATTTGGATTACTGGACTAAACACGCAAACAAATAGGAGGTATTTGGACATAAAGATTAACTTTATCGAACAAAACAAACATTTATTGTCTATCATGGAGACCTGGTAGTGCCATCAGATGAAGATGATCAAAGGTAAGTGATTAACTTTAATGCTATTGCTGACTTTTGTGACACCTCTCCTTGGTTGGAAAATGGCTGTATGGTTTTCTGTGGCTAGGCGCTGACCTAACATAATCGCATGGTGCTTTCGCCGTAAAGCCTTTTTGGAATCGGACACAGCGGCTGGATTAACAAGAAGTTTATCTTTAATCTTATGTATAACACTTGTATCTTTCATCAATGTTTATGATGAGTATTTCTGTAATTTGACGTGGCTCTCTGCAATTTCACCGGATGTTTGTTTGAGACAATGCATTTCTGAACATAACGCGCCAATTTCAAATGAGGTTTTTGGACATAAAGATGAACTTTATCGAACAAAACACACGAGGCATTGTCTAACATGGAGTCCTGGGAGTGCCATCCGGTGAAGATCATCAAAGGTTAGTGATTCATTTTAACGCTATTTCTGACTTTTGTGACACCTCTCCTTCTTTGGAAAATGGCTGTATGGTTTTCTGTGGCAAGGCGCTGACCTAACATAATCACATGGTGTGCTTTCGCCATAAAGCCTTTTTGAAATCGGACACTGTGGCTGGATTAACAAGAAGTTTATCTTTAAAATGGTTTATAATACTTGTATGTTTGAGGAATTTTAGTTATGAGATTTCTGTTTGAATTTGGCGCCCTGCAATTTCACTGGCTGTTGGCGAGGTGGGACGCTAGCATCCCGAACGATCCCAGAGAGGTTAATGAAAACCTTCCAAGGACCTCAGACTGGGGTGAAGGTTCACCCTCCAACAGGACAATGACCCTAAGCACACAGCCAAGACAATGCAGGAGTGGCTTTGGGACAAGTCTCTAAATGTCCTTGAGTGGCCCAGCCAGAGCCCGGACTTGAACCAGATCGAATATCCCTGGAGAGACCTGAAAATGGCTGTTCAGCGATGCTCACCATCCAACCTGACAGAGCATGAGAGGAAAGGCAGAGAAGAATGGGAGAAACTCCCCAAATACAGGTATGCCAAGCTTGTACCGTCATACCCTAGAAGACTCGAGGCTGTAATCGCTGCCGAAGGTGCTTCAAAACAGTACTGAGTAAATGGTCTGAATACTTATGTAAATGTGATATTTCAATTTGTAATTTTTAATACATTTTGGGGAAAAAAATCAAAAAACATGTTTTTGCTTTGTCATTATGGGGTATTGTCTGTAGATTGGTGAGGGAAAAACTATTTAATCCATTTTATAATAAGGATGTAACTTCACAAAACGTGGAAAAGTCATGGGGTCTGAATATTTTCCCAGTGCTCTGTGTGTGCATTTAGGAAATCTACTATAGGTTTAGTGCATTTACATTGTGTAGACTAATTTATAGTGTGAGCCTTGTCTAATTTGAAATTGATTGAATGGTTTGTTATCAATGCTTAGCTACCTGATCTAGTATAGTTTTAGAATAATTGCCAGAACTTTCAAGACTAACTTTTGTGTCCGTTTCTCTTTATTACTACAGGCCGACTCAGATTAAGTCTGAGGCCGGTAACATCAACAGTGAGGACAAACTCAGCTTGCCTCTCTCCTTCCACACTGAGTCCAATCCTACAGTCACTGGGTCCTGATTGTGACAGTGGAGCCCAGTTTGCACTGCAGGGTCCAGAGATGGCATCAGTGAAGCTGGAAGACTGCAGTCAAACACTGGAGGTGAATGTCAACATTAAAGATGAAGAAGAGGAGGAGATGATTGGGAAATCTGTTAATCATGGTAAGATCAGGTTCTATCTATGTATAAGTTATCTTCATAAATTAGACCTCCATAAGTTATGACCCAGTCTATTGATAGGTTGAATTCTGTAATTCTGACATCACACATCCCTGAACAACTGGGGTATCTGGGGTGATCAGAGAGTAGACTAAAGAAGTGAAGTAGACAAACTGCCAGTGTTTTGAAGTTCTATGAAATGAGTCTGTGAAGTTAATAACCCTTGTGATAGTGAGCAGAGGATGATATGACTCATAATATTCACCCCTTATGCCCTTTTGGCCTAAATTGCTGACCTTATTTAGTCAACTGATCGATTGTTTGGTGGGTAGATGTTGGTCGACCAAGCTTTTTTAAGTCGATCAGTGGCAAATACACTGCTCAAAAAAATAAAGGGAACACTTAAACAACACAATGTAACTCCAAGTCAATCACACTTCTGTGAAATCAAACTGTCCACTTAGGAAGCAACACTGATTGACAATACATTTCACATGCTGTTGTGCAAATGGAATAGACAACAGGTGGAAATTATAGGCAATTAGCAAGACACCCCCAATAAAGGAGTGGTTCTGCAGGTGGGGACCACAGGCCACTTCTCAGTTCCTATGCTTCCTGGCTGATGTTTTGGTCACTTTTGAATGCTGGCGGTGCTTTCACTCTAGTGGTAGCATGAGACGGAGTCTACAACCCACACAAGTGGCTCAGGTAGTGCAGCTCATCCAGGATGGCACATCAATGCGAGCTGTGGCAAGAAGGTTTGCTGTGTCTGTCAGCGTAGTGTCCAGAGCATGGAGGCGCTACCAGGAGACAGGCCAGTACATCAGGAGATGTGGAGGAGGCCGTAGGAGGGCAACAACCCAGCAGCAGGACCGCTACCTCCGCCTTTGTGCAAGGAGGAGCAGGAGGAGCACTGCCAGAGCCCTGCAAAATGACCTCCAGCAGGCCACAAATGTGCATGTGTCTGTTTCTGACCGTTTGAACAGACTCCATGAGGGTGGTATGAGGGCCCGACGTCCACAGGTGGGGGTTGTGCTTACAGCCCAACACCGTGCAGGACGTTTGGCATTTGCCAGAGAACACCAAGATTGGCAAATTCGCCACTGGCGCTTTGTGCTCTTCATAGATGAAAGCAGGTTCACACTGAGCACATGTGACAGAGTCTGGAGATGCCGTGGAGAACGTTCTGCTGCCTGCAACATCCTCCAGCATGACCGGTTTGGCAGTGTGTCAGTCATGGTGTGGGGTGGCATTTCTTTGGGGGGGCCGCACAGCCCTCCATGTGCTCGCCAGAGGTAGCCTGACTGCCATTAGGTACCGAGATGAGATCCTCAGACCCCTTGTGAGACCATATGCTGGTGCGGTTGGCCCTGGGTTCCTCCTAATGCAAGACAATGCTAGACCTTATGTGGCTGGAGTGTGTCAGCAGTTCCTGCAAGAGGAAGGCATTGATGCTATGGACTGGCCCGCCCGTTCCCCAGACCTGAATCCAATTGAGCACATCTGGGACATCATGTCTCACTCCATCCACCAACGCCACGTTGCACCACAGACTGTCCAGGAGTTGGTGGATGCTTTAGTCCAGGTCTGGGAGGAGATCCCTCAGGAGACCATCCGCCACCTCATCAGGAGCATGCCCAGGCGTTGTAGGGAGGTCATACAGGCACGTGGAGGACACACACACTACTGAGCCTCATTTTGACTTGTTTTAAGGACATTACATCAAAGTTGGATCAGCCTGTAGTGTGGTTTTCCACTTTCATTTTGAGTGTGACTCCAGACCTCCATGGGTTGATAAATTGGATTTCCATTGATTATTTTTGTGTGATTTTGTTGTCAGCACATTCAACTATGTAAATAAAAAAGTATTTAATAAGATTATTTCATTCATTCAGATCTAGGATGTGTTATTTTAGTGTTCCCTTTATTTTTTTTGAGCAGTGTATATACAGTGCTGCTTGAAAGTCTGAACCCCTTGTGCAATTATATATTTTTTTGTTTTTACCATGAAATCTTTATTTCATTAGAACCAGTCTTTTTGATCTGACATTACAGGTTTATTTTTACCAATACCAACTGACTGGTTCTTCTGATGTTGTTCACACAGGAGACCATGTTGAGACTTTCTCTACATCCAGAGCGCAACAGCAGGAAGATCACAGAGCTAAGAGGTCTCACCACTGCCCACGTTGTAAGGAGAGTTTCTCAATTCTATCAAAGTTAAAAATACACCTAAAAATACACACAGGAGAGAATCTGTATTCCTGTACTGACTGTGGTAAGAATTTCACAACATTAAAGGTTCTGACAGTTCATCAGAGAGTGCATGAACGGATACACACAGGAGAGAAGACTTACTCCTGCTCTAATTGTGTAAAATGCTTCACATCATCAACTAAGCTAAAAATTCATCAGAGAACACACACAGGAGAGAAGCCTTACTTATGCTCTGACTGTGGGGCTAGTTTCTCTCGACTGGGCCACCTAAAAACACATAAACGTATACATACAGGAGAGAAGCCTTACTCCTGCCCGGACTGTGGAAAGAGTTTCTCTCGACTGGGCAATTTAAAAACACATGAACGTATGCATACAGGAGTAAAGCCTTACTCCTGCTCTGACTGTGGAAAGAGTTTCTCTCGACTCGGCCACCTAAAAACACATGAACGTATACATACAGGAGAGAAGCCTTACTTCTGCTCTGACTGTTTAAAATGCTTCACAACATCAACTGAGCTAAAAGTTCATCAGAGAACACACACAGGAGAGAAGCCTTACTCCTGCTCTGATTGTTTAAAATGCTTCACAACATGCTCTGGGCTTGAAGGTCATCGGAGAACACACACAGGAGAGAAGCCTTACTCCTGCTCTAATTGTGTAAAAAGCTTCACATCATCGACGAAGCTAAAAATTCATCAGAGGACACACACAGGAGAGAAGCCTTACTTATGCTCTGACTGTGGGGCGAGTTTCTCTCGACTGGGCCACCTAAACACACATGAACGTATACATACAGGAGAGAAGCCTTACTCCTGCTCCGACTGTGGAAAGGGTTTCTCTCGAATGTGCAACTTAAAAACACATGAACGTATACATACAGGAGAGAAGCCTTACTTTTGCTCTGACTGTGTAAAATGCTTCACAACATCAACTGAGCTAAAAGGTCATCAGAGAACACACACAGGAGAGAAGCCTTACTCCTGCTCTGATTGTGTAAAATGCTTCACAACATACTCTGGGTTAATAGGTCATCAGAGAACACACACAGGAGAGAAGCCTTACTCCTGCTCTGACTGTGTATGCATACGTTCATGACTGGGAAAAGTTTCTCTCGACTGGGCCACCTAAAAACATAATCGTATGCATACAGGAGGGAAGCCTTACACCTGCTCAGACTTTGGAAAGAGTTTCTCTCGAATGGGCCAGTTAAAAAGACACAAAAAATACATAAAATATACATAAAATCAGAAGAGCCTCTTCAGTTCTCAAAGACCAGCTGAGATTAAAGTCACTCCATCCCTTAAGTCTCGTAAAATAAGTGATAACTGTGAACTGGATCAAGTGAAGAAAGTGTAGAACACTCTATTGAAATCCTATTGTTTCTCACTGTGAGAGAACTGTGCAGAGGAAAGGGAGCATTACAGAATGTTAGCCTCTCTTTACTGATCAGTGTGCACCTTGTCAGTTTTGGTGTGTTTTGTTAGCTTCTACTGTAAAGATATTGAGATGACCTTGGATTTGCCCTTAGGGTTGAATATCCTCTGTGAGGCGTCTCACAATGGAGTGGTTGACTGGGTGGTACTGCTTCCATGAGATGGTTGACACAACATACACTGAGTGTACAAAACATTAAGGACACCTGCTCTTTCCATGACATAGACTGACCAGGTGAATCCAGGTGAAAAGCTATGATCCTTAATGATGTAGTTTTTGTGTATTTATTATGGATCCTCATTAGCTTCCAGCAGAAAACAAGAGACTGCGGTTGCAGTGGGCTAAGGAATGAAAACACTGGACACTGGAACATTTTAAAAACATGGACTGGTCTGATGAATCCTGGTTCCTGCTGTGTCATGCTGATGGGAGGACTAGGGAATGGAGGAAACCACGAGTACATGTATCCCTGCTGTGTCAACATTGCAGGCTGGTGGTGATGGTGTGGAGTGTGTTTCATGGCACATATTGGACCCCTTGATAGAAGTGGAGCAGCGTTTGAATACCACAGGATATCTAAACATCCTTGCCAATCAGGTGCATCCCTTCATGGCAGCAGTGTATCCATCTGCAAATAGATTTTTTTCAGCAGGATTATGCCCCATGGCACAAAGCTTGTTCAGGAATGGTTCCAAGAACATGACAGTGAATTCTGCGGTGGCCTGCTGAGTCACCAGATCTCAATCCAATTGTGCATCTGTGGCAGGAGATGGAACGAGCTATTCGGAGTAGATCCACTCCCAGCCGACTTGACACAATTGTAGGAATCATTGGAGTCGACATGGACCAGCATCCCTGTGGAACGCTCTCAACACCTTGGACACTCTATGCCCTGATGAATTAAGGCTGTTCTGAGGACAAACGGGGCTGCAACTGAATATTAGGAAGGTGTTCCTAGTGTTTTGTGCACTCCGTGTATATCAGATAAAGATGGTGAAATGATCAGTTTTTAGCATTAGTTTGGGTGGATTATTTTATATTACTAAACAACTTTTGTTTAATGATAAACAGACTATGAACTGTATTTTAATACTGGATGTATTATTTTAGTCATTGATAAATGTATTTGAATAACTGTATTGAAGGTAATTGATCTGGCGGCAGGTAGCCTAGCGGTTAAGAGTGTTGGGCCAGTAACTGAAAGGTCACTGGTTTGAATCCCGAGCCGACTAGGTGAAAAATCTGTCATTGTGCCCTTGAGCAAGGCAATTAACCCTGAATATTTCCTGTAAATCGCTCTGGATTAGAGCATCTGCAAAGTGACAAGAATGTAATGAAAAATGTTTGTACATGATTTTTTTTTTACCATTATTTAACTAGGCAAGTCAGTTAAGAACAAATTCTTATTTTCAATGATGGCCTAGGAACAGTGGGTTAACTGCTTTGTTCAGGGGGAGAACAACAGATTTTTACCTTGTCAGCTCGTGATTCGATTTTGCAACCTTCCGGTCACTAGTCCAACGCTCTAACCACTAGGCTACCTGCTGCCCCGGTGCGCAACCACTTATTTTTCTCTTGTGTATAATTAAATGAAATAAACTGTTTGAAGTGAAATACTGTATATACAATACACAACATTACCACTTTGTTTACCCTGGTCAGACGGACAGGGCCATAGTAAGCTAGATTATGTAGCTGTTGTTGTTAGTAGCCTACAGTTTCCATGCAATACAGCATGTCAGATCACTAATGAGTCTGTGTTTAGGCTGCTACAGTTATGCAAGAGTTTTTGCTTGTGTCTTTCGGGAGTGACGTATTATCAGGCTATATAACTACTGGAGGGAAGTGGAGAGCCGCCTTGAACTTTGTACCCGGCCCGCCCGAGATGGTCAAGAGACGCAGAGAGCCTGCAGCAGCACTCTGAAGTGAAGAACAGCCCTTACAAAAATGTACGATTGTAGTACAATTAAAAATACATAGCATGGTATTGTTGTGGAATGGTAGGGACCACAAAACTTGGAACATAGAAGAAACTGACAGATGTGTCATAATAGCCCGGAAGTAACGCTGCACTTGGAGACACATTTGAAATGGATTACATTGTCTCCACCCTGCTGCATGTATTCAATCACAGTAAAATACGATTCAAATGTATTGTTGGAAGGGCTGTGGTCACCATTCATGTAATACATTAAATATATACATCAGATGGTATTGGGGAGCTTTTCACAGGTACATTATTTACTCCTTTCAATCTTTTACCAACCAACCCTATGCTTGGTGTGACTGTTATGGGCAGAGCAGACCATCTGATATGCCCTTAAATATTGTAATATGTAACCTGGAATTAAAATGTAAGAGGACCAGTGCTTCTACAGTGAAACACATCTCACATCTGTGCTGTTTGAGAGAGATGTTAGACTACATTGTATCATTGTTTCCTCTTCTGAGGTCACTGGTGGGGAACATAATTTCAATTCACTGAGACAATGAGTCCTTCAAGTTTAGCACTATATCCACACGTTTTAATGATCTGTTTGATGATGATGGTGAAGGGGGAGATTGAATTGACAATATACAACAGTGGTTGGAAACTAGGTGTGGCCTTCAGTCAATTTCTTGCCTAACTTGTTATCAGGTTTCAGGTAAGACCCAAGTGCAGACTGTGTAGAAGTAACAATGTTTATTGTAACAACAAGGGCAGGCAAACGACAGGTCAAGGCAGGCAGGGGTTGATAATCCAGAGTAGTGGGGCCAAGGTACAGGACAGCAGGCAGGCCCAGGGTCAGGTCAGGCAGAGGTCGGTAACCCAGAGTAAAGCCAAAGGTACAGGACAGCAGGCAGGCCCAGGGTCAGGTCAGGCAGAGGTCGGTAACCCAGAGTAAAGCCAAAGGTACAGGACAGCAGGCAGGCCCAGGGTCAGGTCAGGCAGAGGTCGGTAATCCAGAGTAAAACCAAAGGTACAGGACAGCAGGCAGGCAGGGTCAGGTCAGGCAGAGGTCGGTAATCCAGAGTAAAACCAAAGGTACAGGACAGCAGGCAGGCCCAGGGTCAGGTCAGGCAGAGGTCGGTAACCCAGAGTAAAACCAAAGGTACAGGACAGCAGGCAGGCCCAGGGTCAGGTCAGGCAGAGGTCGGTAATCCAGAGTAAAACCAAAGGTACAGGACAGCAGGCAGGCCCAGGGTCAGGTCAGGCAGAGGTCGGTAACCCAGAGTAAAGCCAAAGGTACAGGACAGCAGGCAGGCCCAGGGTCAGGTCAGGCAGAGGTCGGTAACCCAGAGTAAAGCCAAAGGTACAGGACAGCAGGCAGGGTCAGGCAGAGTGGTCAGGCAGAGGTCGGTAATCCAGAGTAAAGCCAAAGGTACAGGGACAGCAGGCAGGCCCAGGGTCAGGTCAGGCAGAGGTCGGTAACCCAGAGTAAAACCAAAGGTACAGGACAGCAGGCAGGGTCAGGCAGAGTGGTCAGGCAGGCGGACTCAGTGTCAGGACAGGCAGGGGTCAAAACCAGGAGGGAGAGAAAAGAAAGACTGGAAAAAGCAGGAGCTGAGACACAAAACACTGTTAGGCTTGAACTAACAAGACGAACTGGCACAGACAGACACAAAACACTGGTATAAAAACCCTGGGGATAAGTGGGCAAGATGGGTGACACCTGGAGGGGGGTGGAGACAAGCACAAGGACAGGTAAAACAGATCAGGGCGTGACACTTGTAGCTAGTCTGTGGGCCAGAACATAATTATCCTATTAACAAATAGCCTATAGCTGCCCAATTCATAGTCCTACACAGTGTAGGCTACACTACACATTTAACACATTTCGAATCCCACCGTACCTTCTCCACTGTGCAATCCAGTTTTCGAGCTGGTCACGGGTGCACCTCAGCCACGCTCAAGGTACTAAACGATATCATAACCGCCATCGATAAAAGACAGTACTGTGCAGCCGTCTTCATCGACCTGGCCAAGGCTTTCAACTCTGTCAATCACCACATTCTTATCGGCAGACTCAATAACCTTGGTTTCTCAAATGACTGCCTCGCCTGGTTCACCAACTACTTCGCAGACAGAGTACAGTGTGTAAAATCGGAGGGCCTGTTGTCCGGACCTCTGGCAGTCTCTCCACAGGGTTCAATTCTCGGGCCGCCTCTTTCCTCTGTATATATCAATGATGCCGCTCTTGCTGCAGGTGATTCCCTGATCCACCTCTACGCAGACGACACCATTCTGTATACATCTGGCCCTTCTTTGGACACTGTGTTAACTAACCTCCAAACGAGCTTCAATGCCATAAAACACTCCTTCTGTGGCGTCCAACTGCTCTTAAACGCTAGTAAAACCAAATGCATGCTTTTCAACTGTTCGCTGCCTGCACCCGCCCGCCTGACTAGCATCACTACTCTGGACGGTTCTGACCTAGAATACGTGGACAACTACAAATACCTAGGTGTCTGGCTAGACTGTAACCTCTCCTTCCAGACTCATATCAAACATTCCAATCCAAAATCAAATCTAGAATCGGCTTTCTATTTTGCAACAAAGCCTCCTTCACTCACGCCGCCAAACTTACCCTAGTAAAACTGACTATCCTACCGATCCTCGACTTCGGCGATGTCATCTACAAAATAGCTTCCAATACTCTACACAGCAAATTGGATGCAGTTTATCACAGTGTCATCTGCTTTGTTGCCAAATCACCTTATACCACCCACCACTGTGACCTGTAGGCACTAGTCGGCTGGCCCTCGCTACATATTCGTCGCCAGACCCACTGGCTCCAGGTCATCTATAAGTCTATGCTAGGTAAAGCTCCGCCTTATCTCAGCTCACTGGTCACGATAACAACACCCACCCATGGCACACACTCCAGCAGGTATATCTCACTGGTCATCCCCAAAGCCAACACCTCCTTTGGCCGCCTTTCCTTCCAGTTCTCTGCTGCCAGTGACTGGAACGAATTGCAAAAATCGCTGAAGCTGGAGACTTATATCTCCCTCACTAACTTTAAACATCAGCTATCTGAGCAGCTAACCGATCGCTGCAGCTGTACATAGCCCATCTGTAAATAACCCACCCAATCTACACCAGTATCACTACTTACACACCACCATCTGCTCATCTATCACTCCAGTGTTAATCTGCTAAATTGTAATTACTTTGCTACTATGACCTATTTATTGCCTTACCTCCTCATGCCATTTACACACACTGTATATAGACTTTCTTTTTTTCTATTGTGTTTCCATCAGTTAGCTGTGTTTTTATCTAACATGTGTTCCCCAGAATAAACCTCAAGAACAA
Organism: Salmo salar; assembly: GCF_965601325.2. Classification (NCBI taxonomy): domain Eukaryota; kingdom Metazoa; phylum Chordata; class Actinopteri; order Salmoniformes; family Salmonidae; genus Salmo; species Salmo salar. The sequence goes on along the minus strand of NC_138306.1, from coordinate 89,452,823 downwards.
GGAGATTTTCTTGATGCTCAGGAGGTCTCTGAAGTTCTACATCTGTCTGGGTGTTATGTGCTTAATATATTGTTTATTTTCAAAAAATATATCCTTAGATACATTGATGAATTCAGTTTATAGTGGGAGTTAGCTAGCTATATAGCTAATCCCCAGCAGTTTCATCCTAGCTAGTTACCTAATGGCCTTTTTATAAACTTGATAGATAATACAAATATATGAAGTTTCCCCTCGCTTCTAGAGCTGCCTAATACAGCAAGCCAGTTGATAGTACAATAGCTAGGATGAATGCAATGTGTGACATTACTAGCTATATGGGGGACATTAGCTAACCTTAGATAATTGATTGATGAAATCCAAAGAACGACATCACATCAGAAAAAGGTTTATAGCCAGACTGGAATTACTGAGTCTACCATTAGAGATATCCACTGACAAATCTTTACATAAATGAGATCATCAAAAACATGTTGAAATAGCATTTGGCTGAATTAGCTAGCTAGATTTCTTACATGATAACAAGCACCTTTGTTGGTGCTGACATCTTCAGGACAGGAATACCGGTTTACTTAATGGAGGAATAAACACACATGTTCATCATTGGTGTTTCAACCAGAACGGGGGAAAATGCACTTTATTTATTTTCGCACATGCGCAGTCATACATCTCTCATAGGGCATGACTGTACCAGTGTAAGAACACAATTCAACAACATATTAGTCCACATGCCAACACCCCCACTTGCTCTTATACTGTACAAGTCGTATTCAACCTAACTTTATCAACACATTTAGCTTACAGTTATTCATCTCACAAATGTCAGTTTATATTCCAAACATGTAACCCAAGAATTTTTCATTTTTGAACTTCGTTACAGGTTTAGTCAAAACATCTGCAGCCATGTCTGCCGTTGGACAATATTCAATACTTATTTTACCATCACTGAGTGCAGATCGAATGAAATGATATCTGATGTCGACATGTTTACATCTCTGACGACATACTGGGTTCTTTGACAGAGCAATTGCACCTTGGTTATCTTCAAAGATTGTTACTGGTGTATATTGGCACTCACTATCCATCTCGCCCAATAACTGTACAAGGTACAAACTTTCTTGTGTAGTAGCAGCCAGTGCCATGTACTCTGCTTCACATGTAGATAAAGCTACTGTTGGCTGCTTCTTAGACCTCCATGAAATGACAGGTCCACATTTAGTTAAACTAAAACAATACCCTGTTATGCTTCGTCTGTCACTTTGATCTGCTGCCCAATCACCATCACTATATGCTACGAGGTTGAGTTTTTCCACCCCCTTTTTGTAACACAACTCCTGATTCATTGTTCCCTTCAAGTACCTCAACACATGTTTAGCTGTTATCCAGTGTTGCTCTTTTGGTTCTGATAGGTATTGTGACAGCTTGCTGACAATCCAACTGATATCCGGTCTTGTACATGTCATCACATATATCAAGCTGCCTATCACTTCACGATACCTTTTTGAATCAATAAGTTCACCATCACCATCAAAGTTGAGTTTTTGTTCACATGGTGTTGACCTTGTCTTACAGTCTGACATACCAAACCTTTCCAGTATCTTTGTTATGTACCTTGTTTGGTTCATCGTTATTTTCCCTTCACTTTGTGTAAAATCAATGCCTAGGAAATGTCCAAGCCTCCCAAGATCTTTCATCTTAAATTTTTCACTTAACATTTCTTTTACACTTGTGAGTGAGTCACTATCACTAGCAGCGATAATTAGATCATCGACCCAAATTATCAAAATGATCCTTTCTGTTGCAGTTTGTTTGTTATAAACACAGTGATCAGCTGGGTTCTGTGTAAAACCATTTTCACTAAGGTGATCATGCAACATTTTGTTCCAGTTCCTTCCTGACTGTTTCAGGCCGTACAGTGACTTGTTCAGTTTACAGACTAGTTGCTCACCTGTATCTGACCTGACTTCGAAACCCTCTGGTTGCTCCATGTACACTTCACAGTCAATAGGAGCATGTAGATATGCTGTTTTGACATCCATCTGATGTAACTCTAAGTCATACTGAGCTGCTAGCTGCATCAAACAGCGTACTGATGTCATATTTGCAGTTGGAGAAAAAGTCTCCTTATAGTCTATTCCTGCCACTTGACTATACCCCTTTGCAACATATCTTGCCTTGTATGTCTCAGTCTCATCTGAATTGTTTTTGACCGCATAGACCCACCTGCCCCCCACTGCATTTTTACCCTCTGGCAGTGTGGTTAATGTGAATGTATCATTTTCCCTAAGGGAATCCATCTCCTCCTTCATAGCAGTAGCCCAAATCTCTGATTTTGGTGAAATCATTGCTTCTTTGAAGGTTTGTGGTGCATTGCACATTACTCTGTAGCAGTAGTCAACACTAGGTGGTATCTGGTCATCACATTTCACTTTACACTCATAGTCTTTTAAGTACTGGGGTTTCTTCCTCGCTCTGTCTGGATAGCATGGACTCTGACCATCTGAAGTCTCAATTTGCACATCTTGTGTCTCTTCTGAGTTTTGATCTGCCATCTTGGCTTTCGGCATGGGGTTTTCAAATCTCTCCCCATGAAGATCATCACTGTTTTCCAAATCTGTCTGAGTTTGGTGTTCGACTACACCTTTTGTAACACACTTGACTAATCTGTTTTTAAGAACTTTCCCAGTGTCTGGGTAGTAGACTAGGTATGCTGGACTATTTTTATCATACCCGACAAAAATACCCTTTTCACATCTTGAGTCTAACTTTTTCTTGTTCTGTCTATATGCATAGCAAACAGATCCAAATTCTTTCATCTTTGAAAGATCAGGCTTTCTCCCAGTAAACATGTAGTGTGGAGTCTGTCCTACACGCTTATTGTAACACCTATTGCGAATTACTGCAGCAGTCATTACAGCATATGTCCACAAGTTCTTTGGTAGGCTGCTTTCAAGTAGCATGCATCTTGCCATTTCGAACAGTGTTCTCCAATTTCTCTCAGCGGTCCCATTTTGATGGGGTGAGTAAGGGGCTGAAGTTTCATGTCTTATGGCGTTCTTACTGAGCAGTGACTGGAACTCTTTGGCTGTGAATTCTGTGCCATTATCTGACCTGACACACTTTATTTTCCCATAAGGGGCCACATCAGCAATAAACTTCTCAGTAGCTTTTACAGTATCACTCTTTGCTTTTAGGAAATACACAAAAACTGCCCCTGAATAATCATCCGTAAATGCTAGAGTATATCTGAACCCATCTTTCGCCTCTGGCTCAATAGGGCCAGCCAAATCAGTGTGCACAAGCTCAAGAGCCGCTTTTACCTTTTCATCAGGCTCTCTGTTTCTGCTCTGAACAAATTTTCCCTGAGTGCAGATTTCACAGTTGAGGGTAGATTTGTCAATCTTACCTGTGATTTTCATTCCCTCTGTCACATTTTCTAACTTTGACACATCCTCAAAATTACAGTGGCCAAGAATTTTGTGCCATGTGTGAATATCATAGCACCCATGACATCCATCATCATTTTCATCACTTACAGTGTTAAGATAGTAAAGTCTATCGTACTCCTTGATGTCAAAAGTGGTACCGTTCTTGTGGATGAGCTTGTTACACCCCTGTCGAAAGTTGACTGAAGCTCCGTTGGCTGTCGCTGCTTTAACAGAGAAAATGTCCTGTGGAAACGACGGCACGTACAGCGCCTTCGTCAGCGTTGTTTTTACCCGACGACCCGTGTTGTCTCTCAGGTAAACCTCCGCTGCACCTCTCCTCTCCGCGACACCATTCGTTCTTGTTCCGTCAGCCAGCTCCACGGAATGTTTTTCCGGTTTGAAAGTCTCGTCAAACTCCTTAAACTTCCCGATGTCCGTGACTATATGTGACGTTGCTCCCGTATCAACCATCAGCCCTTTCTGTTTCAGTCCACTAACCTGACAGTCACTTATTCTGAATGCAAATGTGTGGCATTCAGCATCTGTTGCTTGTTTCACATTGTCTCTTCTTTTTCGTCTGCAATTTGCGTCAGTATGAGTGGATCTCTTGCAAAAACTACACCACTGTCTCCGTTCTTTGCGCTCTCCAGTAACGGTACATTCTCGGGCCTTGTGCCCTTTCTGGCCACAGTTGAAGCAGGTTATCTCGGTCCCTTTATCTCTCCCTCTTGGCCAGCTAACTTTAATGTTACTTGCCTTCATCACGTTGTCAGTGGAAATGGCGCTAAACTTCTCGGTGCTTTCATAGCTCCTCAACTTGGTTTTGAACTTGCCAAAAGTTGTCGGCTCGTCACTCTGCGTAATGTGGATGGCAAACGGCTTAAATGATTCGGGCAAACCTTTCAGAATCATTGCAATCAACAGCCCGTCACTTAAAGTCTCTTCAGCATTTCTCAGTGCTGTAATAGCCGTCTCAGCACGAATGATATAGTCCGTAACACTTTCGTCAGCGGCTTTCTGAAGAGAAGTTAGTTCAGTGTAGAGGCTAATCACACGTGGCTTCCCTTTACCTGCATAATGTTCCCTCAATATCTTTAACGCTTTTCTCCCATCATCTGCTGCTTCTCTCATTATCAGGGAAAGACTTTTATCATCCAAAAGCTGTATCAATTCGGCGTAGGCTTCTTCATTTTTCTCTCCGTCTTCTTCATCTTCATCCACGCTCAATATGGCGGCCTTTAGCCCAAGCAAACGCAAGTGCCCCAAAAACTTTGTCTCCCATAACTCGTAGTTTTTTTTCATCTCCGTCGAAATATAATCTATTCCATCGGCTTCCATGTTCCCTCCTGGGCCCATAACCTGTTGGTGCTGACATCTTCAGGACAGGAATACCGGTTTACTTAACGGAGGAATAAACACACATGTTCATCATTGGTGTTTCAACCAGAACGGGGGAAAATGCACTTTATTTATTTTCGCACATGCGCAGTCATACATCTCTCATAGGGCATGACTGTACCAGTGTAAGAACACAATTCAACAACATATTAGTCCACATGCCAACAACCTTGCTGTGAGTCCACCATGTTGCAATGTAAACATCCTGTTGTATGGGTACCACCACCCATTTAGCTAGCCAATCAATGGCATTATAACGAAAAGTACAGTAGTTGCATGGTAAGAAACAGAAGAGAAAAAACACTGCTCAATCAAAACCATCTAACCTAAAGCGCTTTAGACACACCCACTCCTTTCCAGACGTCTAATACTTTCCTTTAGACACACCCACTTGCCCTTATGGTAGCCATATAGAGCCCCACAGTGGAGATGTAATAATACCCATAAAACCTAGCAGTCAAACAGGGAAATAGTTCCAATCGTTTTACACCATTCATTTTTCATTCATTTTAGAAACACTTAAAATAAGGGCTGTGTTTGAGATGATATATGAGATGATATAATGCTAATTAGCATCGAAGTAGACATCATGCAAAAGAACAATCACATCATCTCTAGCTGACACCTTTTGCTAACAGGTATTGTGTCAATTTAAAATTTGCACAAGACAGTTCACAGAATTGTCCATTTAAATAAATGTAGCGTATTTATTCATTACGACGTTTAGCTAACATTAGATAGTTAACCCAGAGATCCTTACCTTTGCCTCGATTCGGCAGTCTGGCCCATCATGTCACTTGTAGTTCTTTATGATAGCCACATTAGCAGCTAATTAGCATTTTATTTTGGGGGGCATTGAAGAGTTTGTGAATGTAAAATGTTGCATCTGTGGTGGGGATCATATTACCGAATTCCCAGAGTGCCCTGTTTGGGTGAAAGAGGTTGAGGTGTCAAGGATCAGGACTGTACAGCAAATCTTCTATGTGGAGGTGGTGAACAGAGTTATAGGGGCAAGAGGCCACAGTTCTGAAGAAGATATGGTGGTGGATGCACTGCAACCAGTTGCAAATGTTGTACGTCAATCAAGTGATCTGGATACACTTATTGTGAAGAAGCAGTGGCGGGTCTAGACCATTTCAACTGGGGGGGCCAAGCTGGGCCCAGTTGTACTGTTAGTGGGGCCAGTTACATTAGACGTTATTTTTTCATATCGTTTTCTTCACTGCATTGCAGGCATTAGCAGGCAAAAGACCATGTTCATAATCATTAGTGTTCCATGTTGCCACTGTCTAATAACGGATGTAAAAAAAGAACGATAGCAAAAATTAGTTATGTAAAAATTATTTCATACTCCACATTTAGTGTCTCCTGACCCCTCCTGTCTCAGCCTCCAGTATTTATGCTGCAGTAGTTTATGTGTCGGGGGGCTAGGGTCAGTCTGTCACATCTGGAGTATTTCTCTTGTCTTTTCCGGTGTCCTGTGTGAATTTAAATATGCTCTCTCTAATTCTCTCTTTCTCTCTTTCTTTCTTTCTCTCTCCCGGAGGACCTGAGCCCTAGGACCATGCCTCAGGACTACCTGGCTTGATGACTCCTTGCTGTCCCCAGTTCACCTGGCCGTGCTGCTGCTCCAGTTCCAACTGTTCTGCCTATGGAACCCTGACCTGTTCACCGGACGTGCTACCTGTCCCAGACCTGCTGGAACCCTGACCTGTTCACCGGACGTGCTACCTGTCCCAGACCTGCTGTTTTCAACTCTCTAGAGACAGCAGCAGCGGTAGAGATACTCTCAAAGATCGGCTATGAAAAAGCCAACTGACACTTACTCTTGTGTTACTGACTTGTTGCACCCTCGACAACTACTATGATTATTATTATTTGACCATGCTGGTCATTTATGAACATTTGAACATCTTGGCCATGTGCTGTTATAATCTCCACCCGGCACAGCCAGAAGAGGACTGGCCACCCCTCATAGCCTGGTTCCTCTCTAGGTTTCTTCCTAGGTTTTGACCTTTCTAGGGAGTTTTTCCTAGCCACCGTGCTTCTACACCTGCATTGCTTGCTGTTTGGGGTTTTAGGCTGGGTTTCTGTACAGCACTTTGAGATATCAGCTGATGTAAGAAGGGCTATATAAATAAATGTGATTTGATTTGATTTAGGGGGGCCACAAGGGGGTCCAAAATTGTTGTCACGGGCACTGGTCCCCCCCCCCCCAGAACCGCCCCTGTGAAGAAGGTGGATATTTTAGTATTTATAGCCACAGTTATGAATTGTACTGCACAAGAAGTCCAAGAAGCTGGACATAATTATATCTGCAGCTGAGAAGTTTTTGGGCCTCCAAGACTTCACAGCAGAAGGACTGCAAGGACTACTGTTGCCAGAAAATGATCCTTCTGAGCCTGTGTAGGAACCTGATTAGAACAGAAAAGCAGGCTGATTTTAGTTTAATTTACATTTTGTTATTGATAGTTTGTATTATTTTTGTATATTGTATGTACTGAACAAAAATATAAACACAACATGTAAAGTGTTGGTCCCATGTTTCATCCTAGAAATGTTCCATACACGCAAAAATATTATTTCTCTCAAATGTGCACAAATTTGTTTACATCCCTGTTAGTGAGCATTTCTCCTTTGTCTAAATAATCCATCCACCTGACAGGTGTGGCATATCAAGAAGCTGATTAAATAGCATGATCATCATTACACAGGTGCACCTTGTGCTGGGGACAGGAGTAGCTGAGTAGGTGCTGCCTTGGCACCAGCTAATGGGGATCCCTAATAAATATAAATACAACAATTCCACTCAAATGTTTAGTTTTATCACACAACCCAATGCCTCAGATGTCTCAAGTTTTGAGGGAGCATGCAATTGGCTGTTGCCAGATAATTATATGTTAATTTCTCTACCATAAGCCACCTCCAAGTTGTATTAGAGAATTTGGCAGTATGCCCAATAAGCCTCTCAATTGCAGACCACGTTTATGGTGTTGTGTGGGGAGCATTTGCTGATGTCAATGTTGTCAACAAAGTACTCCATGGTAGCATTGGGTTATGGTATGGGAGACAACGAACGCAATGGCATTTTATCGATGGTAATTTGAATGCACAGAGATACCATAACAAGATCCCGAGGCCCATTGCCCAACCATTCATCTGCCGCCCATTTCTGAAGGATCTGTACACAATTCCTGGAAGCTGAAAATATCCCAATTCTTCCATGGCCTGCATACTCACCAAACATGGCATTGAGCCTGTTTGGGGTGGTCTGGATCGACGTGTACCACAGTTTGTTCCAGTTCCCGCCAATATATAAACTCAGCAAAAAAAGAAACGTCCTCTCACTGTCAACTGCGTTTATTTTCAGAAAACTTAACATGTGTAAATATTTGTATGAACACAACAAGATTCAACAACTGAGACATAAACTGAACAAGTTCCACAGACATGTCACTAACAGAAATGGAATAATGTGTCCCTGAACAAAGGGGGGGTCAAAATCAAAAGTAACAGTCAGTGTCTGGTGTGGCCACCAGCTGCATTAAGTACTGCAGTGCATCTCCTCCTCATGGATTGCACCAGATTTGCCAGTTCTTGCTGTGAGATGTTACCCCACTCTTCCACCAAGGCACCTGCAAGTTCCTGGACATTTTTGGGGGGAATGGCCCTAGCCCTCACCCTCCGATCCAACAGGTCCCGGACGTGCACAATGGGATTGAGATCCGGGCTCTTCGCTGGCCATGGCAGAACACTGACATTCCTGTCTTGCAGGAAATCACGCACAGAATGAGCAGTATGGCTGGTGGCATTGTCAAGCTGGAGGGTCATGTCAGGATGAGCCTGCAGGAAGGGTACCACATGAGGGAGGAGGATGTCTTCCCTGTAACGCACAGCGTTGAGATTGCCTGCAATGACAACAAGCTCAGTCCGATGATGCTGTGACAGACCGCCCCAGACCATGACGGACCCTCAGGAGTACAGGCCTCGGTGTAATGCTCATTCCTTCGACGATAAATGCGAATCTGACCATCACCCCTGGTGAAACAAAACTGTGACTCGTCAGTGAAGAGCACTTTTTACCAGTCCTTTCTGGTCCAGCGACGGTGGGTTTGTGCCCATAGGCAAAGTTGTTGCCGGTGATGTCTGTTGAGGACCTGCCTTACAAGCCATCAGTCCAGTCTCTCTCAGCATTTTGCGGACAGTCTGAGCACTGATGGAGGGATTGTGCGTTCCTGGTGTAACTCGGGCAGTTGTTGTTGCCATCCTGTACCTGTCCCGTAGGTGTGATGTTCGGATGTACCGATCCTGTGCAGGTGTTGTTACACATGGTCTGCCACTGCGAGGACGATCAGCTGTCCGTCCTGTCTCCCTATAGCGCTGTCTTAGGCGTCTCACAGTACGAACATTGCAATTTATTGCCCTAGCCACATCGGCAGTCCTCATGCCTCATTGCAGCATGCCCAAGGCATGTTCACGCACGCACGATTTCTTTTGGTGTTTTTCAGTAGAAAGGCCTCTTTAGTGTCCTAAGTTTTCATAACTGTGACCTTAATTGCCTACCATCTGTAAGCTGTTAGTGTCTTAACGACCGTTCCACAGGTGCATGTTCATTAATTGCTTATGGTTCATTGAACAAGCATGGGAAACAGTGTTTAAACCCTTACAATGAAGATCTGTGAAGTTATTTGGGTTTTTGCGAATTATCTTTGAAAGACAGGGTCCTGAAAAAGGGATGTTTCGTTTTTTGCTGAGTTTAGCAACTTCGCAATTGAAGAGGATTCCCAGCCAGCCAAACCCTGCCCTTACTCGGACGACGCGGCCGGCACGGGAACGCAGTTCGCACTGCTTGATGCGGCAGGTAGCCTAGCGGTTAGAGCTTTGGGCCAGTTACCTAAAGGTTGCTGTGTCGAATCCGCAAGCTGACAAGAGGAAAATCTGTTGTTCTGCCATGTCATTGTAAATAAGAATGTGTTCTTAACGGACTTGCCTAGTTATATAAAAGGTTACATTTTTAAAAATTAGACCCACTGTGCGGCTCGGGAGGCTCCATCCACAAAGTTTTTAATGCTTATCAATTGCCTTGCACAAAGTATCAAAATACTCAAATGCAACTTAAACAGGACTCTTAAAGAATTTAAATGTTAACTGAGAAAATTTGGAAAAATAAATAAATAATGAATGTTATTAATTATATAAAGCAGCACGTGTAATCATCTGCCAGAGAGTAGCCCCAATCGGCCCGAGCCCCAAGTAACACATTTGGTCCAGAAAACTCACACCGGAATCGGTCCGAGCTCAATCCCCGCATCCCAGCCATAAGTAAGACTGCCTAAGGCGGACCAGACTCGGGCCACAAGACGTCGGCCGAGTCTGACTCTCAGCTGGAATCGGCCCAGATCCACTGTGCTAGCTGGGATGGGACAACATTCCACAGGCCACAATCAACAGCTTGATCAACTCTATGCAAAAGAGATGTGTCCCGGAGGAGACAGCGAACCCTTCTCATGTCATGGAGTAGGGCCATCCCAAGGATCCCGGAATGCACGGACGGTGTTAGTTGGGGAACAGGAAGTTCCGGACAGACGCGCACCATTCTTCAGTGTAAAGAAAGCGCCAAAACGGTGCAGTCAAGAAGATAACCTTTGTGTCCGTTTATATTTATTACTACAGGTATGTAATAGGTTTAAACTTTCTAATATCGAAAGAACATGTGATACCATTTTAGGGGATACATCTGATACGGTATTATCACGTTTGGTAAAGGTAAGATGTGTTCTTTTTGTGTCAAGCCGAGTGAAGGAAGTGGCAACTATTTTACAAGTTACATAGTGTTAATATTGCGACAGTTCGTTTCTGGTATCAGAACAAAATAGTCAGCACATAGTAACTTCTAATTTATCTGAACTTTAATTAATGCAAACACGTGTATGGTAAATATGTCGTTCGTATACGGTCTCTCTGTGACACCTCGCAGGGAAAACAGAGAAGAGGACGACACCTCCTTTGTTCTCTCTTTTATTCTCTGACAGAGATAGTTCCTGCTCAATGCTGGCCTGTCAGAGGGAGGAGGAGCGTGGTTTAAACTTGCTCCTCCTATCGTCGGCGTGCAGGCTGGTCCCAGCCTCGTGACGCACTTCCTGTCGCCGGGTGTCGTTCTTCCTGTCTTCAGCAGTTGATTTATTTGTAGTATACTTAATATTGTAGCATAGCTTCCCCGGTATATTATATAAGTTATGCAAACAAATATCCAGTTCAACCCTAACAATAGTTAGAGCAGTTGGGGTTTGTCTGAGTGTATGTACATAATTTTCTCATAATTTTCTCAAGGTAATTTATTTATTTTCATAAAGAATCTATTTACTTGAGATTTCTGAATTCGCTTTATTTGTTTTGGTTTTGTGGTTTTTGTTTTGTGTAAAATTCACGAGATGGTCAAATGGCGGTTCCCCCTCGGTCTGCATCAACGTACTTCAGTGCAGGCAGTGAGGGTGCAGCAGAGAGACAATTTTACGGTTGCACTACTGTTTTGGAGCTGAATGTAATGATTATCAGTTTACATGTGTAATAATATTCAGACACATTCAGTTGTTTCTATCTTTGTCTATAAATGTTACTATGGTGTGAACGGAAATAATATTCGATTTTGATTGAAATAATACAGCGAAGAAAATGTTATTCAGGAAAATAGTGCTGCTTAAAACATACTGCAACCTTGTACTAAATGGTTTTTGAGTCATTGATGCATTTATGTGATTTCAGAAAATCTACTATAGATTAAGTACACTTAAGTTGTGTAGCCTAATTTAAAGTGTATACTTTGTCTAATGTGAATTAATGTTTTGTTGTCAATGCTTAGCTACCAGATCTATTGAAATGAGAACAGTGCTTGACTTGGACAGGAGCTCACTGGAGCTGAGAACCGTCACCTCAAATGTCTACTGTTTGAGCTCATGTTCCTCTTATAGAATATTACCTCAACAGTATTGTGGAGCTCCTGCACCTAAATGTAAACCATATTTTTAGAGAATAAAGAAAGTGCCAGAACTGTCAAGACAATAACTTTTTGTGTCCGTTTCTCTTCATTACTACTGGCCGACTAGAATTAAGTCTAAGGCCGGTAACATCAACAGTGAGGACAGACCCAGCCTGCCTCTCTCCTTCCACACTGAGTCCAATCCTACAGTCACTGGGTCCTGATTGTGACAGTGGAGCCCAGTTTGCACTGCAGGATCCAGAGATGGGATCAGTGAAGCTGGAAGACTGCAGTCAAACACTGGAGTTGAATGTCAACATTAAAGATGAAGAAGAGGAGGAGAAGATTGGGAAATCTGTTTCTCATGGTAAGAACAGGTTCTATTTAACTTAGTTTGTTATTCATTCCAACTTCTCACTGTGTATGAAAAGTTGCAGTAGAACTGTTTCATGATGAACTGTTTCAATGAGAAAGTAGATGTTATTTCATGCTACTGAGACTTGCATGGTTTGACACCAGTATTGCCAGAATTTGTTTTATTCACTGGGCTACCTGGAGTGATCAGAGAGTAGACTAAAGAAGTGAAGTAGACACACTGCCAGTATTTTAAAGATCTATGAAATTAGTCTGTAGTTACTAACCCTTGTGATAGTGAGTGGAGGATGGTATAGCTCATCATATTCATGACTTATGAGATACTTTTAGAATAATTTTTATTCCCTTTTGTATTATACAGCCTACTTATATGAATATGTACAGGTAGCCTAGTGATTAGAGCATTGGGCCAGTAACCGAAAGGTTGCTGGATCGAATCCCTGAGCTGACAAGGTAAAAATATGTCATTCTGTTCTTGAGCATAGCAGTTAACCCACTGTTCCCCGGGCGCCGAAGATCGATTATGGCAGCCTCCCGCACCTGTCTGATTCAGAGGGGTTGGGTTAAATGTGGAAGACACATTTCAGTTGAATGCATTCAGTGGTACTATTGACTAGGTATCCCCCTTTTCTTTTCAGAAAGTATATAGACCCCTTGCCTTTTTCAACATTTTGTTACGTTACAGCCTTACTCTAAAATTGATCAAATAAAACACTCCTCAATCTACACACAATACCCCATAATGACAAAGCAAACACAGGTTTTTAGAAATGTTTTCACATTTTATAAAAAATTTGAAACAGAAATACGTTATTTACATAAGTATTCAGACTCTTTGCTATGAGACTCGACATTGAGCTCAGGTACATCCTGTTTCCATTGATCATCCTTGAGATGTTTCTAGAACTTGATTGTTGTCAACCTGTGGTAAATTCAATTGATTGGACATGATTTGGAAAGGCACACACCTGTCTATATAAGGTCCCACATTTGACAGTGCATGTCAGAGCAAAAACCAAGCCCTGAGGTTGAAGGAGTTGTCCGTAGAGCTCCATGAAAGGAAACATTCACAAGCTGGTAAAATGGCGGCACCCACTCGGTCTGCGTCAACAGACTTCAGTGCAGGCAGTGTGGATGCAGCAAAGGGAGACCATTTTACGGTTGCTCTACTGTTTAAATGCTAAATGTAATTATTATCGGTTTTCTACATCTGTACTAATCTTCAGACGCATGCAGTTCTTTCTATATTTATCTGTAAATGCTACTATGGTGTGAATGGGAAATACAATTGGTTTTTGATTTAAATAATACAGTGAAGACGAGGTTATTCAGGAAAATAGTACATAGTGCTGTTTAAAGCATACAGAAACCTTGTACTAAATGTTTTTTTAGTCATTTATGCGAATTTGGGAAAATCTACGAGAGGTTAAGTGCACTTACGTTGTGTAGACTAATTTTAAAGTGTATACTTTGTCTAATTTGAATGAATTCATGTTTTGTTGTCTGTGCTTAGCTACCAGATTTATTGAAATGAGGTCAGTGCTTGACATGGACAGGAGTTCACCGGAGCTGAGTACCGTCACCTCAAATGTCTACTGTTTGAGATCATGTTCCTCTTATAGAATATTAGCTCAACAGTATTGTGGAGCTCCTGCAACCTAAATATAAACAGTACCGGTACCTATTTCAGTCCAAGTCAAGCACTGAATTAGATAATTGAACAAGAAGAAATATAATGTATTTAATAGAGAATAAAGTGCCAGAACTGTCAAGACAATAACTTTTTGTGTCTGTTTCTCAATGTTACTACAGGACAACTAGAATTAAGTCTGAGGCCGGTAACATCAATAGTGAGGACAAACCCAGCCTGCCTCTCTCCTTCCACACTGAGTCTAAACCTACAGTCACTGGGTCCTGATTGTGACAGTGGAGCCCAGTTTGCACTGCAGGATCCAGAGATGACATCAGTGAAGCTGGAAGACTGCAGTCAAACACTGGAGCTGAATGTCAACATTAAGATGAAGAAGAGAAGATTGGGAAATCTGTTTCTCATGGTAAGAGAATACCAAGGGTGACTATTTGATGAATCTCAAATATAATATATTTTGATTTGTTTAACAGATTTTAGTTTTGGTTACTACATGATTCCATATGTGTTATTTCATAGTTTTGATGTCTTCACTATTATTCTACAATGTAGAAAATCGTAAAATAAAGAAAAACCCTTGAATGAGTAGGTGTTCTAAAACGTTTGACCTGTAGTGTATATCACACAACTGACTGGTTCTTCTGATTTTGTTCACACAGGAGACCGTGTTGAGACATTCTCTACATCCAGAGAGCAACAGCAGGAAGATTATGGAGCTAAGAGGTCTCACCACTGCCCATATTGTGAGGAGAATTTTTCAGTTCTATCAAAACTAAAATTACACCTAAAAATACACCTAGGAGAGAATCTGTATTCCTGTACTGACTGTGGGAAGAATTTCTCTACATCAAAGGTTCTGACAGTTCATCAGAGAGTGCACACTGGAGAGAAGCCTTACTCCTGCTCTGACTGTGGGGCGAGTTTCTCTCAACTGGGCACCTTAAAACGACATGAACGTGTACACACAGGAGAGAAGCCTTACTCCTGCTCTGACTGTGGAAAGAGTTTCTCTCGACCCGATGACTTAGAAACACATGAACGTATACATACCGGAGTGAAGCCTTACTCCTGCTCTGACTGTGGAAAGAGTTTTTCTCGACTGGGCCACTTAAAAACACATGAACGTATGCATACAGCAGTGAAGCCTTACTCCTGCTCTGACTGTGGAAAGAGTTTCTCTCAACTGGGTGAATTAAAAATACATGACCGTATACATATAGGATTGAAGCCTTACTCCTGCTCTGACTGGAAAGAGTTTCTCTCAACTGGACAGTGTGAAAACACATGAACATATACATACAGGAGTGAAGCCTTACTCCTGCTCTGACTGTGGAAAGAGTTTCTCTAAACTGGACAACTTAAAAAGACATGAACGTATACATACAGGAGTGAAGCCTTACTCCTGCTCTGACTGTGGAAAGAGTTTCTCTCGACTGGGCCACTTAAAAACACATGAACGTATACATCCAGGAGTGAAGCCTTAAAATGCTTCACTTCAACTCACCTAAAAGTTAATCAGAGAACACAGACGGGAGAGAAGCCTTACTGCTGCTCTGACTGTTGAAAGAGTTTATTTTGAATGTGCCAGTTAAAGAGACACCAAGGTAAACATAAAGGAGAGAAGACTTACCACTGAGCTAAAAGTTCATCAGAGAACACACACAGGAGAGAAGCCTTACTTCTGCTCTGACTGTGGCAAGAGTTTCTCCGGATTGGCAATTTAAAGACACACCACCTGATACACACAGGAGAGAAGACTTATCACTGCACTGACAGTGAGAAGAGATTCTACAATTTGGGCAATTTAAAAAGACACCAATGTTTACATAAAGGAGAGAAGCCTCATCAGTTCTCTCCGACCAGCTAAGATTAGACACTCCACTTAATTATCATCTCATAAAATAATTGGCGATGTTGAATTGGATCAAATGAAAGTGTAGAACACTCTATTGTAATCCTATAGTTTCTCACTGTGAGAGAACTGTGCAGAGGAAAGGGAGCGTTATAGAATGTTATCCTCTCTTTACTCTACTGATCAGTATGCACCTTGTCAGTTTTGGTGTGTTTTGTTAGCTTCTACTGGAAAGATATTGAGATGATCTTGGATTTGCCCTTAGGGTTGAATATCCTCTGTGAGGCGTCTCACAATGGAGTCTGATGGTTGACTGGGTGGTACTGCTTCCCTCTGCAGTTTTCTATGGGAAAGAGCTGATAGACACAACATGCACTGAGTGTACAAAACATGAAGGATGCCTGCTCTTTCCATGATATAGACTGACCAGGTGAACCCAGGTGAAAGATATCATCCTTAATAGTGTAGTTGTTGTGTATTTATTATGGATCCCCATTAGCTTTCACTAGAAAACAAGAAACTGCGGTTGCAGTGGAATGAAAACACTGGACACTGGAAAGTTGGAATATATTGCCTGGTCTGATGAATCCTGGTTCCTGCTGTTTCACACTGATGGGATGACTATGGTATGGAGGAAACCACGAGTACATGCATCCTTGGTGGAAAAAGTAACTAACTGTTGTCATGACTGTCCTGATCAGGTCAGGGTACAGGAGACCACCACCCTACAGATTATCTCCCAAACCCCAACAGAGGAGGAGAGATCTAGGGGTCTGAAGATGTGGGGGGTTTTATGACACCTCACGCCCAAAATAAACCTTAGGCCACTGAGAAATTCCTTTGTCCTCTCACTATGGAGAACTGGCCTCAGAACATTAAACATGCAATAAAGGGACTTTGGAACAATGGTTTCCGTCAGCCACAATGGTGGTCATGACGAGAGGTGGAATATGAAAATGTATGTAACTTTTGAATTGTTATTAAAGGTTAAGAGATGACGTTATTATGAAAACATTGTACCTTTAAGAGTTTTCCCAGTATATGCCTGATGTTTATACATTGTACTTTGTGTGGAAAATATCCAAATCAAAGAGAATGTTTTGGTAAAGATGAGATGTGAAGGTAGTGTCTAAAATAGGATTTTAGTCAAAATCTAGGCCTTGCCCCTTTACTTGGTCCGCCCAGAGAATTGCCCTAAAGGCGGTTACGCCCACTTCTGACCCGAGACTATAAGACAGGAGAGTGAAGAATTAACATATGAGACTAATTGACCCCAAGCTGCAGCGAAGGTCTAACAAAGTCAACGAACCCCAAAACGAAACACAAGGTTGAAGACAAAGAAATATTTTTCTACACGAGCTACGGACGAGTAGCTGTGTCTAAGCGGGTGAATTCAAGCCGAACCACCCAGCCTCCACTCTCCATTGAATCGTGGTATATACACGGTTCGAGTCCGAAGCTGTGAGCTCTGAGCTACAGAGCTGTCTGTCCTCAGAAGACCCCTTTCAGATCAAGGGCGAGGGATCAGACCACTTAGCCAAGAAGGACACTGACATCGTGAGGACAACCAGAGAGTTGCGCCGGAGAAGTGCGTCATTGAGAAGCCTAAACGACACACGCGGAGCTTCCCACCTGAGACCTCCAACACGTAATTACATCATTATATTCTGACCCATAAGAGCGGCAGTTCGGGGCAAGGCTAGGTTTAAATAAGCATAGCTGACAAATTAACCCAAATGTATATTTCTCTCGTGTACTTCCTTTGTTTCTCTCTCTTTTAAATCCCCATTTTGGGTAACACGCGCCATAGTGTGTTGGCCCGTTATACTAAGTCCTAATCAATAGCTAGACTGTGTTTTGTGTATGTGTATTTTTATCATCATTTTAGCTTGCTAGTAAATAAATAATCAACTAAGATTGGTGTGGTAAACTCATTGGTGAAGCCCGGGTCCGTGCAGATTCCCGGATTATGCGACGTTCAGAATGAGACCGTAGAGGAAATTGATTAATTTAGCGACTGTTGTAAAATCGATATTCTGATATCCTTTGAGTTAATTTGGGAAATAGAAACTCAATCAAAATACTGTTCCCATGGTGCCCCAGGTTGATGAGTTAATAATTGCTTGATTCATTGCTTAATTCATTTAATCACGCAATTATAAACCGTTAATCATTCGATGAGCAACAGTCGTCACATTAACTAATACAACGTCACGACATAGTCATACTTGAGTAAAAGTAATGATACCTTAATAGAAAATTCCTCAAGTAAAAGTCACCCATTAAAATACTACTTGAGTAAAAGTATTTGGTTGTAAGTATACTTAAGTATCAAAAGTTAAAGTATGAATAATTTCAAATTCCTTAAATTAAGCAAACCAGATCGCACAATTGTCTTGTTTTTTATATATTACGGATAGCCAGGGGCACATTCCAACACTCAGACATCATTTACAAACAGAGCATTTGTGTTTAGTGAGTCTGCCAGATCAGAGGCAGTAGGGATGACCCGGGATGTTATCTTGATAAGTGCGTGAATTGGATCATTTTCTGTCCTGCTAATCACAAAAAATGTAAGGAGTACTTTTGGGTGTCAGGGAAAATGTATGGAGTAAAAAGTACATTATTTACTTTAGGAATGTAGTGAAGTAAAAGTTGTCAACAAAATACGTAGTAAAGTACAGATACCCCCAAAAAACGACTAAAGTAAAAATGATTTAAATAACAACTTTACACCACTGCATGCATCCATGCCGTGTGTCAGCATTGCAGGCTGGTGGTGTGATGGCGTGGGGTGTGTTTTCAGGACACACATTGGGCCCCTTGATAAAAGATGAACAATGTTTGAATGCTACAGGATGTCTAAATAATCATTGCCAATCAGGTGTATCCCTTCACGGCAGCAGTGTATCCATCTGCAAATAGATTTCTTCAGCAGGATTATGCCCCATGCCACAAGGCTTGTCCAGGAATGGTTCCAAGAACATGACAGTGAATTCAGCTTACTGCAGTGGCCTGCCGAGTCACCAGATCTCAATCCAATTGTGCATCTGTGGCAGGAGATGGAACAAGCTATTCAGAGTAGAGATCCACTCCCAGCCGACTTGACACAATTGTGGGAAGCTTTGGAGTCAACATGGACCAGCATCCCTGTGGAACGCTCGCAACACCTTGGACACTCTATGCCCCAACGAATTGAGGCTGTTCTGAGGATAAAGGGTGGTGCAACTCAATATTAGGAAGGTGTTTGTAATGTTTTGTACACTCAGTGTATATCAGATAAAGATGGTGTGATCAGTTTTTAGCATTAGTTTGGGTGGATTATTTTATATTACTAAACAACTTTTGTTTAATGATAAACAGACTATGAACTGTATTTTAATACTGGATGTATTATTTTAGTCATTGATGAATGTATTTGAATAACTGTATTGAAGGTAATTGATCTGGCGGCAGGTAGCCTAGTGGTTAAGAGTGT
Organism: Salmo salar; assembly: GCF_965601325.2. Taxonomy (NCBI): domain Eukaryota; kingdom Metazoa; phylum Chordata; class Actinopteri; order Salmoniformes; family Salmonidae; genus Salmo; species Salmo salar. The sequence continues at coordinate 89,433,671 of NC_138306.1, read as the reverse complement.
TGGCCCAGTAACTGAAAGGTCGCTGTTCACCGAATCGGCTCGGGACCAATCTGTCATTGTGCCCTTTAGCAAGGCAATTAACTATTTTTTGTCCTGTAAGTCTCTCTGGATAGAGAGTATATTATATCCATGACTTATAAACAGAGAGAAACATATTATATCCATGACTTACAACCAGAGAGAGCCATATTATATCCATGACTTATAAACAGAGGGACATATTATATCTATGACTTACAAACAGAGAGAGACATATTATATCCATGACTTACAGAGAGAGACATATTATATCTATGACTTACAAACAGAGAGAGACATATTATATCTATGACTTACAAAGAGAGAGACATATTATATCTATGACTTACAAACAGAGAGAGACATATTATATCTATGACTTACAAAGAGAGAGACATATTATATCTATGACTTACAAACAGAGAGAGACATATTATATCCATGACTTATAAACAGAGAGAGACATATTATATCTATGACTTATAAACAGAGACATATTATATCCATGACTTATAAACAGAGAGAGACATATTATATCCATGACTTATAAACAGAGAGAGACATATTATATCCATGACTTACAAACGGAGAGAGACATATTATATCCATGACTTACAAACAGAGAGAGCCATATTATATCCATGACTTATAAACAGAGAGAGACATATTATATCCATGACTTACAAAGAGAGAGCCATATTATATCTATGACTTACAAACAGAGACATATTATATCCATGACTTACAGACAGAGACATATTATATCTATGACTTACAAAGAGAGAGACATATTATATCCATGACTTATAAACAGAGAGAGGCATATTATATCTATGACTTACAAACAGAGAGAGACATATTATATCCATGACTTATAAACAGAGACATATTATATCTATGACTTACAACCAGAGAGAGACATATTATATCTATGACTTACAAAGAGAGAGACATATTATATCCATGACTTATAAACAGAGAGAGACATATTATATCCATGACTTACAAACAGAGAGAGACATATTATATCCATGACTTATAAACAGAGAGAGACATATTATATCCATGACTTACAAACAGAGAGAGACATATTATATCTATGACTTACAAAGAGAGAGACATATTATATCTATGACTTACAAACAGAGAGAGACATATTATATCCATGACTTACAGAGAGAGACATATTATATCCATGACTTATAAACAGACAGAGACATATTATATCCATGACTTATAAACAGACAGAGACATATTATATCCATGACTTATAAACAGAGAGAGACATATTATATCCAAGACTTACAGAGAGAGACAAATTATATCCATGACTTATAAACAGAGACATATTATATCCATGACTTATAAACAGAGAGAGACATATTATATCCATGACCTATAAACAGAGAGAGACATATTATATCCATGACTTATAAACAGAGACATATTATATCCATGACTTATAAACAGAGAGAGACATATTATATCCATGACTTACAGAGAGAGACATATTATATCCATGACTTACAAACAGAGACATATTATATCCATGACTTATAAACAGAGAGAGACATATTATATCCATGACTTACAAACAGAGACATATTATATCCATGACTTATAAACAGAGAGAGACATATTATATCCATGACTTACAGAGAGAGACATATTATATCCATGACTTACAAACAGAGACATATTATATCCATGACTTATAAACAGAGAGAGACATATTATATCCATGACTTATAAACAGAGAGAGACATATTATATCCATGACTTACAGAGAGAGACATATTATATCCATGACTTATAAACAGAGAGAGACATATTATATCTATGACTTATAAACAGAGAGAGACATATTATATCCATGACTTATAAACAGAGAGAGCCATATTATATCTATGACTTACAAACAGAGAGAGACATATTATATCCATGACTTACAAACAGAGAGAGCATATTATATCCATGACTTATAAACAGAGAGAGACATATTATATCCATGACTTACAAAGAGAGAGCCATATTATATCTATGACTTACAAACAGAGACATATTATATCCATGACTTACAGACAGAGACATATTATATCTATGACTTACAAAGAGAGAGACATATTATATCCATGACTTATAAACAGAGAGAGGCATATTATATCTATGACTTACAAACAGAGAGAGACATATTATATCCATGACTTATAAACAGAGACATATTATATCTATGACTTACAACCAGAGAGAGACATATTATATCTATGACTTACAAAGAGAGAGACATATTATATCCATGACTTATAAACAGAGAGAGACATATTATATCCATGACTTACAAACAGAGAGAGACATATTATATCCATGACTTATAAACAGAGAGAGACATATTATATCCATGACTTACAAACAGAGAGAGACATATTATATCTATGACTTACAAAGAGAGAGACATATTATATCTATGACTTACAAACAGAGAGAGACATATTATATCCATGACTTACAGAGAGAGACATATTATATCCATGACTTATAAACAGACAGAGACATATTATATCCATGACTTATAAACAGACAGAGACATATTATATCCATGACTTATAAACAGAGAGAGACATATTATATCCAAGACTTACAGAGAGAGACAAATTATATCCATGACTTATAAACAGAGACATATTATATCCATGACTTATAAACAGAGAGAGACATATTATATCCATGACCTATAAACAGAGAGAGACATATTATATCCATGACTTATAAACAGAGACATATTATATCCATGACTTATAAACAGAGAGAGACATATTATATCCATGACTTACAGAGAGAGACATATTATATCCATGACTTACAAACAGAGACATATTATATCCATGACTTATAAACAGAGAGAGACATATTATATCCATGACTTACAAACAGAGACATATTATATCCATGACTTATAAACAGAGAGAGACATATTATATCCATGACTTACAGAGAGAGACATATTATATCCATGACTTACAAACAGAGACATATTATATCCATGACTTATAAACAGAGAGAGACATATTATATCCATGACTTATAAACAGAGAGAGACATATTATATCCATGACTTACAGAGAGAGACATATTATATCCATGACTTATAAACAGAGAGAGACATATTATATCTATGACTTATAAACAGAGAGAGACATATTATATCCATGACTTATAAACAGAGAGAGCCATATTATATCTATGACTTACAAACAGAGAGAGACATATTATATCCATGACTTACAGAGAGAGACATATTATATCCATGACTTATAAACAGAGAGAGACATATTATATCCATGACTTACAAACAGAGAGAGACATATTATATCTATGACTTATAAACAGAGCGGGACATATTATATCCATGACTTATAAACAGAGAGAGACATATTATATCTATGACTTATAAACAGAGACATATTATATCCATGACTTACAAACAGAGACATATTATATCCATGACTTACAAACAGAGACATATTATATCCATGACTTACAGAGAGAGACATATTATATCCATGACTTATAAACAGAGAGACATATTATATCTATGACTTATAAACAGAGAGAGATATATTATATCCATGACTTACAGAGACATATTATATCCATGACTTACAAACAGAGAGAGACATATTATATCTATGACTTACAACCAGAGAGAGACATATTATATCCATGACTTATAAACAGAGAGACATATTATATCCATGATTTATAAACAGAGAGGGACATATTATATCCATGACTTACAAACAGAGAGAGACATATTATATCTATGACTTATAAACAGAGAGGGACATATTATATCCATGACTTATAAACAGAGAGAGACATATTATATCTATGACTTATAAACAGAGAGAGCCATATTATATCCATGACTTACAAACAGAGAGAGACATATTATATCCATGACTTACAGAGAGAGACATATTATATCCATGACTTATAAACAGAGAGAGACATATTATATCCATGACTTACAAACAGAGAGAGACATATTATATCTATGACTTATAAACAGAGAGAGACATATTATATCCATGACTTATAAACAGAGAGACATATTATATCCATGACTTATAAACAGAGAGAGACATATTATATCCATGACTTATAAACAGAGAGAGACATATTATATCCATGACTTACAAACAGAGACATATTATATCCGTGACTTACAAACAGAGACATATTATATCCATGACTTATAAACAGAGGAGACATATTATATCCATGACTTATAAACAGAGAGAGACATATTATATCCATGACTTATAAACAGAGAGAGACATATTATATCCATGACTTATAAACAGAGAGAGACATATTATATCCATGACTTACAGAGAGAGACAAATTATATCCATGACTTATAAACAGAGAGAGACATATTATATCCATGACTTATAAACAGAGACATATTATATCCATGACTTATAAACAGAGAGAGAGACATATTATATCCATGACCTATAAACAGAGAGAGACATATTATATCCATGACTTATAAACAGAGAGAGACATATTATATCCATGACTTACAGAGAGAGACATATTATATCCATGACTTACAAACAGAGACATATTATATCCATGACTTATAAACAGAGAGAGACATATTATATCCATGACTTACAAACAGAGACATATTATATCCATGACTTATAAACAGAGAGAGACATATTATATCCATGACTTACAGAGAGAGACATATTATATCCATGACTTACAAACAGAGACATATTATATCCATGACTTATAAACAGAGACATATTATATCCATGACTTATAAACAGAGAGAGACATATTATATCCATGACTTATTAACAGAGAGAGACATATTATATCCATGACTTACAGAGAGAGACATATTATATCCATGACTTATAAACAGAGAGAGACATATTATATCCATGACTTATAAACAGAAAGAGACATATTATATCCATGACTTATAAACAGAGAGAGACACATTATATCCATGACTTATAAACAGAGAGAGACATATTATATCCATGACTTACAGAGAGAGACATATTATATCCATGACTTATAAACAGAGAGAGACATATTATATCTATGACTTATAAACAGAGAGAGACATATTATATCCATGACTTATAAACAGAGAGAGCCATATTATATCTATGACTTACAAACAGAGAGAGACATATTATATCCATGACTTATAAACAGAGAGAGACATATTATATCCATGACTTACAAACAGAGAGAGACATATTATATCTATGACTTATAAACAGAGCGGGACATATTATATCCATGACTTATAAACAGAGAGAGACATATTATATCTATGACTTATAAACAGAGACATATTATATCCATGACTTACAAACAGAGACATATTATATCCATGACTTACAAACAGAGACATATTATATCCATGACTTACAGAGAGAGACATATTATATCCATGACTTATAAACAGAGAGACATATTATATCTATGACTTATAAACAGAGAGAGATATATTATATCCATGACTTACAGAGACATATTATATCCATGACTTACAAACAGAGAGAGACATATTATATCCATGACTTACAACCAGAGAGAGACATATTATATCCATGACTTATAAACAGAGAGACATATTACATCCATGATTTATAAACAGAGAGGGACATATTATATCCATGACTTACAACCAGAGAGAGACATATTATATCTATGACTTATAAACAGAGAGAGACATATTATATCCATGACTTATAAACAGAGAGAGACATATTATATCCATGACTTATAAACAGAGAGAGCCATATTATATCTATGACTTACAAACAGAGAGAGACATATTATATCCATGACTTACAGAGAGAGACATATTATATCCATGACTTATAAACAGACAGAGACATATTATATCCATGACTTATAAACAGACAGAGACATATTATATCCATGACTTATAAACAGAGAGAGACATATTATATCCATGACTTACAGAGAGAGACAAATTATATCCATGACTTATAAACAGAGAGAGACATATTATATCCATGACTTATAAACGAGAGAGCATATTATATCCATGACTTATAAACAGAGAGAGAGACATATTATATCCATGACCTATAAACAGAGAGAGACATATTATATCCATGACTTATAAACAGAGAGAGACATATTATATCCATGACTTACAGAGAGAGACATATTATATCCATGACTTACAAACAGAGACATATTATATCCATGACTTATAAACAGAGAGAGACATATTATATCCATGACTTACAAACAGAGACATATTATATCCATGACTTATAAACAGAGAGAGACATATTATATCCATGACTTATAAACAGAGAGAGACATATTATATCCATGACTTACAGAGAGAGACATATTATATCCATGACTTATAAACAGAGAGAGACATATTATATCCATGACTTATTAACAGAGAGAGACATATTATATCCATGACTTACAGAGAGAGACATATTATATCCATGACTTATAAACAGAGAGAGACATATTATATCTATGACTTACAAACAGAGAGAGACATATTATATCCATGACTTATAAACAGAGAGAGACACATTATATCCATGACTTATAAACAGAGAGAGACATATTATATCCATGACTTACAAACAGAGAGAGACATATTATATCTATGACTTATAAACAGAGCGGGACATATTATATCCATGACTTATAAACAGAGAGAGACATATTATATCTATGACTTATAAACAGAGACATATTATATCCATGACTTACAAACAGAGACATATTATATCCATGACTTACAAACAGAGACATATTATATCCATGACTTACAGAGAGAGACATATTATATCCATGACTTATAAACAGAGAGACATATTATATCTATGACTTATAAACAGAGAGAGATATATTATATCCATGACTTACAGAGACATATTATATCCATGACTTACAAACAGAGAGAGACATATTATATCTATGACTTACAACCAGAGAGAGACATATTATATCCATGACTTATAAACAGAGAGACATGTTATATCCATGATTTATAAACAGAGAGGGACATATTATATCCATGACTTACAACCAGAGAGAGACATATTATATCCATGACTTATAAACAGAGAGACATATTACATCCATGATTTATAAACAGAGAGGGACATATTATATCCATGACTTACAACCAGAGAGAGACATATTATATCTATGACTTATAAACAGAGAGAGACATATTATATCCATGACTTATAAACAGAGAGAGACATATTATATCCATGACTTATAAACAGAGAGAGACATATTATATCTATGACTTATAAACAGAGAGAGACATATTATATCCATGACTTACAAACAGAGAGAGACATATTATATCTATGACTTATAAACAGAGAGAGCCATATTATATCCATGACTTATAAACAGAGAGACATATTATATCCATGACTTATAAACAGAGAGAGACATATTATATCCATGACTTATAAACAGAGAGAGACATATTATATCCATGACTTATAAACAGAGACATATTATATCCGTGACTTACAAACAGAGACATATTATATCCATGACTTATAAACAGAGAGACATATTATATCCATGACTTATAAACAGAGAGAGACATATTATATCCATGACTTATAAACAGACAGAGACATATTATATCCATGACTTATAAACAGAGAGAGACATATTATATCCATGACTTACAGAGAGAGACAAATTATATCCATGACTTATAAACAGAGAGAGACATATTATATCCATGACTTATAAACAGAGACATATTATATCCATGACTTATAAACAGAGAGAGAGACATATTATATCCATGACCTATAAACAGAGAGAGACATATTATATCCATGACTTATAAACAGAGAGAGACATATTATATCCATGACTTACAGAGAGAGACATATTATATCCATGACTTACAAACAGAGACATATTATATCCACGACTTATAAACAGAGACATATTATATCCATGACTTATAAACAGAGAGAGACATATTATATCCATGACTTACAGAGAGAGACATATTATATCCATGACTTATAAACAGAGACTTATAAACAGAGAGAGACATATTATATCCATGACTTATTAACAGAGAGAGACATATTATATCCATGACTTACAGAGAGAGACATATTATATCCATGACTTATAAACAGAGAGAGACATATTATATCCATGACTTATAAACAGAAAGAGACATATTATATCCATGACTTATAAACAGAGAGAGACACATTATATCCATGACTTATAAACAGAGAGAGACATATTATATCCATGACTTACAGAGAGAGACATATTATATCCATGACTTATAAACAGAGAGAGACATATTATATCTATGACTTATAAACAGAGAGAGACATATTATATCCATGACTTATAAACAGAGAGAGCCATATTATATCTATGACTTACAAACAGAGAGAGACATATTATATCCATGACTTATAAACAGAGAGAGACATATTATATCCATGACTTACAAACAGAGAGAGACATATTATATCTATGACTTATAAACAGAGCGGGACATATTATATCCATGACTTATAAACAGAGAGAGACATATTATATCTATGACTTATAAACAGAGACATATTATATCCATGACTTACAAACAGAGACATATTATATCCATGACTTACAAACAGAGACATATTATATCCATGACTTACAGAGAGAGACATATTATATCCATGACTTATAAACAGAGAGACATATTATATCTATGACTTATAAACAGAGAGAGATATATTATATCCATGACTTACAGAGACATATTATATCCATGACTTACAAACAGAGAGAGACATATTATATCCATGACTTACAACCAGAGAGAGACATATTATATCCATGACTTATAAACAGAGAGACATATTACATCCATGATTTATAAACAGAGAGGGACATATTATATCCATGACTTACAACCAGAGAGAGACATATTATATCTATGACTTATAAACAGAGAGAGACATATTATATCCATGACTTATAAACAGAGAGAGACATATTATATCCATGACTTATAAACAGAGAGAGCCATATTATATCTATGACTTACAAACAGAGAGAGACATATTATATCCATGACTTACAGAGAGAGACATATTATATCCATGACTTATAAACAGACAGAGACATATTATATCCATGACTTATAAACAGAGAGAGACATATTATATCCATGACTTACAGAGAGAGACAAATTATATCCATGACTTATAAACAGAGAGAGACATATTATATCCATGACTTATAAACAGAAGAGACATATTATATCCATGACTTATAAACAGAGAGAGACATATTATATCCATGACTTATAAACAGAGAGAGACATATTATATCCATGACTTACAGAGAGAGACATATTATATCCATGACTTATAAACAGAGAGAGACATATTATATCCATGACTTATAAACAGAGAGAGACATATTATATCCATGACTTATAAACAGAGAGAGACATATTATATCCATGACTTATAAACAGAGACATATTATATCCATGACTTATAAACAGAGAGAGACATATTATATCCATGACTTACAGAGAGAGACATATTATATCCATGACTTACAAACAGAGACATATTATATCCATGACTTATAAACAGAGAGAGACATATTATATCCATGACTTATAAACAGAAGAGACATATTATATCCATGACTTATAAACAGAGAGAGACATATTATATCCATGACTTATAAACAGAGAGAGACATATTATATCCATGACTTACAGAGAGAGACATATTATATCCATGACTTATAAACAGAGAGAGACATATTATATCTATGACTTATAAACAGAGAGAGACATATTATATCCATGACTTATAAACAGAGAGAGCCATATTATATCTATGACTTACAAACAGAGAGAGACATATTATATCCATGACTTATAAACAGAGAGAGACATATTATATCCATGACTTACAAACAGAGAGAGACATATTATATCCATGACTTACAAACAGAGAGAGACATATTATATCTATGACTTATAAACAGAGCGGGACATATTATATCCATGACTTATAAACAGAGAGAGACATATTATATCTATGACTTATAAACAGAGACATATTATATCCATGACTTACAAACAGAGACATATTATATCCATGACTTACAGAGAGAGACATATTATATCCATGACTTATAAACAGAGAGACATATTATATCTATGACTTATAAACAGAGAGAGATATATTATATCCATGACTTACAGAGACATATTATATCCATGACTTACAAACAGAGAGAGACATATTATATCTATGACTTACAACCAGAGAGAGACATATTATATCCATGACTTATAAACAGAGAGACATGTTATATCCATGATTTATAAACAGAGAGGGACATATTATATCCATGACTTACAACCAGAGAGAGACATATTATATCCATGACTTATAAACAGAGAGACATATTACATCCATGATTTATAAACAGAGAGGGACATATTATATCCATGACTTACAACCAGAGAGAGACATATTATATCTATGACTTATAAACAGAGAGAGACATATTATATCCATGACTTATAAACAGAGAGAGACATATTATATCCATGACTTATAAACAGAGAGAGCCATATTATATCTATGACTTACAAACAGAGAGAGACATATTATATCCATGACTTACAGAGAGAGACATATTATATCCATGACTTATAAACAGAGAGAGACATATTATATCCATGACTTACAAACAGAGAGCATATTATATCCATGACTTATAAACAGAGAGAGACATATTATATCCATGACTTACAGAGAGAGACATATTATATCCATGCAGAGACATATTATATCCATGACTTATAAACAGACAGAGACATATTATATCCATGACTTATAAACAGAGAGAGACATATTATATCCATGACTTACAGAGAGAGACAAATTATATCCATGACTTATAAACAGAGAGAGACATATTATATCCATGACTTATAAACAGAGACATATTATATCCATGACTTATAAACAGAGAGAGAGACATATTATATCCATGACCTATAAACAGAGAGAGACATATTATATCCATGACTTATAAACAGAGAGAGACATATTATATCCATGACTTACAGAGAGAGACATATTATATCCATGACTTACAAACAGAGACATATTATATCCATGACTTATAAACAGAGAGAGACATATTATATCCATGACTTACAAACAGAGACATATTATATCCATGACTTATAAACAGAGAGAGACATATTATATCCATGACTTACAGAGAGAGACATATTATATCCATGACTTATAAACAGACAGAGACATATTATATCCATGACTTATAAACAGACAGAGACATATTATATCCATGACTTATAAACAGAGAGAGACATATTATATCCATGACTTACAGAGAGAGACATATTATATCCATGACTTATAAACAGAGACATATTATATCCATGACTTATAAACAGAGAGAGACATATTATATCCATGACCTATAAACAGAGAGAGACATATTATATCCATGACTTATAAACAGAGACATATTATATCCATGACTTATAAACAGAGAGAGACATATTATATCCATGACTTACAGAGAGAGACATATTATATCCATGACTTACAAACAGAGACATATTATATCCATGACTTATAAACAGAGAGAGACATATTATATCCATGACTTACAAACAGAGACATATTATATCCATGACTTATAAACAGAGAGAGACATATTATATCCATGACTTACAGAGAGAGACATATTATATCCATGACTTACAAACAGAGACATATTATATCCATGACTTATAAACAGAGAGAGACATATTATATCCATGACTTATAAACAGAGAGAGACATATTATATCCATGACTTACAGAGAGAGACATATTATATCCATGACTTATAAACAGAGAGAGACATATTATATCTATGACTTATAAACAGAGAGAGACATATTATATCCATGACTTATAAACAGAGAGAGCCATATTATATCTATGACTTACAAACAGAGAGAGACATATTATATCCATGACTTACAGAGAGAGACATATTATATCCATGACTTATAAACAGAGAGAGACATATTATATCCATGACTTACAAACAGAGAGAGACATATTATATCTATGACTTATAAACAGAGCGGGACATATTATATCCATGACTTATAAACAGAGAGAGACATATTATATCTATGACTTATAAACAGAGACATATTATATCCATGACTTACAAACAGAGACATATTATATCCATGACTTACAAACAGAGACATATTATATCCATGACTTACAGAGAGAGACATATTATATCCATGACTTATAAACAGAGAGACATATTATATCTATGACTTATAAACAGAGAGAGATATATTATATCCATGACTTACAGAGACATATTATATCCATGACTTACAAACAGAGAGAGACATATTATATCTATGACTTACAACCAGAGAGAGACATATTATATCCATGACTTATAAACAGAGAGACATATTACATCCATGATTTATAAACAGAGAGGGACATATTATATCCATGACTTACAACCAGAGAGAGACATATTATATCTATGACTTATAAACAGAGAGAGACATATTATATCCATGACTTATAAACAGAGAGAGACATATTATATCCATGACTTATAAACAGAGAGAGACATATTATATCTATGACTTATAAACAGAGAGAGACATATTATATCCATGACTTACAAACAGAGAGAGACATATTATATCTATGACTTATAAACAGAGAGAGCCATATTATATCCATGACTTATAAACAGAGAGACATATTATATCCATGACTTATAAACAGAGAGAGACATATTATATCCATGACTTATAAACAGAGAGAGACATATTATATCCGTGACTTACAAACAGAGACATATTATATCCATGACTTATAAACAGAGAGACATATTATATCCATGACTTATAAACAGAGAGAGACATATTATATCCATGACTTATAAACAGACAGAGACATATTATATCCATGACTTATAAACAGAGAGAGACATATTATATCCATGACTTACAGAGAGAGACAAATTATATCCATGACTTATAAACAGAGAGAGACATATTATATCCATGACTTATAAACAGAGACATATTATATCCATGACTTATAAACAGAGAGAGAGACATATTATATCCATGACCTATAAACAGAGAGAGACATATTATATCCATGACTTATAAACAGAGAGAGACATATTATATCCATGACTTACAGAGAGAGACATATTATATCCATGACTTACAAACAGAGACATATTATATCCATGACTTATAAACAGAGAGAGACATATTATATCCATGACTTACAAACAGAGACATATTATATCCATGACTTATAAACAGAGAGAGACATATTATATCCATGACTTACAGAGAGAGACATATTATATCCATGACTTACAAACAGAGACATATTATATCCATGACTTATAAACAGAGACATATTATATCCATGACTTATAAACAGAGAGAGACATATTATATCCATGACTTATTAACAGAGAGAGACATATTATATCCATGACTTACAGAGAGAGACATATTATATCCATGACTTATAAACAGAGAGAGACATATTATATCCATGACTTATAAACAGAAAGAGACATATTATATCCATGACTTATAAACAGAGAGAGACATATTATATCCATGACTTATAAACAGAGAGAGACATATTATATCCATGACTTACAGAGAGAGACATATTATATCCATGACTTATAAACAGAGAGAGACATATTATATCTATGACTTATAAACAGAGAGAGACATATTATATCCATGACTTATAAACAGAGAGAGCCATATTATATCTATGACTTACAAACAGAGAGAGACATATTATATCCATGACTTATAAACAGAGAGAGACATATTATATCCATGACTTACAAACAGAGAGAGACATATTATATCTATGACTTATAAACAGAGCGGGACATATTATATCCATGACTTATAAACAGAGAGAGACATATTATATCTATGACTTATAAACAGAGACATATTATATCCATGACTTACAAACAGAGACATATTATATCCATGACTTACAAACAGAGACATATTATATCCATGACTTACAGAGAGAGACATATTATATCCATGACTTATAAACAGAGAGACATATTATATCTATGACTTATAAACAGAGAGAGATATATTATATCCATGACTTACAGAGACATATTATATCCATGACTTACAAACAGAGAGAGACATATTATATCCATGACTTACAACCAGAGAGAGACATATTATATCCATGACTTATAAACAGAGAGACATATTACATCCATGATTTATAAACAGAGAGGGACATATTATATCCATGACTTACAACCAGAGAGAGACATATTATATCTATGACTTATAAACAGAGAGAGACATATTATATCCATGACTTATAAACAGAGAGAGACATATTATATCCATGACTTATAAACAGAGAGAGCCATATTATATCTATGACTTACAAACAGAGAGAGACATATTATATCCATGACTTACAGAGAGAGACATATTATATCCATGACTTATAAACAGACAGAGACATATTATATCCATGACTTATAAACAGAGAGAGACATATTATATCCATGACTTACAGAGAGAGACAAATTATATCCATGACTTATAAACAGAGAGAGACATATTATATCCATGACTTATAAACAGAGAGAGACATATTATATCCATGACTTATAAACAGAGAGAGACATATTATATCCATGACTTATAAACAGAGAGAGACATATTATATCCATGACTTACAGAGAGAGACATATTATATCCATGACTTATAAACAGAGACATATTATATCCATGACTTATAAACAGAGAGAGACATATTATATCCATGACTTATAAACAGAGAGAGACATATTATATCCATGACTTATAAACAGAGGACATATTATATCCATGACTTATAAACAGAGAGAGACATATTATATCCATGACTTACAGAGAGAGACATATTATATCCATGACTTACAAACAGAGACATATTATATCCATGACTTATAAACAGAGAGAGACATATTATATCCATGACTTACAAACAGAGACATATTATATCCATGACTTATAAACAGAGAGAGACATATTATATCCATGACTTATAAACAGAGAGAGACATATTATATCCATGACTTACAGAGAGAGACATATTATATCCATGACTTATAAACAGAGAGAGACATATTATATCTATGACTTATAAACAGAGAGAGACATATTATATCCATGACTTATAAACAGAGAGAGCCATATTATATCTATGACTTACAAACAGAGAGAGACATATTATATCCATGACTTACAGAGAGAGACATATTATATCCATGACTTATAAACAGAGAGAGACATATTATATCCATGACTTACAAACAGAGAGAGACATATTATATCTATGACTTATAAACAGAGAGGGACATATTATATCCATGACTTATAAACAGAGAGAGACATATTATATCCATGACTTATAAACAGAGACATATTATATCCATGACTTACAAACAGAGACATATTATATCCATGACTTACAGAGAGAGACATATTATATCCATGACTTATAAACAGAGAGACATATTATATCTATGACTTATAAACAGAGAGAGATATATTATATCCATGACTTACAGAGACATATTATATCCATGACTTACAAACAGAGAGAGACATATTATATCCATGACTTACAACCAGAGAGAGACATATTATATCCATGACTTATAAACAGAGAGACATATTATATCCATGATTTATAAACAGAGAGGGACATATTATATCCATGACTTACAACCAGAGAGAGACATATTATATCCATGACTTATAAACAGAGAGAGCATATTACATCCATGACTTATAAACAGAGAGGGACATATTATATCCATGACTTACAACCAGAGAGAGACATATTATATCTATGACTTATAAACAGAGAGAGACATATTATATCCATGACTTATAAACAGAGAGAGACATATTATATCCATGACTTATAAACAGAGAGAGCCATATTATATCCATGACTTACAAACAGAGAGAGACATATTATATCCATGACTTACAGAGAGAGACATATTATATCCATGACTTATAAACAGAGAGAGACATATTATATCCATGACTTACAGAGAGAGACAAATTATATCCATGACTTATAAACAGAGAGAGACATATTATATCCATGACTTATAAACAGAGACATATTATATCCATGACTTATAAACAGAGAGAGAGACATATTATATCCATGACCTATAAACAGAGAGAGACATATTATATCCATGACTTATAAACAGAGAGAGACATATTATATCCATGACTTACAGAGAGAGACATATTATATCCATGACTTACAAACAGAGACATATTATATCCATGACTTATAAACAGAGAGAGACATATTATATCCATGACTTACAAACAGAGACATATTATATCCATGACTTATAAACAGAGAGAGACATATTATATCCATGACTTACAGAGAGAGACATATTATATCCATGACTTACAAACAGAGACATATTATATCCATGACTTATAAACAGAGACATATTATATCCATGACTTATAAACAGAGAGAGACATATTATATCCATGACTTATTAACAGAGAGAGACATATTATATCCATGACTTACAGAGAGAGACATATTATATCCATGACTTATAAACAGAGAGAGACATATTATATCCATGACTTATAAACAGAAAGAGACATATTATATCCATGACTTATAAACAGAGAGAGACATATTATATCCATGACTTATAAACAGAGAGAGACATATTATATCCATGACTTACAGAGAGAGACATATTATATCCATGACTTATAAACAGAGAGAGACATATTATATCTATGACTTATAAACAGAGAGAGACATATTATATCCATGACTTATAAACAGAGAGAGCCATATTATATCTATGACTTACAAACAGAGAGAGACATATTATATCCATGACTTATAAACAGAGAGAGACATATTATATCCATGACTTACAAACAGAGAGAGACATATTATATCTATGACTTATAAACAGAGCGGGACATATTATATCCATGACTTATAAACAGAGAGAGACATATTATATCTATGACTTATAAACAGAGACATATTATATCCATGACTTACAAACAGAGACATATTATATCCATGACTTACAAACAGAGACATATTATATCCATGACTTACAGAGAGAGACATATTATATCCATGACTTATAAACAGAGAGACATATTATATCTATGACTTATAAACAGAGAGAGATATATTATATCCATGACTTACAGAGACATATTATATCCATGACTTACAAACAGAGAGAGACATATTATATCCATGACTTACAACCAGAGAGAGACATATTATATCCATGACTTATAAACAGAGAGACATATTACATCCATGATTTATAAACAGAGAGGGACATATTATATCCATGACTTACAACCAGAGAGAGACATATTATATCTATGACTTATAAACAGAGAGAGACATATTATATCCATGACTTATAAACAGAGAGAGACATATTATATCCATGACTTATAAACAGAGAGAGCCATATTATATCTATGACTTACAAACAGAGAGAGACATATTATATCCATGACTTACAGAGAGAGACATATTATATCCATGACTTATAAACAGACAGAGACATATTATATCCATGACTTATAAACAGAGAGAGACATATTATATCCAAGACTTACAGAGAGAGACAAATTATATCCATGACTTATAAACAGACAGAGACATATTATATCCATGACTTATAAACAGACAGAGACATATTATATCCATGACTTATAAACAGACAGAGACATATTATATCCATGACTTATAAACAGAGAGAGACATATTATATCCATGACTTACAGAGAGAGACAAATTATATCCATGACTTATAAACAGAGACATATTATATCCATGACTTATAAACAGAGAGAGACATATTATATCCATGACCTATAAACAGAGAGAGACATATTATATCCATGACTTATAAACAGAGACATATTATATCCATGACTTATAAACAGAGAGAGACATATTATATCCATGACTTACAGAGAGAGACATATTATATCCATGACTTACAAACAGAGACATATTATATCCATGACTTATAAACAGAGAGAGACATATTATATCCATGACTTACAAACAGAGACATATTATATCCATGACTTATAAACAGAGAGAGACATATTATATCCATGACTTATAAACAGAGAGAGACATATTATATCCATGACTTACAGAGAGAGACATATTATATCCATGACTTATAAACAGAGAGAGACATATTATATCTATGACTTATAAACAGAGAGAGACATATTATATCCATGACTTATAAACAGAGAGAGCCATATTATATCTATGACTTACAAACAGAGAGAGACATATTATATCCATGACTTACAGAGAGAGACATATTATATCCATGACTTATAAACAGAGAGAGACATATTATATCCATGACTTACAAACAGAGAGAGACATATTATATCTATGACTTATAAACAGAGCGGGACATATTATATCCATGACTTATAAACAGAGAGAGACATATTATATCTATGACTTATAAACAGAGACATATTATATCCATGACTTACAAACAGAGACATATTATATCCATGACTTACACAGAGAGAGACATATTATATCCATGACTTATAAACAGAGAGAGACATATTATATCTATGACTTATAAACAGAGAGAGACATATTATATCCATGACTTATAAACAGAGAGAGCCATATTATATCTATGACTTACAAACAGAGAGAGACATATTATATCCATGACTTACAGAGAGAGACATATTATATCCATGACTTATAAACAGAGAGAGACATATTATATCCATGACTTACAAACTGAGAGAGACATATTATATCTATGACTTATAAACAGAGAGGGACATATTATATCCATGACTTACAGACAGAGAGAGACATATTATATCCATGACTTATAAACAGAGACATATTATATCCATGACTTATAAACAGAGACATATTATATCCATGACTTACAAACAGAGACATATTATATCCATGACTTACAGAGAGAGACATATTATATCCATGACTTATAAACAGAGAGACATATTATATCTATGACTTATAAACAGAGAGAGATATATTATATCCATGACTTACAGAGACATATTATATCCATGACTTACAAACAGAGAGAGACATATTATATCTATGACTTACAACCAGAGAGAGACATATTATATCCATGACTTATAAACAGAGAGACATGTTATATCCATGATTTATAAACAGAGAGGGACATATTATATCCATGACTTACAACCAGAGAGAGACATATTATATCCATGACTTATAAACAGAGAGACATATTACATCCATGATTTATAAACAGAGAGGGACATATTATATCCATGACTTACAACCAGAGAGAGACATATTATATCTATGACTTATAAACAGAGAGAGACATATTATATCCATGACTTATAAACAGAGAGAGACATATTATATCCATGACTTATAAACAGAGAGAGCCATATTATATCTATGACTTACAAACAGAGAGAGACATATTATATCCATGACTTACAGAGAGAGACATATTATATCCATGACTTATAAACAGAGAGAGACATATTATATCCATGACTTACAAACTGAGAGAGACATATTATATCTATGACTTATAAACAGAGAGGGACATATTATATCCATGACTTACAGACAGAGAGAGACATATTATATCCATGACTTATAAACAGAGAGAGACATATTATATCTATGACTTATAAACAGAGAGAGACATATTATATCCATGACTTACAAACAGAGAGAGACATATTATATCTATGACTTATAAACAGAGAGAGCCATATTATATCCATGACTTATAAACAGAGAGACATATTATATCCATGACTTATAAACAGAGAGAGACATATTATATCCATGACTTATAAACAGAGACATATTATATCCGTGACTTACAAACAGAGACATATTATATCCATGACTTATAAACAGAGAGAGACATATTATATCCATGACTTATAAACAGACAGAGACATATTATATCCATGACTTATAAACAGAGAGAGACATATTATATCCAAGACTTACAGAGAGAGACAAATTATATCCATGACTTATAAACAGACAGAGACATATTATATCCATGACTTATAAACAGACAGAGACATATTATATCCATGACTTATAAACAGACAGAGACATATTATATCCATGACTTATAAACAGAGAGAGACATATTATATCCAAGACTTACAGAGAGAGACAAATTATATCCATGACTTATAAACAGAGACATATTATATCCATGACTTATAAACAGAGAGAGACATATTATATCCATGACCTATAAACAGAGAGAGACATATTATATCCATGACTTATAAACAGAGACATATTATATCCATGACTTATAAACAGAGAGAGACATATTATATCCATGACTTACAGAGAGAGACATATTATATCCATGACTTACAAACAGAGACATATTATATCCATGACTTATAAACAGAGAGAGACATATTATATCCATGACTTACAAACAGAGACATATTATATCCATGACTTATAAACAGAGAGAGACATATTATATCCATGACTTAAACAGAGAGAGACATATTATATCCATGACTTACAGAGAGAGACATATTATATCCATGACTTATAAACAGAGAGAGACATATTATATCCATGACTTATAAACAGAGAGAGACATATTATATCCATGACTTATAAACAGAGAGAGCCATATTATATCTATGACTTACAAACAGAGAGAGACATATTATATCCATGACTTACAGAGAGAGACATATTATATCCATGACTTATAAACAGAGAGAGACATATTATATCCATGACTTATAAACAGAGAGAGACATATTATATCCATGACTTATAAACAGAGAGAGACATATTATATCCATGACTTATAAACAGAGAGAGACATATTATATCCATGACTTATAAACAGAGACATATTATATCCATGACTTACAAACAGAGACATATTATATCCATGACTTACAGAGAGAGACATATTATATCCATGACTTATAAACAGAGAGACATATTATATCTATGACTTATAAACAGAGAGAGACATATTATATCCATGACTTACAGAGACATATTATATCCATGACTTACAAACAGAGAGAGACATATTATATCCATGACTTACAACCAGAGAGAGACATATTATATCCATGACTTATAAACAGAGAGAGCCATATTATATCTATGACTTACAAACAGAGAGAGACATATTATATCCATGACTTACAGAGAGAGACATATTATATCCATGACTTATAAACAGAGAGAGACATATTATATCCATGACTTACAAACAGAGAGAGACATATTATATCTATGACTTATAAACAGAGCGGGACATATTATATCCATGACTTATAAACAGAGAGAGACATATTATATCTATGACTTATAAACAGAGACATATTATATCCATGACTTACAAACAGAGACATATTATATCCATGACTTACAAACAGAGACATATTATATCCATGACTTACAGAGAGAGACATATTATATCCATGACTTATAAACAGAGAGACATATTATATCTATGACTTATAAACAGAGAGAGATATATTATATCCATGACTTACAGAGACATATTATATCCATGACTTACAAACAGAGAGAGACATATTATATCTATGACTTACAACCAGAGAGAGACATATTATATCCATGACTTATAAACAGAGAGACATGTTATATCCATGATTTATAAACAGAGAGGGACATATTATATCCATGACTTACAACCAGAGAGAGACATATTATATCCATGACTTATAAACAGAGAGACATATTACATCCATGATTTATAAACAGAGAGGGACATATTATATCCATGACTTACAACCAGAGAGAGACATATTATATCTATGACTTATAAACAGAGAGAGACATATTATATCCATGACTTATAAACAGAGAGAGACATATTATATCCATGACTTATAAACAGAGAGAGCCATATTATATCTATGACTTACAAACAGAGAGAGACATATTATATCCATGACTTACAGAGAGAGACATATTATATCCATGACTTATAAACAGAGAGAGACATATTATATCCATGACTTACAAACTGAGAGAGACATATTATATCTATGACTTATAAACAGAGAGGGACATATTATATCCATGACTTACAGACAGAGAGAGACATATTATATCCATGACTTATAAACAGAGAGAGACATATTATATCTATGACTTATAAACAGAGAGAGACATATTATATCCATGACTTACAAACAGAGAGAGACATATTATATCTATGACTTATAAACAGAGAGAGCCATATTATATCCATGACTTATAAACAGAGAGACATATTATATCCATGACTTATAAACAGAGAGAGACATATTATATCCATGACTTATAAACAGAGACATATTATATCCGTGACTTACAAACAGAGACATATTATATCCATGACTTATAAACAGAGAGAGACATATTATATCCATGACTTATAAACAGAGAGAGACATATTATATCCATGACTTATAAACAGACAGAGACATATTATATCCATGACTTATAAACAGAGAGAGACATATTATATCCATGACTTACAGAGAGAGACAAATTATATCCATGACTTATAAACAGAGAGAGACATATTATATCCATGACTTATAAACAGAGACATATTATATCCATGACTTACAAACAGAGAGAGACATATTATATCCATGACCTATAAACAGAGAGAGACATATTATATCCATGACTTATAAACAGAGAGAGACATATTATATCCATGACTTACAGAGAGAGACATATTATATCCATGACTTACAAACAGAGAGAGACATATTATATCCATGACTTATAAACAGAGAGAGACATATTATATCCATGACTTATAAACAGAGAGAGCCATATTATATCTATGACTTACAAACAGAGAGAGACATATTATATCCATGACTTACAGAGAGAGACATATTATATCCATGACTTATAAACAGAGAGAGACATATTATATCCATGACTTACAAACAGAGAGAGACATATTATATCTATGACTTATAAACAGAGCGGGACATATTATATCCATGACTTATAAACAGAGAGAGACATATTATATCTATGACTTATAAACAGAGACATATTATATCCATGACTTACAAACAGAGACATATTATATCCATGACTTACAAACAGAGACATATTATATCCATGACTTACAGAGAGAGACATATTATATCCATGACTTATAAACAGAGAGACATATTATATCTATGACTTATAAACAGAGAGAGATATATTATATCCATGACTTACAGAGACATATTATATCCATGACTTACAAACAGAGAGAGACATATTATATCTATGACTTACAACCAGAGAGAGACATATTATATCCATGACTTATAAACAGAGAGACATGTTATATCCATGATTTATAAACAGAGAGGGACATATTATATCCATGACTTACAACCAGAGAGAGACATATTATATCCATGACTTATAAACAGAGAGACATATTACATCCATGATTTATAAACAGAGAGGGACATATTATATCCATGACTTACAACCAGAGAGAGACATATTATATCTATGACTTATAAACAGAGAGAGACATATTATATCCATGACTTATAAACAGAGAGAGACATATTATATCCATGACTTATAAACAGAGAGAGCCATATTATATCTATGACTTACAAACAGAGAGAGACATATTATATCCATGACTTACAGAGAGAGACATATTATATCCATGACTTATAAACAGAGAGAGACATATTATATCCATGACTTACAAACTGAGAGAGACATATTATATCTATGACTTATAAACAGAGAGGGACATATTATATCCATGACTTACAGACAGAGAGAGACATATTATATCCATGACTTATAAACAGAGAGAGACATATTATATCTATGACTTATAAACAGAGAGAGACATATTATATCCATGACTTACAAACAGAGAGAGACATATTATATCTATGACTTATAAACAGAGAGAGCCATATTATATCCATGACTTATAAACAGAGAGACATATTATATCCATGACTTATAAACAGAGAGAGACATATTATATCCATGACTTATAAACAGAGAGAGACATATTATATCCATGACTTATAAACAGAGAGACATATTATATCCATGACTTATAAACAGAGAGGACATATTATATCCATGACTTACAACCAGAGAGAGACATATTATATCCATGACTTATAAACAGAGAGAGACATATTATATCCATGACTTATAAACAGAGAGAGACATATTATATCCATGACTTATAAACAGAGAGAGCCATATTATATCTATGACTTACAAACAGAGAGAGACATATTATATCCATGACTTACAGAGAGAGACATATTATATCCATGACTTATAAACAGAGAGAGACATATTATATCCATGACTTATAAACAGAGAGAGACATATTATATCCATGACTTATAAACAGAGAGAGACATATTATATCCATGACTTACAACAGAGAGAGACATATTATATCCATGACTTATAAACAGAGAGAGACATATTATATCTATGACTTATAAACAGAGAGAGACATATTATATCCATGACTTATAAACAGAGAGAGACATATTATATCCATGACTTATAAACAGAGAGAGACATATTATATCCATGACTTACAGAGAGAGACATATTATATCCATGACTTATAAACAGAGAGAGACATATTATATCCATGACCTATAAACAGAGAGAGACATATTATATCCATGACTTATAAACAGAGACATATTATATCCATGACTTATAAACAGAGAGAGACATATTATATCCATGACTTACAGAGAGAGACATATTATATCCATGACTTACAAACAGAGACATATTATATCCATGACTTATAAACAGAGAGAGACATATTATATCCATGACTTACAAACAGAGACATATTATATCCATGACTTATAAACAGAGAGAGACATATTATATCCATGACTTACAGAGAGAGACATATTATATCCATGACTTACAAACAGAGACATATTATATCCATGACTTATAAACAGAGAGAGACATATTATATCCATGACTTATAAACAGAGAGAGACATATTATATCCATGACTTACAGAGAGAGACATATTATATCCATGACTTATAAACAGAGAGAGACATATTATATCTATGACTTATAAACAGAGAGAGACATATTATATCCATGACTTATAAACAGAGAGAGCCATATTATATCTATGACTTACAAACAGAGAGAGACATATTATATCCATGACTTACAGAGAGAGACATATTATATCCATGACTTATAAACAGAGAGAGACATATTATATCCATGACTTACAAACAGAGAGAGACATATTATATCTATGACTTATAAACAGAGCGGGACATATTATATCCATGACTTATAAACAGAGAGAGACATATTATATCTATGACTTATAAACAGAGACATATTATATCCATGACTTACAAACAGAGACATATTATATCCATGACTTACAGAGAGAGACATATTATATCCATGACTTATAAACAGAGAGACATATTATATCTATGACTTATAAACAGAGAGAGATATATTATATCCATGACTTACAGAGACATATTATATCCATGACTTACAAACAGAGAGAGACATATTATATCTATGACTTACAACCAGAGAGAGACATATTATATCCATGACTTATAAACAGAGAGACATGTTATATCCATGATTTATAAACAGAGAGGGACATATTATATCCATGACTTACAACCAGAGAGAGACATATTATATCCATGACTTATAAACAGAGAGACATATTACATCCATGATTTATAAACAGAGAGGGACATATTATATCCATGACTTACAACCAGAGAGAGACATATTATATCTATGACTTATAAACAGAGAGAGACATATTATATCCATGACTTATAAACAGAGAGAGACATATTATATCCATGACTTATAAACAGAGAGAGCCATATTATATCTATGACTTACAAACAGAGAGAGACATATTATATCCATGACTTACAGAGAGAGACATATTATATCCATGACTTATAAACAGAGAGAGACATATTATATCCATGACTTACAAACTGAGAGAGACATATTATATCTATGACTTATAAACAGAGAGGGACATATTATATCCATGACTTACAGACAGAGAGAGACATATTATATCCATGACTTATAAACAGAGAGAGACATATTATATCTATGACTTATAAACAGAGAGAGACATATTATATCCATGACTTACAAACAGAGAGAGACATATTATATCTATGACTTATAAACAGAGAGAGCCATATTATATCCATGACTTATAAACAGAGAGACATATTATATCCATGACTTATAAACAGAGAGAGACATATTATATCCATGACTTATAAACAGAGACATATTATATCCGTGACTTACAAACAGAGACATATTATATCCATGACTTATAAACAGAGAGACATATTATATCCATGACTTATAAACAGAGAGAGACATATTATATCCATGACTTATAAACAGACAGAGACATATTATATCCATGACTTATAAACAGAGAGAGACATATTATATCCATGACTTACAGAGAGAGACAAATTATATCCATGACTTATAAACAGAGAGAGACATATTATATCCATGACTTATAAACAGAGACATATTATATCCATGACTTATTAACAGAGAGAGAGACATATTATATCCATGACCTATAAACAGAGAGAGACATATTATATCCATGACTTATAAACAGAGAGAGACATATTATATCCATGACTTACAGAGAGAGACATATTATATCCATGACTTACAAACAGAGACATATTATATCCATGACTTATAAACAGAGAGAGACATATTATATCCATGACTTACAAACAGAGACATATTATATCCATGACTTATAAACAGAGAGAGACATATTATATCCATGACTTACAGAGAGAGACATATTATATCCATGACTTACAAACAGAGACATATTATATCCATGACTTATAAACAGAGACATATTATATCCATGACTTATAAACAGAGAGAGACATATTATATCCATGACTTATTAACAGAGAGAGACATATTATATCCATGACTTACAGAGAGAGACATATTATATCCATGACTTATAAACAGAGAGAGACATATTATATCCATGACTTATAAACAGAAAGAGACATATTATATCCATGACTTATAAACAGAGAGAGACATATTATATCCATGACTTATAAACAGAGAGAGACATATTATATCCATGACTTACAGAGAGAGACATATTATATCCATGACTTATAAACAGAGAGAGACATATTATATCTATGACTTATAAACAGAGAGAGACATATTATATCCATGACTTATAAACAGAGAGAGCCATATTATATCTATGACTTACAAACAGAGAGAGACATATTATATCCATGACTTATAAACAGAGAGAGACATATTATATCCATGACTTACAAACAGAGAGAGACATATTATATCCATGACTTATAAACAGAGAGAGACATATTATATCCATGACTTACAGAGAGAGACATATTATATCCATGACTTATAAACAGAGACATATTATATCCATGACTTACAAACAGAGACATATTATATCCATGACTTACAGAGAGAGACATATTATATCCATGACTTATAAACAGAGAGACATATTATATCTATGACTTATAAACAGAGAGAGATATATTATATCCATGACTTACAGAGACATATTATATCCATGACTTACAAACAGAGAGAGACATATTATATCCATGACTTACAACCAGAGAGAGACATATTATATCCATGACTTATAAACAGAGAGACATATTACATCCATGATTTATAAACAGAGAGGGACATATTATATCCATGACTTACAACCAGAGAGAGACATATTATATCTATGACTTATAAACAGAGAGAGACATATTATATCCATGACTTATAAACAGAGAGAGACATATTATATCCATGACTTATAAACAGAGAGAGCCATATTATATCTATGACTTACAAACAGAGAGAGACATATTATATCCATGACTTACAGAGAGAGACATATTATATCCATGACTTATAAACAGAGAGAGACATATTATATCCATGACTTATAAACAGACAGAGACATATTATATCCATGACTTATAAACAGAGAGAGACATATTATATCCATGACTTACAGAGAGAGACAAATTATATCCATGACTTATAAACAGAGACATATTATATCCATGACTTATAAACAGAGAGAGACATATTATATCCATGACTTATAAACAGAGAGAGACATATTATATCCATGACTTATAAACAGAGAGAGCATATTATATCCATGACTTATAAACAGAGAGAGACATATTATATCCATGACTTACAGAGAGAGACATATTATATCCATGACTTACAAACAGAGACATATTATATCCATGACTTATAAACAGAGAGAGACATATTATATCCATGACTTACAAACAGAGACATATTATATCCATGACTTATAAACAGAGAGAGACATATTATATCCATGACTTACAAACAGAGACATATTATATCCATGACTTATAAACAGAGAGAGACATATTATATCCATGACTTATAAACAGAGAGAGACATATTATATCCATGACTTACAGAGAGAGACATATTATATCCATGACTTATAAACAGAGAGAGACATATTATATCCATGACTTATAAACAGAGAGAGACATATTATATCCATGACTTATAAACAGAGAGAGCCATATTATATCTATGACTTACAAACAGAGAGAGACATATTATATCCATGACTTACAGAGAGAGACATATTATATCCATGACTTATAAACAGAGAGAGACATATTATATCCATGACTTACAAACAGAGAGAGACATATTATATCTATGACTTATAAACAGAGCGGGACATATTATATCCATGACTTATAAACAGAGAGAGACATATTATATCTATGACTTATAAACAGAGACATATTATATCCATGACTTACAACTTATAAACAGAGAGAGACATATTATATCCATGACTTATAAACAGAGAGAGCCATATTATATCTATGACTTACAAACAGAGAGAGACATATTATATCCATGACTTACAGAGAGAGACATATTATATCCATGACTTATAAACAGAGAGAGACATATTATATCCATGACTTACAAACTGAGAGAGACATATTATATCCATGACTTATAAACAGAGAGGGACATATTATATCCATGACTTACAGACAGAGAGAGACATATTATATCCATGACTTATAAACAGAGAGAGACATATTATATCCATGACTTATAAACAGAGAGAGACATATTATATCCATGACTTACAAACAGAGAGAGACATATTATATCTATGACATATAAACAGAGAGAGCCATATTATATCCATGACTTACAGAGAGAGACATATTATATCCATGACTTATAAACAGAGAGAGACATATTATATCTATGACTTATAAACAGAGAGAGACATATTATATCCATGACTTATAAACAGAGAGAGCCATATTATATCCATGACTTACAAACAGAGAGAGACATATTATATCCATGACTTACAGAGAGAGACATATTATATCCATGACTTATAAACAGAGCGGGACATATTATATCCATGACTTATAAACAGAGAGAGACATATTATATCTATGACTTATAAACAGAGACATATTATATCCATGACTTACAAACAGAGACATATTATATCCATGACTTACAAACAGAGACATATTATATCCATGACTTACAGAGAGAGACATATTATATCCATGACTTATAAACAGAGAGACATATTATATCTATGACTTATAAACAGAGAGAGATATATTATATCCATGACTTACAGAGACATATTATATCCATGACTTACAAACAGAGAGAGACATATTATATCTATGACTTACAACCAGAGAGAGACATATTATATCCATGACTTATAAACAGAGAGACATGTTATATCCATGATTTATAAACAGAGAGGGACATATTATATCCATGACTTACAACCAGAGAGAGACATATTATATCCATGACTTATAAACAGAGAGACATATTACATCCATGATTTATAAACAGAGAGGGACATATTATATCCATGACTTACAACCAGAGAGAGACATATTATATCTATGACTTATAAACAGAGAGAGACATATTATATCCATGACTTATAAACAGAGAGAGACATATTATATCCATGACTTATAAACAGAGAGAGCCATATTATATCTATGACTTACAAACAGAGAGAGACATATTATATCCATGACTTACAGAGAGAGACATATTATATCCATGACTTATAAACAGAGAGAGACATATTATATCCATGACTTACAAACTGAGAGAGACATATTATATCTATGACTTATAAACAGAGAGGGACATATTATATCCATGACTTACAGACAGAGAGAGACATATTATATCCATGACTTATAAACAGAGAGAGACATATTATATCTATGACTTATAAACAGAGAGAGACATATTATATCCATGACTTACAAACAGAGAGAGACATATTATATCTATGACTTATAAACAGAGAGAGCCATATTATATCCATGACTTATAAACAGAGAGACATATTATATCCATGACTTATAAACAGAGAGAGACATATTATATCCATGACTTATAAACAGAGACATATTATATCCGTGACTTACAAACAGAGACATATTATATCCATGACTTATAAACAGAGAGACATATTATATCCATGACTTATAAACAGAGAGAGACATATTATATCCATGACTTATAAACAGACAGAGACATATTATATCCATGACTTATAAACAGAGAGAGACATATTATATCCATGACTTACAGAGAGAGACAAATTATATCCATGACTTATAAACAGAGAGAGACATATTATATCCATGACTTATAAACAGAGACATATTATATCCATGACTTATAAACAGAGAGAGAGACATATTATATCCATGACCTATAAACAGAGAGAGACATATTATATCCATGACTTATAAACAGAGAGAGACATATTATATCCATGACTTACAGAGAGAGACATATTATATCCATGACTTACAAACAGAGACATATTATATCCATGACTTATAAACAGAGAGAGACATATTATATCCATGACTTACAAACAGAGACATATTATATCCATGACTTATAAACAGAGAGAGACATATTATATCCATGACTTACAGAGAGAGACATATTATATCCATGACTTACAAACAGAGACATATTATATCCATGACTTATAAACAGAGACATATTATATCCATGACTTATAAACAGAGAGAGACATATTATATCCATGACTTATTAACAGAGAGAGACATATTATATCCATGACTTACAGAGAGAGACATATTATATCCATGACTTATAAACAGAGAGAGACATATTATATCCATGACTTATAAACAGAAAGAGACATATTATATCCATGACTTATAAACAGAGAGAGACATATTATATCCATGACTTATAAACAGAGAGAGACATATTATATCCATGACTTACAGAGAGAGACATATTATATCCATGACTTATAAACAGAGAGAGACATATTATATCTATGACTTATAAACAGAGAGAGACATATTATATCCATGACTTATAAACAGAGAGAGCCATATTATATCTATGACTTACAAACAGAGAGAGACATATTATATCCATGACTTAACAGAGAGAGACATATTATATCCATGACTTATAAACAGACAGAGACATATTATATCCATGACTTATAAACAGACAGAGACATATTATATCCATGACTTATAAACAGAGAGAGACATATTATATCCAAGACTTACAGAGAGAGACAAATTATATCCATGACTTATAAACAGAGACATATTATATCCATGACTTACAAACAGAGACATATTATATCCATGACTTACAAACAGAGACATATTATATCCATGACTTACAGAGAGAGACATATTATATCCATGACTTATAAACAGAGAGACATATTATATCTATGACTTATAAACAGAGAGAGATATATTATATCCATGACTTACAGAGACATATTATATCCATGACTTACAAACAGAGAGAGACATATTATATCCATGACTTACAACCAGAGAGAGACATATTATATCCATGACTTACAACCAGAGAGAGACATATTATATCCATGACTTATAAACAGAGAGACATATTACATCCATGATTTATAAACAGAGAGGGACATATTATATCCATGACTTACAACCAGAGAGAGACATATTATATCTATGACTTATAAACAGAGAGAGACATATTATATCCATGACTTATAAACAGAGAGAGACATATTATATCCATGACTTATAAACAGAGAGAGCCATATTATATCTATGACTTACAAACAGAGAGAGACATATTATATCCATGACTTACAGAGAGAGACATATTATATCCATGACTTATAAACAGAGAGAGACATATTATATCCATGACTTACAAACTGAGAGAGACATATTATATCTATGACTTATAAACAGAGAGGGACATATTATATCCATGACTTACAGACAGAGAGAGACATATTATATCCATGACTTATAAACAGAGAGAGACATATTATATCTATGACTTATAAACAGAGAGAGACATATTATATCCATGACTTACAAACAGAGAGAGACATATTATATCTATGACTTATAAACAGAGAGAGCCATATTATATCCATGACTTATAAACAGAGAGACATATTATATCCATGACTTATAAACAGAGAGAGACATATTATATCCATGACTTATAAACAGAGACATATTATATCCGTGACTTACAAACAGAGACATATTATATCCATGACTTATAAACAGAGAGACATATTATATCCATGACTTATAAACAGAGAGAGACATATTATATCCATGACTTATAAACAGACAGAGACATATTATATCCATGACTTATAAACAGAGAGAGACATATTATATCCATGACTTACAGAGAGAGACAAATTATATCCATGACTTATAAACAGAGAGAGACATATTATATCCATGACTTATAAACAGAGACATATTATATCCATGACTTATAAACAGAGAGAGAGACATATTATATCCATGACCTATAAACAGAGAGAGACATATTATATCCATGACTTATAAACAGAGAGAGACATATTATATCCATGACTTACAGAGAGAGACATATTATATCCATGACTTACAAACAGAGACATATTATATCCATGACTTATAAACAGAGAGAGACATATTATATCCATGACTTACAAACAGAGACATATTATATCCATGACTTATAAACAGAGAGAGACATATTATATCCATGACTTACAGAGAGAGACATATTATATCCATGACTTACAAACAGAGACATATTATATCCATGACTTATAAACAGAGAGAGACATATTATATCCATGACTTATAAACAGAGAGAGACATATTATATCCATGACTTATAAACAGAGAGAGACATATTATATCCATGACTTATAAACAGAGAGAGACATATTATATCCATGACTTACAAACAGAGAGAGACATATTATATCTATGACTTATAAACAGAGCGGGACATATTATATCCATGACTTATAAACAGAGAGAGACATATTATATCTATGACTTATAAACAGAGACATATTATATCCATGACTTACAAACAGAGACATATTATATCCATGACTTACAAACAGAGACATATTATATCCATGACTTACAGAGAGAGACATATTATATCCATGACTTATAAACAGAGAGACATATTATATCTATGACTTATAAACAGAGAGAGATATATTATATCCATGACTTACAGAGACATATTATATCCATGACTTATAAACAGAGAGAGACATATTATATCCATGACTTATAAACAGAGAGAGACATATTATATCCATGACTTATAAACAGAGAGAGCCATATTATATCTATGACTTACAAACAGAGAGAGACATATTATATCCATGACTTACAGAGAGAGACATATTATATCCATGACTTATAAACAGAGAGAGACATATTATATCCATGACTTACAAACAGAGAGAGACATATTATATCTATGACTTATAAACAGAGAGGGACATATTATATCCATGACTTACAGACAGAGAGAGACATATTATATCCATGACTTATAAACAGAGAGAGACATATTATATCTATGACTTATAAACAGAGAGAGACATATTATATCCATGACTTACAAACAGAGACATATTATATCCATGACTTACAAACAGAGACATATTATATCCATGACTTACAGAGAGAGACATATTATATCCATGACTTATAAACAGAGAGACATATTATATCTATGACTTATAAACAGAGAGAGATATATTATATCCATGACTTACAAACAGAGAGAGACATATTATATCCATGACTTATAAACAGAGAGACATATTATATCCATGACTTACAAACAGAGACATATTATATCCATGAGTGTCACGTCCTGACCAGCAGAGGGCGTAATTGTGTTAGTCTTGGTCAGGATGTGGCAGGTGGTTTGTGTTTGTTAAATGTTGGGTTGTTGATTGGGACTTCCAATTGAAGGCAGGTGTGTATAGTTGCCTTTGATTGGAAGTCCTATATAGGTGTGTGTGTGTTTTTCTTTGGGGTTATGGGTGGTTGTTTTGCACTGCGTTTTTAGCCTGCAAACTGTTGCCGTGTTTATTGTTTCCTGTGGATGCTTTACTCCTTTTGTTGGGTAATTAAATATGAGTATTCACATACCTGCTGCGCCTTGGTTCATTTCTGAAGACAGCCGTTACAATGACTTACAAACAGAGAGAGACATATTATATCCATGACTTATAAACAGAGAGAGACATATTATATCCATGACATATAAACAGACAGAGACATATATCTATGACTTACAAACAGAGACATATTATATCCATGACTTACAAACAGAGAGAGACATATTATATCCATGACTTATAAACAGAGAGACATATTATATCCATCACTTATAAACAGAGTAGCCTCGTACGAGCCGTACTGATCTCTTGAGCTTACATTCTGATAAGCTACATGTATCCGTGAGATCAGGATGGTTCCTACGAGGCTACAAACAGAGTCCGAAATAAACCTAGATCAGGCATTTTGCAACTGGCTCAAGAACTATCTAACGGACATAATGTGTGGTTGCTTATGTGACGGTATCAAATCTAGATTCCTCAATATTGCGAAAGGTGTTCCTGCAGGCAACGTTCTCTCTAAACTGTGCGCTGCTGCTCACTTCCTCCAGGACTGCAGTCAGAATAAATTCCATGCCGCACAGAGACGGAAGAGATTGAATTTCACGGAGTTCGCCCCGTTAGTTTGCACTATATAGAGCAACGGTTTTTTCTATGATCGAACCGATATTATATCAGCCCCTTTTCAATGCAACAAACCAAAACAAATAATTTTTCAAGATTGAGTCTGTGATTTTGTTGTAGGCAGAGCCAGTCCGAACCGAGTAGAATTGTATTGGCTCGAGTAGCCCACGAGCGGTCTTTCAATCACCAGCGAGTGAATGCGCTGTTCAGATCAGAGCTGCGGGTGTTGACTATCTGTTGATATTCTTTGCTAGTTAGCGAGATATTAAACCAGTTATACATGGGTATAGGTCAGCAATGGGGAATTACTGCTCGTCTACAATTCAAGCTGTCTATGAAAAGGCTACATTTCAAACGGTCTTTGAAAAGTCAGTCTGGGAAAAAGCGTGTCTTAATTAAAAGGGCAGTGTTCTATTTTGAGACAGGCTTGAATATGCAAATAAGCCAATAAGTGCACGGTTTCGGCTGGGAAGCATGCTGACGTGTTAAAGGTTAACAAAAAGTCTGTCTTACAATGTTTTCAGTGGTCCTACATTGTACCCCTATTTAGACCTGAATTAGCAGACAGTCTAAATCCAGATTAGTGAAAATATCGGATTACTTAAACCATTTGTAGCAGAATATCAGTTAGCCCAGCATAAACCTTTCCTTTCAACACCATGGAGTGAATCCTTACCACTGCTACACCTGGCTATCAGCCACCAGAGCTTAGTCTGGCAGTGAAACAGTTAATGCCTTTAAAAAAAACATGGCTGACATGGCTGACTTGGTTAAACAAATATGGTTTCTACTGGCTCCTTGTGGATTTGTGTAAGTCGATAAGAACCGCCTAGTTAAATTAAGGTTAAATAACAATAAAATATGTACATGCTAAAATCACCACTGTAAAACACACAGGGTGTTCACTCCTTAGGCCCACCTTCCTTTCTGCGTCGGAGTTCAGCCTCATGTCTGGGGTGGAACATCAACTTCTGAAAGTACCATGCTTAGATTCATAATGACATCTCAGATTGAACTCTTTGCAAACAGCGACAGTCTCGTTACAAACAAGACACACTGGTTTGGCATTGGAGAAATACGATGAATATATTGTAGTAGAACAGGTAGGACTATTAATATAGACATTGGTGATTTTACCACTGTAATCAGATCAACATTATTATGTTATGGTCATTGAATTGATTAGTCCACTAACCACGTGTTAAATGTGAAGTGTAGCCTACACTGTGTAGGAGTATGAATTGGGCAGCTATAGGCTATTTGTTAATAGGATAATTATGTTCTGGCCCACAGACTAGCTACAAGCTCAGCAACAAACTGACTGGAGGACAAACCTAGTTGCCCCCGTTGTATATTGTAAATTCAATCTCCCCCTTCATCACCATCATCATTCAGATAATTCAAACGTGTGGATATAGTGCTAAACTTGAAGGACTCATTGTCTCAGTGAATTGAAATTATGTTCCCCACCAGTGACCTCAGAAGAGGAAACAATGATACAATGTAGTCTAACATCTCTCTCAAACAGCACAGATGTGAGATGTGTTTCACTGTAGAAGCACTGGTCCTCTTACATTTTAATTCCAGGTTGCATATTACAATATTTAAGGGCATATCAGATGGTCTACTCTGACCATAACAGTCACACCAAGCATAGGGTTGGTTGGTATAAGATTGAAATGGGTAAATAATGTACCAGTGAAAACCCTATGAAATTGCTCCCCAATACCATCTGATGTATATATTTAATGTATTACATGAATGGTGACCACATCCCTTCCAACAATACATTTGAATCGTATTTTACTGTGATTGAATACATGCAGCAGGGTGGAGACAATGTATTCCATTTCAAATGTGTCTCCCAGTGCAGCTTTAGTTCTGGGCTATTATGACGCATCTGTCAGTTTCTTCCATGTTCCTAGTTCTAGTACAATAAAAAACATATTGTTTTTTGGTCACTACCATTCCACAAAAATACCATGCTATATTTTTTTATTGTACTACCATCGCACATTTTTCTAAGGGCTGTTCTTCACATCGGAGTGCTGCTGCAGGCTCTCTGTCTCTCTTGACCATGTCGGGCACAAAGGTCAAGGCGGCTCTCCACTTCTCTCCAGTAGTTATTTAACAATCCTGATAACACATCACTCCTGACAGACACAGGCAGAAACTCTTGTATAAATGTAGCAGCCTGTACACCTAATCATTAGTGATCTGACATGCTGTATTGCATGGAAACTGTAGGCTACTAACAACAGCAGCTATATAGTCTAGCTTACTATGGTCCTGTCCCTCTGACCAGGGTAAACAAAGTGGTAATGTTGTGTATTGTATATACAGTATTTCATTTAAGAGAAAAAAGTGTTTGCCCAGCATAAATTCATATACAAACATTTTTCATTACAATCTTGTCATTTAGCAGATGCTCTTATCCAGAGCAAATTACAGGACAAATAAGAGTTAATTGGCTTGCTGAAGGGCACAATGACATATTATTCACCTAGTTGGCTCGGGATTCAAACCAGCGACCTTTCAGTTACTGGCCCAACACTCTTAACCGTTAGGCTACCTGCCACCAGATCAATTAACTTCAACACAATTATTCAAATACATTCATCATCAATGACTAAAATAATGAATCAAGAATTAAAATACAATTTAATAAACAAGTCAGTTCTAAGCCTGTTTATCATTAAACAAAAGTTGTTTAACATAAAATAATCCACCCAAACTAACGCTAAAAAATGATCATCACACCATCTTTATCTGATATACATTGTGTACAAAACATTAGAAACACCATCCTAATATTGAGTTGCAGCCCCTTTTATCCTCAGAACAGCCTCAAATTGTCACGGCATAGACTGTCCAAGGTGTTGAGAACGTTCCACAGGGATGCTGGTCCATGTTGACTCCAATGCTTCCCACAATTGTGTCAAGTTGGCTGGGAGTGGATCTCTACTCTGAATAGCTTGTTCCATCTCCTCCCACATATGTACAATTGGATTGAGATCTGGTGACTCAGCAGGCCACTGCAGTAAGCTGAATTCACTGTCATGTTCTTGGAACCATTCCTGGACAAGCCTTGTGGAACGGGGCATAATCCTGCTGAAAAAATCTATTTGCAGATGGATACACTGCTGCCATGAAAGGATGCACCTGATTGCCAATGATGTTTACATATCCTGTGGTATTCAAACGTTGCTCCACTTCTATCAAGGGACCCAATGTGTGGCATGAAAACACACCCCTCACACCACCACCACCAGCCTGCAATGTTGACATATGGAATGGATGCATGTACTCATGGTTTCCTCTATACCCTAGTCCTCCCATCAGCATGAAACAGCAGGGATTCATCAGACCAGGCAATGTTGTTCAAATTCATTCTCCAGTCTTTCCATTTCTTAGCCCACTGCAACTGCAGTCTCTTGCTTTCTGCTGAAAGCTAAATGGGGATCCATAACAAATCCATAATAAAAACTACATCATTAAGGATTATAGCTTTCACCTGGGTTCACCTGGTCAGTCTATGTCATGGAAAGAGCAGGCATCCTTCAATGTTTTGTACACTCTGTACATGTTGTCTACCAGCTCATTCCCACAGAAATCTGCAGAGGGAAGCAGTACCACCCAGTCAACCATCAGAATCCATTGTGAGACGCCTCATCTCAATATCTTTACAGTATAACCTAACAAAACACACCAAAACTAACAAGGTGCATACTGATCAGTAAAGAGAGGCTAACCGTTCCTCTGCACAGTTCTCTCACAGTTAGAAAAAAATAGGATTACAATAGTGTTATAAGCTTTCTTCATTTGATCCAATTCAACGTTGCCAATTATTTTATGAGATGATAATTAAGTGGAGTGTCTAATCTTAGCTGGTCTGAGAGAACTGATGAGGCTTCTCTCCTTTATGTAAACATTGGTGTCTTTTTAAATGGCCCAATCTGTAGAATCTCTTCTCACAGTCAGCGAAGTGACAAGGCTTCTCTCCTGTGTGTATACATTCATGTCATTTTAAGTGGCACAGTAGAGAAACTCGACGCACAGTCAGAGCAGATGTAAGGCTTCTCTCCTATGTCTGTTCTCTGATGACCTTTTAGCTCAGCTGTTGTTTTAAAACATTTTCCACAGTCAGATCAGTGGTCCTTTATGTTTAACTTGGTGTCTTTTTAAGGTGCCCAGTCGAGAAAAACTCTTTCCAGTCAGAGCAGGAGTAAGGCTTCTCTCCTGTGTGTGTTCTCTGATGACGTTTTAGCTCAGTTGATGTTGTGAAGCATTTTACACAGAGCATATGTAAGGCTTCTCTCCTTTATGCATACGTTCATGTGATTTTAAGTTGCTCAGTAGAGAGAAACTCTTCCCACATTCAGAGCAAGAGTAAGGATTCTCTCCTGTATGTATACGTACATGTGCTTTTAAGTTGCTCAGTTGAGAGAAACTCTTTCCACAGTCAGAGCAGGAGTAAGGCTTCTCTCCTGTGTGTGTTCTCTGGTGACGTTTTAGCTCAGTTGATGTTGTGAAGCATTTTACACAGTCAGAGCATAAGTAAGGCTTCTCTCCTGTATGTATACGTTCATGTCTTTTGAAGTTGCTCAGTAGAGAGAAATTCTTCCCACAGTCAGTACAGGAATACAGATTCTCTCCTGTGTGTATTTTTAGCTTTGATAGAAATGGAAAAATCTCCTCACAATGTGGGCAGTGATGAGACCTCTTAGCTCTGTGATCTTCCTGCTGTTGCTCTCTGGATGTAGAGAATGTGTCAACATGGTTTCCTATGTGAACAACATCAGAAGAACTAGTCAGTTGGTGTGATATACAGTATACAGTACCAGTCCAACGTTTGGACAAACTTACTCATTCAAGAGTTTTTCTTTATTTTTACTATTTTATACAATGTAGACTATGAAATAACACATATGGAATCATGTAGTAACCAAAAGTGTTAAAACAAATCAAAATATATTTTAGATTCTTCAAAGTAGCCACCCTTTG
The DNA here is from genome assembly GCF_965601325.2 of Salmo salar. NCBI lineage: Eukaryota > Metazoa > Chordata > Actinopteri > Salmoniformes > Salmonidae > Salmo > Salmo salar. The sequence continues at coordinate 89,393,051 of NC_138306.1, read as the reverse complement.
CCTTGATAACAGCTTTGCACACTTGGCATTCTCTCAACCAGCTTCACCTGGAAGGCTTTTCCAACAGTCTTGAAGGAGCTCCCACATATGCTGAGCACTTGTTGGCTGCTTTTCCTTCACTCTGCGGTCCAACTCATCCCAAACCATCTAATTTGGGTTGACGTCGGGGGATTGTGGAGGCCAGGTCATCTGATGCAGCACTCCATCACTCTCATTCTAAGTCAAATAGCCCTTACACAGCCTGGAGGGGTGTTTTGGGTCATTGTCCTGTTGAAAAACAAATGAGTCCCACAAAGCCCATACCCGATGGGATGGCATATCACTGCAGACTGATGTGGTAGCCATGCTGGTTAAGTGTGCCTTGAATTCTAAATAAATCACTGAGTGTTACCAGCAAAGCACCCCACCATCACACCTCCATGCTTCACGGTGGGAACCACACATGCAGAGATCATCCATTCACCTACTCTGCATCTCACAAAGACACAGGAGTTGGAACCAAAAATCTAAAATTTGGACAAATCGCACCAAATTACAGGATTTCCACCGGTCTAATGTCCATTGCTCGTGTTTCTTGGCCCAAGCAAGTCTCTTCTTCTTATTGGTGTCCTTTAGTAGTGGTTTATTTGCATCAATTCGACCATGAAGGCCTGATTCACGCAGTCTACTCTGAACAGTTGATTTGTCTGTTACTTGAACTCTGAAGCATTTATTTGGGATGAAATTTCTAAGGCTGATAACTCTAATGAACCTTTCCTCTGCAGCAGAGGTACATCTTGATCTTCCTTTCCTGTGGCAGTCCTCGTGAGAGCCAGTTTCATCATAGTGCTTGATGGTTTTTGCAACTGAAGACACTTTCAAAGTTCTATAAAATTTTCTGCTACTTTGAAGAATCTCACTTTTTTGGTTACTACATGACTACATATGTGTTACTTAAAGTTTGTTTTCACTTATATTACAATGTAGAAAATAGTAAAAATAAAGAAAACCCTGGAATAAGTAGGTGTCCAAACCTTTGACTGGTACTGTCAATGTCAATCAAATTTATTTTATAAACCCTTTTACATCAGCAGTTGTCACAAAGTGCTTTACAGAAACCCAGCCTAAAACCCCAAAGATCAAGTAATGCAGATGTAGAAGCACAGTGGCCAGGAAAAACTCCCTAGAAGGCAGGAAGCTAGGAAGAAACGCAGAGAGGAACCAGGCCCAAAGGGGTGGCCAGTCCTCTTCTGGCTGTACCGGGTGACATATGTATTCATATCAGTAGGCTGTACAATACAAAAGGGAATAAAACTATTCTAAAAAGGGGCAAAAGTCATAAATGAGCCATATCATCCTCCACTCACTATCACAAGGGTTAGTAACTACACAGACACATTTCATATCATCCTCCTCTCACTATCACAAGGGTTAGTAACTACACAGACTCATTTCATAGAACTTTAAATCACTGATAGTTTGTCTACTTCACTTCTTTATTCTACTCTCTGAACAATCCAGATAACCCAGTGAATAAAACAAATGCTGGCAATACTGGTGTCAAACCATGTAAGTGTCAGTAGCATGAAATAACATCTACTTTCTCATTGAAACAGTTCATCATGAAACAGTTCTACTGCAACTTTTCATACACAGTGAGAAGTTGGAATGAATAACAAACGTAGATAGAACCTGCTCTTACCATGAGAAACAGATGCCCCAATCTTCTCCTCTTCTTCATCTTTAATGATGACATTCAGCTCCAGTGTTTGACTGCAGTCTTCCAGCTTCACTGATGCCATCTCTGGATCCTGCAGTGCAAACTGGGCTCCACTGTCACAATCAGGACCCAGTGAATGAATGTAGGTTTGGACAAAGTCTGGAATGAGAGAGATAGGCTAGGTTTGTCCTCACTATTGATATTACCGGCCTCAGACTTATTTTCTAGTCGTCCTGTATTAACAATGAGAAACAGACACAAAAGTTAGTCTTCACAGTTCAGGCACTTTCTTTATTCTCAAGAAATATATTTCTTCTTGTTGTCTCAACCAAGATGGCATAGCAGTCAGACGTCCTTTGTCGTCCTCTTGTCGTGTCCCGTGTATTTATATATTTACATCTTTTCTTCGCATATCTTTTTAAATATTTTTTTTCTCCTAAAAACTCATCCTCAAAACACTCTCCTGCAACCCGCCTCACCAATTAAAAAAAAAAAGTATTATTTACCTCAAATCTGAAATCCACAACAGAAGCTAGCCAGAGGTTAGCCAGAGGTTGGCAAGTTCACTGGCTAACGTTGGAGTTCAGCTAGCCACGGTTGGCAGTCATCAGCTATCCCTTAGCGCAAAAAGCTATCGCCAGTTTTGTACAGCGCGACTCAGACCAGAGCATACCGGACCTATTTTTCTCTCCATATCCCCGGATTTCTACCGCAGGCTCTGGAGATTTACACCTCGATCTTGCAGATAGCTAGCTGCTACCCGAGTGACTTTTGGCTAACGTCGGTCCCGGAGCTAACATAAATTATTCAGGAGCTAGCCAGCTGAAAAATTCCATCAGCCACTCCTGGGCTACAATCACCTATCCGAACCCGTTTTACTGCCGATGCGGTGCCCCATCGGGCCTTCACGACTGGACTACCGACGTTATCTGCCCGAGGGAGTTATCCAACTGGCCCCTCTGTCGCCACGTAACCTGAACGCCCATCTGCGGCCCGCTAATCGTTAGCTGTCTTATCGTCTGCCATCTTAATAGGTCTACCGGACAATTTTCTTGGGCCACTATAACTATTTTGCCAATTGGACTGGTCCCCCCTACCACACGGAACCCCACTAATCTACAGACGGAAACACAAGAGGTGGCTAAAAACAGACCTCACTCCATCTTCTGCCAGCTTGCTACCTATGGCCCGGCTAGCTGTCTGAATCTCACTTGGACATTTATGATCACTCGGCTAAGCATGCCTCTTCTTAATGTCAATATGCCTTGTCCATTGCTGTTCTGGTTAGTGTTTATTGGCTTATTTCACTGTAGAGCCTCTAGCCCTGCTCATTATACCTTGTCCAACCTTTC